>NC_092132.1:134019694-134320327 GCF_043159975.1 Macaca nemestrina | reverse complement strand
AGTTGTAGGTCCTTAGGAGGAAACCATCAGGCATCATTCATCAGAATTCACACTTGGTTTTTCGCTCGTTTGTTTTTTGAGATGGAGTCTCACTCTGTCGCCAAGCTGGGTGCAGTGGTGGCGATCTCGGCGGCTCACTGCAACCTCTGCCTCTCCGGTTCAAGTAAGTCTCCTGCCTCAGCCTCCCAAGCAGCTGGGACTACATGCACGCACCACCACACCCAGCTAATTTTTTTGTTTTTAGTAGAGACGGGGTTTCACCATGTTGGCCAGGATGGTCTCGATCTCTTGACCTCATGATCCACCCGCCTCAGCCTCCCAAAGTGCTGGGATTACAGGCATGAGCCACCATGACCGGCCCAGACCTCACACTTGGCACACACTTTACTTGCATGTTCGCATCAGGCCCTAGACAAAAGATACCAGACCGATGGATCTGCTGTATCATCAGGCATACGATTCAATCTTTCAGGGTCTCCATTTCCTCATGTGTCAGATAAGCACAGTTGATACCAACACCCAGCCACTGACAGGATTAAATGCAATCACAGATATACAAATGCTTGACCAGTGAGAACAGTACACGTTGGATGCATTGAAACCGAAGTGCACGTGAAATTATAGAGCAGTATGGAAAGATGCTAGAATTAGATCCCCGCATTTCTTGAAGTTAAAAGTGCAGGTCCTTTAGGAAGGACTCCCCACCCCCATCCCCACCGCCACTCCCATTTCACCAGACCTGCCTCTCGGCCTCCAGGAGCGCAGCTGCTCTTGCAGAGATGTGAGAGCTGTCCCCAGGCATCTGCCAGCTGGGGCTGGGGGCCCCAGGCTGCACCAGACTGGTGGGCGGGCCTCCAGCCAGCTCCCCAGCAGAGGTCTCTCTGGGGCTGAATGGGGCACGTGCCCAGGGCTAATTGACTCCCCTTTTATGATGATTCTCCCCATTCCCCCTCCCCCCATACATACTCTGCCCGATTCAGCTTTCCTTATCTGGAATTCCTCCTCCTGTTTGTATTCCTTGTCCTTGACCCTTCCTCCCATTTGCTGCTCTAGATGAGGGGGAAAGGGGTCGGGGGGCCAGGGCTGGGGCAGGGGTGAGCCTTTGAGCTAGTTAATCATCTCAGCCCAGGCTGCAAACCTCCCAGTGCTCAATTTGCAGACGCCTGAAGGGCTACATGAGCAAAGCTCGATACAGATTTTCTGAGTGAATGCATGAATGAAAAAGAGGCGAGAGTGGAGGAGGAAGGGGGGGGGGAACGTGGGCAACATGAGGAGGGGCTGAGGTTGCTGAGGTGCTGGGGAGAGAGGCTGCTGGTGGGTTGGGAGCAGGGGCCCACGCAGCTCTCAGTTAAGTGCACTTGGATTCCGTGGAAAGGCAGAAAGTGAAAGGGAAATCGCTGGCAGGCTGAGTCATTCCATCGGGTCGAACAATCGGAAGCAATTCGGCTTCCCACTGCTCTGGAGGAATCAAAAGCCACTCTGCCGGGCGGGCTTTTGTGCGCAGGTTGTCAGCGTTCAGCTGCCGGGGAGCCTTCCTCCGTCCCGGTGGGCAGCTTGTGTCTTAGCAGCGTTGATTGACATTTCTCCCCAGGAACAAGATTACCCACCAATCCCAACCTGCCCTTCCCCCTTCCAAAAATAAAGCCACAGTTACATGCAAAGCTCATGCAAATTTCACCCTGCTGCTGTTTGTGCTGCGGCTGGTCCCACGTGAGAGAGCAGAAGGCAGGCTCATCCGCATTCATGGCTTGGACACCAGGGCCCAAGTGAGCCGGGCACCGCCGGAGGAAGGGAGCCTCTTCCGACGACCCGTGATACAGATCTTAAACCGGGGAGTGGGTGTAATCTCGAGGAGGGCTAGGCATCTGGCTAGGCTCCCTCCCATCTTACCTGGACAGACAGAGACTGGAACCTAGGAGCAGATGGGACTCTGGAGTCCAGAATGCTGGGGGCAGATGGCCCCCTGCCTGCCAGGTTTTTAACACCCAGAGTTTTTTTTTTAAAGATCCCAGGTCTGAGTCTGAGTGATGAACCGACAAGAACCAATAGGGCCTTGGATGGGAATTGAAACATAACTTTTACCCATTGACCAACTGGGTATTCTGAGGCCAGGTTTAAGCTCAGTAGGGAAGAATCAATGGAAACAGCGATGGCATGCATGGGCAAGGAGAAGGGGAGTGGAGCTGCTGTGAGCTCCCTAGGCAGGTTGACACCTGGTTAGCCTTTGGCAAATCCGACAATCCCAGATTGGGTGGGAACTCTCTCAACGGATCTCTGACTTTGTGGGATGCCTTTGTAGCTTCCCTCTCTCCAAAATTCTGATCTTCCTTCACCGTCCCCAGGTCCACACTGTGGTCCTCTTCACTCTCTAGACCAGGGTCTTCCATGGAAGGAAGTGCAGCAGGTGCACGACTCTCCATTTCATGCCAGGAGATGGGATGGGCACAGGAGCCTCTCACTAATGGGCACCCTCAAGCAGACAGAGGGTGTTGGGGCCCCTTCAGGGCATCACAGAGGTACCCACCTCCTTACTCCACCTATGCCTGAGGCCCTTCCTGAGCAGGCAGGACCAGGCGTCCCAGGCAGTCAAACGAGTTGGCACCAGATCACAGATGGAACCACAGAATGGAGAAAAGCTGTTAAGGCCAGCGATGCTTCAGTGCTCCACGAGTCCCACAGAGGGTAGGTGACATGTCCTAGGCCACTCAGCAAGGCAGTGGCAGAGCTGGGCTGGAAGCCTGACTCCCCCCCACCCCCCGGCTCCCTCCCCAGTGCTCTTTCCTTTTACATCGTTCTTTCACAACAGAGCAGGAAGGAGGCATAGGTGGAGGGGGAAGATCATTCTATGCTGAGAGGCACTGCTACAAAAATACTCCCATCAGACTAAGGATGAAGCCAGGTCTTCCGCCCTGCACCCCAGCAGCCTGCGGCTTCCTGTGTCATCAGCGATCAACAGTGGCTGAGGGCAGGTGATACGTGCTGTCTTTCCACGGAAAATCAAGGGCAATTTGGAGCTTGCGAGTTTGGATGGGGCAAGAGCATGACGAAGGACAGAGGTGGCGAGACAGCGTAGGAAAGAAACAGGCAGCCTGGAAAGCCCTCTGACGCCTCTGCCACCCCTGGGAGGGCTCTGCTTTGGGCAGGGAAGAGGGAGAACTTAGGACAAAAGGCGCAGACTCTTCCAGGAGGTGGGCAGGTGTGGGAGAAGATGAAGGGTGGAGGAAACACAGTACAAGTTTTAAAGATGTTTCCTCCCCTTCTGGCCTTGCCCCTCACCCCTACTGCAGTATGGCTCACCTTTTAAATGTACTGAGTGTGTGTGTGTGGTGGGGTGAGGGGTGGAGCAGGGAGACCTGGTTGATTTCAGATTTCTGGGTTTCAGAACCCAGAAAGGATTGGGATCGAGGAAGCCCCGGCAGGAGGCACAGCTCAGATTCCTAAGTTTGGGTGATGGAAATGACCTGGTGTGGCACAAAGAGTTTAACCTGGTCCCTCAGCGAGGGCAGCTTTGGGTACCTGGCACTGTCTGTGTGTGCCTGAGTGTATTTTTGTGTGCTCAACAGCATGGGAGTCTGTGTGCACAAGCCAGGAAGCCTGTGGCCGTTCCCAACGAGTCTCTGCCTGTCCTGAGTTAAAGCTCTCTTGGTACCCTTTGATGTGTCTGGCTGAGGAATTTTGACTTCTGTGTCACCTCTGCCCTGATTCCTCAAGCTGCCTGCCTCCTCCTCCAAGGCTCCTCGGTGAACTAGAGGCTCACATTTAGTACAGGAGCCACTGAGCCTGGGTTGAGCATCCGGCCATGTCTCCACTCTCCTGGAGCCTGCAGACCCCACAGCCCCTGACAGTGAGATAATTAACCTCTTGTTGGAAGCCCAGGGCTCCTGCAGTGTTGGCCCCGAACTACCACCTAAGTCCCTCAGCTGTGCCCCCTCTGTCTCCGTGAACCTTCCTGGTGAATGTTACCAGCTGGCAAGGCCAGAGGTGCTTAAAGAGGCTCCGAAGAGCCACCTGTAGATGCCAGCACGTCAGGGTCACTCCCGCTTTGCTCCTGAACCTCCTTGCCCTTCTGGCCCCGGTGATGCCAAGTGGCTTATAGGCCCCATATGCCATCCTCTCGGTGCTTTCCCACCTACTCTTCCCTCTGCCAGGAACAACTTCCCTGACCGTGGCTGCTTCACCTGTGCAGGGATGGTGGGAAAGCGCCTTTCCCTCCCTCTTGCCTTCCCTGACTGTGTCTGAATAAAGCAATACCAGTCTTATGCTCTGTTAAGAATTCAAACCCAAGACTATGCATTTCCATTGCCTGTGGTTTGGTGGGTGCACGGCGGCTGCTGGACAGCCTAGCCATAGGCAAGCAAGGTGAAAGCAGGGCCAGGACCCGGCTTGATGTGCCTGGTGGGGCAGGTGCAGTGGGTGGGGGCGGGGGTCATCTCCCAGTACATGTGTCAGCACTAGCTTTGACAGGGAGAGAGCAGCCACTGGAGGGGTGAGCTGCTGGGAGCACCTGTGCATTTTTTCAATATTCACAAGTACTTATGGAACATTTACTGTGCACAGTCTCCATCAGGGCCCTGTAGACATAGCACTGAATTAAGAATCTGCCTTAATTGAATCATGTCATGAATCACGTCAGAGAATGAACACATTTAACTTGGCATCCAAGGTCCGATGCCATCTAAGCCCAACCTGTCTTCCCAGGTCATCCCCCACTATTTCAGGCTAGAATGACTAGGCCTGCTTCTTGACTGGTCCACGACGCGCAGTCACTGATACTCTGGGTCACATCTGACCTCGAGAGTGACCTTATTGGTGTCCCTTGACCACCCTCAAGGGCCTGTCTTGCCTTTTCCCTCCCCCGTGGCTTTGCTCATGCCAAATTCTCCCTGCTGAGCCCGACCCCCCATCCCAGATCAGGTCCTCATTGGTTTTCCCTGCTGAGTGGACTTTGTATTTTGAAGTGGTGCCTTTGTCCACTAGATATGGAACTCCTTTTGAGCCCAGATGTCGATGGGGATCCAAGAATCAAAACCTCCTAGCTGACCTGTGCTTCTCTTGCTCCTTTTGCGTTTCTCAAATCCTATCAATCATTTGCCACTTACGAAGCCCTGTACCCACCTCTGCTGCCATACTCCCTGCAGACAACTTCATCTCTATAATACAGAGATAGGCAGAATCATTGGGAAGAAACTCCCTCAATTCCCTGAACTCATAAACCTGCAACTGACGTGACTGCTGCCTCCTCTGTGCCTGTCACCATGAAACAGAAGTCTGTCTTCATCTCAGACTAATCCTTCCAGCCATGGCGTGACTCTCGTCAACGCCAACCTTCTCACTTCCAGTTTTCTATTATTCTCTCCCATGAGCATTTAAACGTGCACAAGTCTCCCAGTTCAAAAATAACCTACAAGCTCCTGGACTCCATGTTCTTCTCCAGGGACTGCTGTCTTTCCTCCTGTTCACAGCCAAACTTCTCGAGAGACACAGAACATCATACTCACTATTGCTGCTCGCTCATTTCTCACTGGCTCTTCAAGCCACAGAGGCCCTGGTTTCTGTCCTCGCCAGTCCGCTAGAACTGCCCTCCAGGATGTTGCTAAATCCAAGGGACCTTCCCAATAGTTTGCAAACTTGACGTCTCAGCGGCTTTGTCTCTTTCTTTTTCAGTCTGTGTTTTCTGAAACACTGCTTCCCTGGCTTATATGAAACTATGATTGCCTGGCTTTCCTCCTGTTGCGCAGCCTCTCCTTCTCTGTCACCTTTACCTCTTTCATTCTCTAAATATGGATGCTTTTCAGGCTGCATCTGAGACCCTGACCTCTGCCCCTTCTGCACGGCTTCAGCTGCATCCCCATGGGGATGATTTTCAGATCGGTATCTGCAGCCAAATCCTCTCCCCTGAGCTCCTGCCCTAAACATGCAACTGCTCTTCCCTCGGAGGAGCCACATCTCACCCTCGCACATCCACTGTGGAATTATTCATTCTCTCTTCCTTGCCAGGATCCATCTGCCTTCGGCGTGCTCTTCCTTCTGGAATCCCAGTGTTAGTGAATAGCACAACTGTGAACAAGCCAGAAACCGGTCCCACGAAACCTAAGCAAACCAGGAACTTTTGATTCCCATTCAGCCCTCAGCCTACTTCTGACCAGCCACCAAGCCCTGTCTTACCATGGCTTTTCCTCCAAACCAGCATTTCCCTGCGATTCCACGGCCACTGTCTTAGTCTTAAGTTGCTATCATACTTCCCTTGGGAAATTAATAGACCTGCTATTTGTTTTTTTTCTTAGTTCTCCCAAGGATACCCTACGGCCCCCAAAATAAAGCCCAAATGTCCTAACATGGCAGAGAAGGCCTTCATGACTGGGACTCTGTGTATCTTTGTATCTTCATGTCATCCACCACCACTTCCTCTCCTCCTCTCCCCAATCCTGCCCCCTGTCTATTCTGAGACTGGAGTGTGTAAATCTGTCATTTTCTCCCTCGGGCCCGGCCCCAGGTTTTCCCACACTCCTCCCTAGGCCCAAAGCCCCTGGGACTTTGCTCAGAAGGCACTCTTCCACTATGAAGCCTTCCCGTGTCTGTGAGGCCCCTTCTGCGTCTTCTTATAGTGGGCGTTAATCACTCTGTAGCACAGCTGCTCTCTGCTTTGAGCTCTTTCTCAGTAGATGGCAAGACTGTCTTTCACCCAACACTGTACTCCCAGCCTCGAGCACAGCACCCAGCCCAAGACTCAATGCTTGTTTGTTGAATGAATGGATAAGCATGTGTTTATGCATCATATTTTATTTTATGGTGCCTGGGTTCTACCAGCTACCCTTTCCCAGCTGCAACATCACAAAACACTCTACACAGTGGGTGTTTACGAACTTTTCATCCCTTCTCCCCATCCTAGGGAACCCCTTGGAATACACTAGGTAGCTTGGAGCACAGCGGCAATCATCTCCATCCCAGTGTGTGATGAAGGCTTCTCCATGTGGGCACTCAAGCCTCAGTGGCACCCCGGCCTGGGCACTGGGTTCAGGGCTGTGGACGTGTTGGAGTCTGTGGGCCTGAGTGTTAGACTCCCTTTATGTGGAGATAAGATCATAGCTGGACGATGTTACCCACTGGGGTGTACGTGCGTGTACCAGCGTCAACACTCCCTTGGTGTTGAGCTTTTCTGCACTCCAAGCTCCACTTTGTGAAAAGATCTGCCCGGGACTGTGGGAATTTCTGGGACGTGGGATGTCAGTGCTAAATCACCAGGAAAGTCCTAGTAAAGTGGGATGTGTTGGTGGCCCCATCTAAACTGGAAGTTAGGATTTGTACAAAAGAAGATTGAATTAGTTCTCAGTGACCCCTTGACCTAACCCTTGGTCCCTCACTGAGTGGGCTCCCTGGAGCGCTGTGATCAAAAACAAAGATAGAGTGGCTGCCATGAGACTGTGTGCGTGTGTGTGTGTTTGTGTGTGTGTGTGTCTCAATGGGATTACCTCTCAGGAGTGTGATCTTGGCTTCCTGGAGGGAAATGTCTGAAGGGCAGTGGGCGGGGGAAAGAGACTAATGTGTGTGGAAGAGATGGATAGGTCATTAACTGGGGACAGAAAGAATTATGGCTGGGCGCCACGGCTCACGCCTATAATCCCAGCACTTTGGGAGGCTGAGGCGGGTGGATCACCTGAGGTCGGGAGTTCGAGACCAGTCTGGCCAACCCCAGGTGAAACCTCGCCTCTACTAAAAATACAAAAATTAGACGGGTGTGGTGGTGGGCACCTATAATCCCAGCTACTTGGGATGCTGAGGCAGGAGAATCGCTTGAACCCGGGAGGCAGAGGTTGCAGTGAGCCGAGATCGCGCCACTACACTCCAGCCTGGGCAACAGAGCAAGTCTTCATCTCAAAAAAAAAAAAAGAATTGTGCATGTGGGTTAGCTCCCAGCCTTACCTCCCCTCACCTGGGAGAAGCTTTCCTGCAGACCCCAGAGAGAGGTGGGCTGGGAGTTGGGGAAGGGCCTGAGCAGGAGGAAAAGTCTAAGAAGGCATAGGCGAGGGAATCCTACAGGGTAAGGGGCAATCTGGGGGTAGTGGAGGAGAAAGAGAAGGCAACAAGAAAGGACAAGGAAGATGGAAAGTGCTGGTGGGTCCAGTCCTAGCAGCAGACGGAGGGGTGAGACTTGGACTCCGGAGAGGACCTCCACTGTGATGTAAATGAGTGACTGGGCAGAGGGAAGGGGCCGTGTGGGAAGGGTGAGGGTGCAGGGCAAGGACAGCAGTAAGAGCTGAATGCAGCGACTGTGTCATAGCTGCTGGTTATGAGGATCGGGTTTCTTTTCTGCAGATGTCATGTGCCGGGGTGAGCTGTTATTAACTAAAAGGAGTCAGGGCTTAGCTGCAAGCAAGGAGGTATGTGGTTGAGTGCATTTCAGCATGGGTAGAAGAAATAGTGCAGCCTGCAGAAATGAAGGCAGCTTTTTGGGACCGGAGCACATTTTAATGGGAGGAGAAGTCTATAAAGCTACCAGCCCCCTAGCTACTCCCCCATTATAACTACTTCCAAAAAATAAAGAAAGCAAGAAAATATGTAAGAGGCCTTTAGGTTATCAAGAAATAATGTAATCCTGGGATAGATTCATTTTAAGATATGACGGTTTAATGAATGGATGACTATGATATTATAAAATATATATTTGGTCTTTGACCCCATTTCCTGGCATCCTAAAATCCTTAGAGTCTCCAGAGTGATTTTTTTTTTTTTTTTTTTTTTGTAGGCTAACGGTTGACTGTTGGCTGGTAGCTTCAGAGTAGGGCCGGTCACCAGAAAGACCAAGGCAGGATTAGATGGTTGGGACTTTCAGCCCTTGCCCCTAACTTCTGGGGAGGAGAGAGGGGCTGAAGGTTAAGTTGATCACCAATGGCCAATGGCTTAATCAATCATGCTTATGTAATGAAGCCTCCATAAAAACCCAAAAGGACAGGGCTCAGGAAGTTTCTGGATAGTTGAACACCTGGAGGATCTTGGAGGGTGGCGTGCCCAGAGAGGGCTTGGAAGTACCCCACCTCTTCTCCCCTGCCTTTCTCTATGCATCTCTTCATCCATATCCTTTGTAATATCCTTTGCAATCAATCAATAAGTTTGTTTCACTGAGTTCTGTGAGCTGCTCTAGCAAATGAATCAAACCCAAGGCTGGGGTCATAGGAACTCCAATTATAGCCAGTCAGAAGTACCAGTGAAACGACCTGGTGAATTGATCTCCAAGTAGGTAGTGCCATAAGTGAATTGAATGAGAGGACATCAGAGGGTCCTCTGCAGAGCTGATTGTTTTCTTGTTGGTTGGGAAAACCCCGTACACGTGGTAATATAAGTCTTCTGTGTTGTTAGGTTGTGAGATCAGAGGAAAATCGTTTGTTTTTTTCCACTCAATATTTATTAAAGGTGTTCCCAATACTGGACATTAGGATTAACGGTAAGCATGTCAGAGGCATTTGAACCAGAGCAGCTCCATGTTGAATAGGGGCTGGGTAAAATAAGGCTGAGACCTACTGCGCTGCATTGCCAGGAGGTGAAGGCGTTCTAAGTCACCCGATGAGACAGGAAGTAGGCAGAACACACAGGTCATAAAGACCTTGCTGATAAAACAGGTTGTGGTAAAGAAGCCGGCCTGAACCCACCAAAACCAAGATGGCGATGAAAGTGACCTCTGGTCGTCCTCTCTGCTCATTATATGCTAATTTAATGTATTAACATGCTAAAAGATATTCCCACCAGTGCCTTGACAGTTTCAAATGCCATGGCAAAGTCGGGAAGTTACCGTATATGGTCTAAAAAGGGGAGGAACCCTCAGATCTGGGAAGTGCCCACCCCTTTCCCCGAAAGCTCATGAATAATACACCCCTTTTTTAGCATATAATGAATAAATAATTATAAGTATATTCAGCTGAACAGCCCATACATACTGCTGCTCTGCCTATGGAGTAGCCATTCTTTTGTTTCTTTACTTCTCTGGTAAACTTGCTTTCACTTTATGGACTCGCCCTGAATTCTTTCTTGAGCAAGGTCTAAGAACCCTCTCTTGGGGACTGGATTAGGACCTCTTTCCAGTAACAAGTATATAAGGCTGGTATTAATTCCAACAGGACAAACCAAGAAATAGTTTAAGAACTGGACCTTTAACTGTGGCTTTTCACTTTGTAGGCTAATCTATGAGTTGGAGGAAATAGGGTGGGGTGTCAGAAAATTCCAGCAACTCCAGGTGGGCGAACTGTCCTAAAAGCACCCTTTTCTCTGTTTCTACGCACCATAGTGCCAGGAATCTGGTGCAAGATCCAAAACAGCAGGATTTGTCAGCCTCCTGGCCATTTCCCAGTAGGACTCACTGTGTCTAATGCCAATTCTAGCTTGGTGTGGAGCTTGGGAAGTCTGGGACTGGAGGGAAGCTGGGAGCAGGAGAATGTGTGTATGGAAACAGTCCCATCTACTATGAGCACCTTGGAACGTCTTGCTCATCACTGTATCACTTAGCACAGCGCCTGGCACATAGTTGTGTTACAGTAGGTAGTCAGGCAGGCATGAGCAGGGCAGGAGAGTCCCCGATCCAGGAATGCCAGGTGACCATCAGATGGTCAGGCGGTTGTTACAGTGTCTCTCTAAGACAATAACTGGTCAACAGCTGGTGCCAGGGAAAGGCAGTCTTCCAGTAGGTAGAAACACCTGAAACTGGTGATCAGCAGTTTCCTGATAAGATCTCAGGATTTAGGTGTGTGGGTTCAACCGCGCGCACTAAGAGGCAAAATGGTACAACCGGTATATGACCTTCGTCTGGGAACGAGACAAGTAAGGAGAGAATTCCTCAAATAAGCTTGTGCACAATGTCAGTAAACACACGGTACATGCACAGCATTTGCCCTCCAAGTGCTGGCAGGCCGCCGTGCATGTGGACAGCGCACTCCAAGAGAAGAATCAGGGAGGAAATCACACAACCTGGGAAGATGCCAACATAAGACCCCAAGTCAAAGGTCAAACGGTGCACTTGACTCTCTCAAGCCTCCCACCTGGCTCTCTTACAAGCATACTTCACTTCCTTTCATTCCTGCCCTGACACTTTTTAATACACTTTCACTCCTGCTCTAAAACTTGCCTCAGTTTCTCACTCTGTCTTAGGACTCCTCTGTCTAATTCTTTCTTCTGAGGAGTAAGAACTGGGGTTGCTGCAGGCCTGTATGGATTTGCCGCTGCTAACAGCTGGAGCTCAATACATGTTCATCAAATGAATGAATGAATGGACTTTCTACCTTAGTTCTCTCCTAGCTCAAAAATAGATCTTCCACATTGCAGCAACTGGGCATTGCCATTCTAAAACACAGACTTGACAGCTTCAGGTTCTTTTCCAGCCTTTCGTCTCTCCAAAAATTGTCTTCATTTCCTTCCTCGGGGATCTCTACTCATTCCCTGCAGTACATTCAGGACCCTTTATGCCCTGGGTCCCAAGTCCAATTGCCAGTTTTGTTTGTCCTGTCACCTGTCACTGCTTTCTCACCATTTCTTCCAAATACCACTCAGCATATAATGCTCTCATGTGCCGCTGGCACAACCTAGAATCTCTTTCACAAAACTTTTCCCTGTATCTCCAGCCTTCTGCCTGTGAAAACCCATCCTTCAAGGTCCAGCTCAAATATCACTTCCTCCAGGAAGCCATCCTACGTTTTCCTTGCTGCCTTGTCTGTCGTTGTACAATGGTGGACTGAAACTCTTAGAGCATTGATTTCATTCTGCTCCTTAAGTAGCCTGTTCTTTATCTGTCTATCCCCTCTATTAGTCTTTGGGCTTCTCGAAGACTAACACTGTTTCATTTGTCTCCATTTACCCAGCTAAACAGTCATCCAAGGAAGGAGGGAGGGAAATCAGAGAGGCTCAAAGAAGTTGGAAGATGTGTTAGTGGGCTGGTGACAGGAAAATAAAAAATAACAGACATCTAGCTATTTGCCTTAGAAATTGCTGGACTTTAGAAGTCTGAACTGAGAGAATTGCCTGAGGCCAAGGGTTCGAGACCAGCCTGGGTGACATAGTGAGACACCCTTGTCTACAAAAAATTTAAAAATTAGCTGGGCGTGGTGCCATGTGCCTGAAGTCCCAGCTACTTGGGAGGCTGAGGTGGGAGGATCGCTTAAGCCCAGGAGTTCCAGGCTGCAGTGAGCTACAATCGGGTCACTGCATTCCAGCCTGTGTGACAGAGCAAGACCCTATCTCAAAAAAAAAAAAAAAAAAAAAGAGGCTGAGCATGGTGCCTTATGCCTGTGTAATCCCAGCACTTTGGGAGGCCAAGGTGGGCAGATCGCTTGAGTTCAGGAGTTTAAGACCAGCCTAGGAAACACGGTGAGACCCCATCTCTAATAAAAACAAACAAAAACATCAGCCGGGCATGGTAGCACATGCCTGTAGTCCCAACTACTCACGAGGCTGAGGTGGGAGGATCACCTGAGCCCAGGAGGTTGAGGCTGCAGTTGGCCATGATCTCTGGGCGACAGAGAAACCCTGTCTCAAAAAAAAAAAAAAAATGCTGAAATTGCCAGTGAATTTTTTTTTCATGATTTCACTTCCATCTCAAGAAGTAGAATTGCTACTGACCAAGAAAAGAGAGGTGAAGGAGGCCTTAGACCATCCTCCTACACAGGAGACAGTGAAAGTGCTCTTATTCCCTTAGGCACCACCCCAACGCCAGATGACGCTGGATTTCCCTCCTTCGCTCAGTTCTTTCTTTCGAAGACTCAGCCCTGATTTTCTTAGAGTAGCCCACAATAAGGGTGCACCCTTCCTTCTGCTTTCATCTGCCCAGTAATAGTGCTAATTGGAAGGACTTTGGCTCTTCCCGCAGCCTGGCTTTGTCAGGCGTAACAGTCCTCTCTCATTCTCTGGATGTGGCTCGTGTTCCTGCTGGCAGTCTTCCTCAGAGTTCACTTGTCATTCAGGCCTCTGTGAAAGGCCCCCTTACAACTTGCTCATTCACTGTACCTCATTGTCCCTGCCCATTCATTGACATTCATGGGGATAATTTCTCCCACTGCCACATGCACGGAGGCGCGTGCACATGTGTTCAGACCCCATGTCCCATTAGCAGTGAGGACACTTGAAATAAAAAGCAGCACCGCCTGAATGCGGAACTGCTTTCCTGTTTAATAGTAGGGGAGTCGATTGCGCTAATGTTATTTCAAGAAGTGCCAGGAGAATTGGTGGGCACGGCAGAGCAGGGAGGGAGGAAGGGGCCGGGTGGTCTTAATAGTTCCCTTCCTTAAAGCACTGTCAGCGACATCACTCCAGACAGACACAGCTCTCCTCCTCCCATCCTTCCTCCCTAGATCCAGCTAGTTCTGGGAGCTGCACTCCCTACCTTCCACCTGGACATTAGCCTGGCATTCAAGGCTCTCTAAAAAACGCTCACAAGTATCTACCAGACTCACCTTCTACCTCCTCTCTAGGCTGAATTATTCTCTAACCAGCCAGGTCTATGCCTATGATGTGCAGCTCACACTCTGCTTACATATTCTTTCAAATCATTGCCCAGGGCCTGGGTAGTTGCAATGGCAGCAAGAACAGTTGTTCTCCGAGCTACTCAGCAAAGACGGTGTCTACTCAATATTTTGTAACATAATGGTTAACGAGATGTTGAAGAAAATCATTACAGAAGCAGGATTAGGGTAAGATTGTGAGATGGGAGAGGATATCACTTGGATGTTTGTCCCTTCCAAATCTCATGTTGAAATTTGATCTCTAAGGGTGGAGGTGAGGCGACAATGTATTACCATCTTTTATCCCAAAAATGCCAATGGGGCTGGGGACGGTGGCTCACACCTGTAATCCCAGCACTTTGGGAGGCCGAGGCGGGTGGTTCACCTGAGGTCAGGAGTTCAAGACCAGCCTGGCCAACATGGTGAAACCCAGTCTCTACTATAATTACAAAAAAAAAAAAAAAAATTAGCTGGGTGTTGTGGTGGGCACCTGTAATCCCAGCTACTCGGGAGCCTGAGGCAAGAGAATCGCTTTCACCTGAGGCAGAAGTTGCAGTAAGCCGAGATCACACCATTGTACTCTACCCTGGGCAATAAGAGCAAAACTCTGTCTCAAAAAAAAAAAAAAAGAAAAAAGAAAAAAAAAAAAAAGAATGGCTGAGTGCCCTCCTTACAGTTGTGAATGAGTTCTTGCTGAATTTGTTTGCACAAGAGCTGGTCATTGAAAAGAAGCTGGCACCTCCTCCTCTCTCTGTTGTTCCCTCTCTTACCATGTGATATGTCTGTTCCCCCTTCGCCTTGCACAATGAATAAAAGCTTCCTGAGGCCTCACCAGAGCCGAGCAGATGCTGGGGCCATGCTTGTATAACCAGCAGAATTGTGAGCCAAATAAACCTCTCTTCTGTATAAATTACCCAGTCTCAGGTATACCTTTATAGCAATGAAAAAAGAAATGGACGAATACAGGAGATAAGAGAGAAAAGAGTTGGTGGAAGGATGGAGCTATCATTATAGTTGAGTCTGCTACCAGCCCCCCAAAGTATAGCTCCTGGCCACCCCTGACCTTCGGGAACAGGCTCCTTTCTCTCCAATGTTAGGACCTGAACTTCTCCTCTGAATACTGCAATCCCCCCACCAGGCCTTCCAAGATTCACTTTAGTTCTGCCTTTCCATGAAGAGGGCCTTCCCTAGTCACTACGAGGGTCCATAGTCCTTTGACAGCCATGGGATTCTTGGCAATACCCTCACTGGCACTTACAAGGCCCTTCATATACACACATCATAATGACTCATTAGAGACTTCAAGTTTCAGGGAGGAAGAGGCGGCGGCTCATGCATCTGTAGCCCTCCAGAGCACTGGTGGGAAAGGCTTGCCTCTGAGCAGCTGCTCTCTGAGCCTGCTGGGCCTCTGATCTGGCAGATGCAGAACAGTGTTTGCTGGCCATGTGGAAAACAATAGAATGCGTTATCACACAGATATGACAGATATGACCTGCGGGGAGTTGCTTCTGAGCACCAGGAGCATTTGGTAACCAAAGAAGCACAGGCTCTAAGGTCAAACAGATGAGGACTGCAATGTGGCTCCTTCTTGACTGGCTGTAAGAACTGCTACCTAATTGCTTTGAACTGCAGTTTTTCCTTTTGCGTTTAAGTTGTGCTTGGGCTTCTCCACCTTGGCATTATTGACAAAGGCTAGGTAATTCCCTGTTGTAAGGGGCTGTTCTGTGTGTGGTAGGACTTTTAGCAGCATCCCTAGCCCCTACATACTATGTGCCAGTTGCACTCACTCCCCTCTTCCACTGGTGGTAACCTTTAAAAATGTCTCTAGATGTTGCCAAATATTCCTTAGGTGGGTGGGTAGGGGGCAAAATCTTTCTCAGTTAAAAATCGCTGATCTTTACACCACCTTGGGGTTTTAAAGATGAGAGGATGTGATAGCACATGGGAGTTGTCTGATGATGTCTAGCATATAGTAGTACTCATACATGTTGGCCCCACTGGATATTTCAAGAATAGAATTCTTTGAATAGAATAGAATAGAATAGAATAGAATAGAATAGAATAGAATAGAATAGGACACTTTCTCTTCCATCCTCATGCACCATGGAGCATCCCTGGGGGCTCGGAAGTGGGATGGAGCCTGACTAGGCCTGAGAAGAGCTCTGGAGGAGGTATCCCCACCCAGTGATCTCCCCAGTGGCTTCACTGGTCAGGACTGAAAAGAAGACATTTCATGGATGCTCAGATGTGTTCTGGAACTGTCTCATGGGAAAGGGATGTTCTGTAGCTCACTATGGTCTGAATGTTTGTGTCCCCCCAAGATGCATATGTCAAAACCCAGTGACCAATGTGATGGTATTAGGAGGTAGGGCCTTTGGGAGGTGATTAGGTCATGAGGGTGGAGCCCTCATAAACGGGATGAGTGTCCTCAGAGAACTACCTTGGCCCTTCTACCATCTGAAGACAGCAAGAAGGCACCTGCTATGAACCAGAAAGTGGGCCCTCACCAGACACTGAATCTGCTGGCACCTTGATCTTGGACTTCTCAGGCTGCAGAACTGTGAGAAATACATTTCTGCTGCCTATGTGCTACCTCGTTCATGGTATTTTTTTATAGCAGCCAGAACAAACTGGAGTCTGTTCTAGAAACCCAGAGAGGGATGCAATTTCAGCAGTTTACACGGAGAGCCATTTCCAAGCAGACAGCCCGTTTCTACTTCAGTTCTTCCTCCACACCTGGTTGTTCTGGGGAGACAGATGGTCCATTCTAGAGGAGGGAATATGAGTTATGCAGAGTAGCAGCTCCTACCAGCAAGGACAGAGTGTGAGACACACTGCTGAGATGTCAGCTTGGCTGGAGTGCAGGATGGAGGGACTCAGGGTCTTCTGGCTGCAACTTCAGGTCACAGAGGAGAGACTAACCAGCTGTGGCCACTGCACATCTGGCCTGAACAGCTACAACATCCTGCCCGCCCAAATCCAGGCCTCTCCATTCCTTCAGGCCTAGGATCAATGGAAATCTTCCAAGTCAGCAAATCAGGCTTCCACCAGAGGCAAAACCAACTGAATATAGGAAATCTCAGGGTTGCCCAAGCAATAGATGCCCCAACCCCTCTTTCCTGATGGTGGAGTAGAAATGACAATGGATGGGAGGTCAGGCATCTTGGACTTGAACTTGGTCTGCTGGGCCATTGACTAGTTGTGTGGTCTTGAGTGAGTCATTCTCTCTGGGGCTTCCTTTCATCATCTCCCCTTGGGCAGCTTCATAACCGCTCTTTCCAACTGAGAGACCCTGGCTGGATCAGCAAACAAACACACTTTGAGAAGAGAGAAAGGATTGTTGGCAAATGCCCACCAGCAAGTTCAGCCTCATGTTGAGGAAGCACGGGCCATGCCAGGGCCATTTAAAAGGGAGTCACTGGATGAAGGACTGGGCTAACAGGATGAGCACAGACCAAGGAGGACCATTTCTGGGAGACCAGAGCACAGCTACCCTTCTGAAGATAACCAGATCAGTGTGGAATAAGAGCTGGGAGCCCGCAGCCATCAGAGCAGGGGATGAGAAAGAAGGAGCTTATTGTTTGTTTTTGTTTTAATCGCAGGATTAGCTAAGAGAGGGTAAAGGCATGCACATTTCACTTTTTTTTTTTTTTTTTAAATGGAGAGAGAGTTGAGAACCAAAAGCACAAGGGACTGTGCTTCACTCGTACATGTACATTGTCCATGGATACCTGTAGACCTGACCTCGGGGTACCAGGCCACGCTCTGTGGTTCTCCGCTCTGCATTTGCTCGTTTTCACCCTCTCTGCTCCCTACCTTGGGGCCTGCATCATCTCATGCCTAGTGTGTAATGACAACCTCCAAGGCGGCTGGCTTACCTCTTCTGCCTCCAACCCATTCTACACAAAGGTCATTCTAAACACAGATTTCAGCACTTGGGTCACTCATCTGCCTGATAACCTTTTCCTGCTTCCATAGCCTATCTCATCAAGAGTCATGCTCCCATCTGATAGTCTTAGAAAACCTCTCCATTAAGTGGTGAAATGAAAAGTCTGTGATCGAAACTGATCTTACAACTACTTCCTCATAGGGAGAACTTGGCCAAGCCTCTTTACTCTCTGAGCCCAGTTCCTTATCTCTGAAAATGACATAAAGAGCTCACAGCTGGTGACCTCATAGGCACACAGTGAGGATCAATGATACAATGGATGCAAAGCGCTTTACAAACTCTAAAGTGCAGTACCACCATTCCCATCCATTCAAGTCTCTGCAAGATGGCTTTCTTGTGGTTCTCACATTGTTTCCCTCCGTAGAGATTCTCCCTCCTTTCACTCATCAGGAAAATCCTGCCCTTGTGAGCTCACCAACTTCCACACCTTGATGCCTTCCTTCACTGACCATATCCTTTAGGACTGAGCCTGCCACCCTGACCTGCCTCAGTTCTTCCACGTGTAGATAGGAGTTAGTGAGCCCCACTATGTCTCTGGGGCTTACCCATAATCTCATTTACTTCTCACAATAAATTAATATACAAAAACCAGCTGAACTTCCATATACTCGCAACAAATAAATCAAAAAAGACATTGAAAAACATTTAATTTACAAAATGTGTATGCTTGGGAATGAATACAACCGAAGTGGGGTAGGACCTCTACCCTGAAAACTCTAACGTATTATTGTGATAAATTAAGTAAAATCTATATTAATGCAGAGATCTGCCAGGTTCATGGTTCACAGACTTGATAATCTAAAGATTTACATTTTATACACATTGACCTAGTGACAATACAATCACAATCAACATCCTAGCAGCTTAGACATTAAAGTGCAAAGGGGCAAGAATAACCAAGACCATTTGGTAAAGAACTAAGCTGGAGGGTGTATGTCAACAGACAGCAAGACTTAATGGTAACTAAAACAATGTGGTATTGATACAGGTAAATAAATTGACCAATGGAACCAAATAGAATTCAGAAACAAACCCAAATACATCAGATCACTTGATTTATGAAAAAAGAGACATGGCGGGGCAGTGAGAAAAAAAAAATGCTGCTGGGTCAACTAGTGTCCATTTAGGAAAAAGTAAATATTGATTCCTACTTCCTACCACACGTGAACATTTCCAGATGAGTGTAGATATAAATGCAAAAGGTAACGCCCTAAAGCTTCTAGAAGAAAACCAAGGATAATATCTTCTTGACCTTTGGATAGGCAAAAGTTTCTTGGCCAGGTCATTAAAAAAGCATTATTCTAGAGGAAAAATAGTAATAAATTAAGAATTTCTCTTCATCAAAGGTCTCCACTTGGAATGAAAAGGCATGCCATAGAATAGGATATATCTACAATACACACACTTGACAAAGAACTCATTATCAGAATATAGAAAACAATTCTCATACATCTCCAATAGAAAAACAGAAACCAAATTTAAAATGAGCAAAAGATTTGAACAGGCACTTCATAAAATAGGACATGCTAATTGACAAAAATATATAAAAAGGTACTGTGAGTACTGATTAGGAAAATGTAAATTAAAAATCATAATTAAATACCTACCACTAGGCCACCATTCAATGGCAAAATGAAAAAGTCTCATAATACCAAGTGCTGGTGAGGATGTGAAGCAGGTGAAACTCTCATACACTACTGGAGGGAGTGCAGACACGCTCAGCCACGCTATGAAAATGTTTGGCTGTGTCTATCCAAGTTGAATATAAGTCCAGCAATTCTACACGTAGATGTACACCTGGCAGAAATGGCCACATGTGTTCAATTAAAGACCTAACAGTTTTGTGAGTAAGAGTCCCAAACTCAGAATGGCTGGAGAACTAAATGCCTATGCACCATAGAATGAAAGGGCTGGGATTCATGTGTAGAGTGAATCCCAGGGCACAAATGACAGCATTGCTGCTACAATCACAACATGGACCAGTTTCACAAACAACATGTTCTGTGCAATTCCATTCAGTAAGTTTAAAAAGAGGGAAAAATTATGGTGTCAGGATGGGGAGTAGTAGGGATTAGCAGAGGAAGACAAGGAGTTTCTGGGGGTACTTTTAATGTTCTATCTCTTGACTAGGCTTCTATTTATATGAAAAATTTGCAAACTTGTCTAGCTGTTCACCTATGGTTTGTGCACACCTCTGTATGAATATTATACTTCAATACATGGATTTTAAAAGATTATCACAATAATCCTACGAGGTGGTTCTTTCTGCCCAATTTACCAATCAGGAAACATGTCTCAGAGAGGACAAGAAAGGTATTCAGTGCCAGTCACTTGGAAATGAGAGACAGAGCAAGAATTCAAGCCCATGCTGTGTGAGTTCCTAAACACCATCTCCTGACTTTACATGGAGTACTGTCCACCCTTTCACGGGGCCCAGCTCCTCACTGGAGCTTCGTGCCCCAGAAGGCAGGGACTCTAAACTCCTATATGTTTGCTGCCAGCACAGAGCTGGACACTGCTGCTCAGCGGATGCTCAGCAAGAAGTAAAAGGTGAGAGTGAAATGTAAGCTCTTGCCCACCTCATTCTTCTTTCGCTCTCACCCTCTACTCTTCTTTCCCTTACTGGCTCTAGAGAGGGTCTGTGAGCTTGCCCTGGCTGTTGACCCTGCCTTGCTCCTCTGCAGAATCTGAGCCGTCTCCAGGACAGGGAGGCCACAGCAATGCTCCCAGAACTCAGTCCAGAGGGAGAAGAGTGAGTGAAGGGGAGAAAGAATGCTGCTGCCCGGGCCCAGGCATGGTGGCTCATGCCTGTAATCCCAGCACTTTGGGAGGCTGAGGCGGGTGGATCACCTGAAATCAGGAGATCGAGATCAGCCTGATCAACATGGTTGGTGCAACCCCAACTCTACTAAAAATACAAAATTAGCCGAGCATGGTGGCACATGCCTGTAATCCTAGCTACTTGGGAGGCTGAGGCAGGAGAATTGCCTGAGCCTGGGAGGTGGAGGTTGCAGTGAGCTAATGGCGCCACTGCACTCCAGCCAAAAAAAAAAAATGCCAGCCGGGCGCGGTGGCTCAAGCCTGTAATCCCAGCACTTTGGGAGGCCGAGGCGGGCGAATCACAAGGTCAGGAGATCGAGACCACAGTGAAACCCCATCTCTACTAAAAATACAAAAAATTAGCCGGGCGCGGTGGCGGGCGCCTGTAGTCCCAGCTACTCAGGAGGCTGAGGCAGGAGAATGGCGTGAACCCAGGAGGCGGAGCTTGCAGTGAGCCGAGATCGCGCCACTGCACTCCAGCCTGGGCAACAGCGTGAGACTCCGTCTCAAAAAAAAAAAAAAAAAAAAAAAAAAAAAAAAAAATGCCACCTGGCTTCTTCCCCTCCCCTAGGCCAGCCCACCTGCAGATGGGCCATCCCCAAGCAGAGGGTGGGGTCCTCTACTCCTTTGCTAGGGGTGGTGAATCCCAACTGTGGATCTGCCCAGCCCCCACCTCCTGCTTCTCTCTGCCCCACGTGCAATCCTGACGCCCGCTCCGTCTCAGCCTTACAAGCTCCTTCTCCTTCTCAAAGAGGAGTGAAGCTTTCCTGGTGTTGTCAGCTCAGCCAAGCAGAGCTTGTCTTCCCACTGTCTCCCTCCCTCCCCCACACAGCTGGGAGATTCTGAAATCACCGCCTCGCTGCAGAATCAAGACCTGGATGTTGTCAGGAGCCTCTGCAAAGGCTGACTGCCAGCGTCCCACGTCTCAGGAAGGGGGTGGCCACTGCTCGGGAGAGGCTGCCTGGAGACAGCCTCCCTGCCCCGCCATCACCTCTGGCCAGAGGCGATGCCCAAGTGGAAACAGCAGTGCCCAGTCCAGTGGGGGAGGACACAGCTTCCTCTTGGGCTTCCATTCACTGTGTGTGTCCTGTGCACTAGGTACAGGACTACGTACGACACACACATGATCTGGTGCATGCCTCACCCCAACACTGAGAGGGGGGGCACTGTTACTACCCTATCTGATGGATGCAAAAAAACGATGCCTCAGGTTTTATATCTGGCCAGTGGCAGTACCCAGCTTCAAACCTAGGTTGCAGTCAACAGCAGTCCAGCAATACACACAGAGGCATCGAGCACACGGCTCTCCCACCACTGGAGCCCCTGGCACCCCTCTTCCCACAGCTCCCCTGCTCCTCTAGAACTCACCCCAACTCTGTCCCCAGCCCTCCCCTCCTCTGCCTCCCCTGTGTCTTCCAACCCTTCCCTCTGGGTTCAGGCAATCCCTTCATTTAATCCTCTTCCCCCAAGTCTTGGGCCACTACTTCCATTTCCTTATCTGTAAACTGGAGCTACAAGTAGTATCCACCTCATTGGGTTTTGGTAAGTAATGAGTAAAATCTTATTTGTAAAAGAAGATATAATTAAGAGCTTAAAAATAGCAGCTGGTTTTTTTGTTTTTTTTTTTTTTTTTTTTTTTTTTTTTTTAGACATATGGGACTTGGTGACTTAAGACACAGCGGGATTGCTGGGACTCAAACTCTTTTTACATTTGTCTCCAACTTCGCAGGGCCCTGGGCTCTATTTCTTCTGGCTCGTTATCTAAAGAACTCACAACAATGCCATTTGGGGGCTTTAGAGATTAGATTTAGAAAAACAGATTCGTAATCATGTATCGATTGTTTGCGGGAATTGCTCTTAAAGTGCTTGGAAGTCACCGATCTAACCAACAGATGAAACATTTCCTGAGGACAGACCCTCCTCTCTGGAGGCATCCTTCTATCATTGGGTATGGAAACAGATTTGCCTGCAAAGGCTGAGCCCTCCCTGATCCTTAGGAGAAGTGGGCCAGGCTCCTGCTACCTCCTCCTGCGGAGTTCTGTCCTGCCCCCTCAGAAGCTCGGGTCTGGGCAAGACCCCGAGACCAGCACTGCAATTAAACCACATCCACAATTGGCAGCTGCCAGTAGATCCCCACCCACCTCCTGGTCCCTCTGCTGCCCCAGGGTCAGGCAATGGAGCACAGTTCTCAGCTGCTGGCAGGAAAGCAGGGAGGGCTCTGGGTTTGCGTTGCCACTTCCTCTTGTCTTCTGTCCTGGGACCTCCCTAAGACCCTCCCGGGTGGAGGCTTATTAAGCAGGGACCCTATCGCAGCACCATGATTTCAACTCTTGGCAGGCTTCCCTGAAAGCATTTTATGCCAATGCGAGTGAGGCCTAATTCCAGGCTGCCTGAGTTTAACAAGTTCCCCATCTCTCATCAGCTGCCGACTCCCCAAAGCAAGGTCAAGTGGGAGTTTAATAGCTGTTCCTGGGACTGTGCAGAGGGCAGCCCTTTGAACTCGGTGTCTCAATCCCACAGGTGGGAGGTTCCCACCACGGTGTAATTTCGAGGGGGAGGGCCGAGACTGCCTGAGGGGAAGTCCCACGGCTCCCCCGGTTCCAGGCAGCTCTTTGATATCTCCTGGAGCACTCCTGGTGCTAGAACCAGACAGCTCTCAACTGAACTGGCACAAGTAACAAACGCAGCATCCCCTCTCCTAGGCATTCCTACAAGCCACGCGAGCCCCGTGTTGGTGGAGACGCTGCCTTCTCCCCGGCAGATACCAACATGTTAGAAAGGAGAAACCGTCTATGGCCCTACCACGCTGAACACGCCGGATGTCATCTCATCTCGGAAACTAAAGCAGGGTCGGGCCTGCTTAGGACTTGGATGAGGGGATGGATAAATCGCTGGACTTTTGACGATGCAGGTTTTAACATCAGATCGGAGCCCTAATAGCTGTGTGTCTCAACTGTCTGTAGCTGTGTGTCTCAACTGTCTGGGCCACGGCATTAACGGGGAAAAGTTTCCTCCACTTTAAGAAAGAAAAAGACAAAGAGGAGAAGGAAGGCAAGGCGGAGCTCTCCTGGAAGGTACATTAAATCATTAAATGCCAGCACGCCTGCTTCACGTAGGAGGACTCGTATATGTATTCCTGGTAGGGAATGTATGTCCAAAACACCAGCATCTTCTTCTCAGCCCACCCAGGCTGCCCCCATCTAGTTTGATACCGTTTAGGCAGAATAACTATTTCTCCAATTTTCCAGTGCAGAATTAGACTATTTAACTTGACTTCTGCGTTCTCCTATGTGAGACTCTGACGGATCTATGTCCTCTCCCACGTGTACAACCCCCATAAACTGAACTAAGAGAGAAGTTTCATTTTATTTGTTTTTCTTTCTCTCCCTTTCCTGACCTTACGTGCTACATAATCCAGAAAATGATCCAGATGGGAAAGACATTGGCTTTGAAGCAGGAGGAAGGAGGAAAGAGGAAGGAATAAAGGAAAGGAGAATAACCCTACTTCTGTCCAGCCGCTGATCGTGGGGAGAAATCTCCCTCCCCTAAAGTCCGTCCCATGCACGGGCTCGAGATGGTATTGTGGGGTCCTTCCCGAGGGAGGACAGAAGCCCAGCTGACTTGGATGGCCTCCCAGCCTTCTCCCCTCACTTCCCCTACTCCTGCAGCACATCTGGCGTAAGTCAATCTGAGCACGACACCCACTTTCAGCGCTGAGTCCTGACCTCAGGACACTGAATGGTGTCACAGCCACCTGTTCTACATAACTTCATAGGCTTTCAATCTATTTTAACGCAGTCAGATTGACCACATAGATGGAGCTCCAGAGTTATCAAGGTACAAATGACTCCTTCCCATAATGTTTCCCGTTAAACCATCTCCCTTTGCCAGAGTAAGCAGATAACAGGATAAAGAGGTAGCTCCACAGGCAGCACCACCTGACTCTAAAGTTGTCCCTCCCTGACCCCCTGGACACCTGCCTCTACCAAGCACTCATAAACCTCCTGCACAGGCAACTCAGTCACATGCATGGTTTCCTCCCTTCGGAACTGAGGGGAAGAGGGTGAGACTAATATTAACTGAGCTTCTACTATGCTTCATGTGCTTTCACTTCTACTGGCCACGTAATTTTCATAAAAATTCTACATGAGACACAACACATTTTAGAAATGAGAAAATTGAGGCTCAGAGAGGCCAAGTGACTTGCCTGATGTCACACAGCTAACAGGTAGCAGAGCCAGGATGTCTCTCGCCATTGTTCCATCTGCCATTGAGCACCCTTTCTGCAGAAAGTAAAGATTGCCTTGCTGAGAGATCGTCTGTCTCCATGCTGACTTTTCTTTGCAGCACCAATTATCTATTTCTAACATATTTTACACATGAGAAAATTGAGGCTCAGAGAGGCCAGGTGACTTGTCTGATGTCACACAGCTAACAGGTAGCTGAGCCAGGATATGAACACTGATCTATCTGATTCCCAAAATCATGTTTTTTTCCACCGTCCACTCCCAAACTGGGCCTCGGGATGAGCTCACAGGAAAAACCTCATGCCTTGTCTTTAGAACTTACCTGCTCTCTCCACCTGCTTCTGAGACTGCCAGCCAGGTGAGGGTGAGCTCCTCTGGGAGACCAGGGGAGGCTGACATGGGTGGAGGTGTTTCCTGAGGAAGGCTCTGCCTCCAGGGGTCCCCTCTCTGGAAACCTCATGGGACACTGCTACAGCTTTGTCCCCTCCCTTGGCTCGCCGGGTTTTTAGAAGGCAAGATGAAAACGCCTGAGCGGGTACCAGGCTGAGGAATCTTCCAGAGGAAGGTGGGAGATGCTGTTCTGAGAGTCTCATGGCAGTAGGCAGAGGGACCCCTGGCATCCAGTGTGTCTGAGATTGAGGGATGTGCCACCTCTTCTGCCCTGTCACTGACATCCCACCTGGCATTTGGACACACATCTGCCTCCTGTCTGGAAATCTCTCCCTACGTGGTGTCGCTCTATGGGTGGCTAGCCCTGCTGACTGGCACCCAGCAACCCTTCTGTTTTGTTTGGGTTTGGCTTAAGCTGTGCACATATGAGAGAGGCAGAGAACTTGCTTTTCAGTTTTGAAAGTACCGACTGTTAGCAACTGCGACCAGCACAGCCTTTGCTGTCACAGAACCCTTAGGACAGAAAAGGCAGAGGAACAGACGGAAATAAGATGCCTCCAGCACTCAGCGAAACAAGACAGAAGAGTGGCAAGAAAAATACAGAGCGCTGTATCAGCTGTCACAAAAGTCCAAGGGCTCCTTTGACTGGGGTAGGGAGAAAAATCTACCAAGATTGAAAGCCTCTTTCTATTGCTGTGTTCTCGTATGGCCCCTGGGCAAATCTGCCTACCATTGAGGTCTGAGGGTCTGATGAATTCTGCTGGCTCTTCAGTCCTCATCCACCGACCCCACAGCATGTTCGTAGAAAGAGCCCTGATGTGGACCATCGATCCTGGCTCTGTCCTGTCCCTCAGACATGGGACCCTGAGAAAGTCCCCTCCCTTCTCTGGGCCTCTATGTCTTCATCTATATAAAAAACAAAAGCCCTCTGTGCTTTCGTTCAGGTCCAAAGCAAGGAGGTATTATCCATCCGTCCCATTAAATAAATAATCCTGGGCCCAACATCTTGACCTTGGATTAGGAACTTCTCTCTCTTTGAAGCCTTGGTCACCCCAAATATTCCCCGGCTACAAGAGGTCTCTGGGAACCTGTGCTATCAACTAGGAGATATGACACGAACATGGGTATTCTAATAATGGTATTTCTAGAAAGAAGTCTCCCCACCCTTGAATCTGTTCTATATTCCATTGCTAGATTCACTTTCTAAAACCAGAGTCTGCTCTAGGCCGCCCCTCTGCCTCTGACTTCAGTGGTTCCCTGCTGTCTACCAAATAGCATGCACTGTCTCCAGCCGAATATGCAAGGTGGGTATGCAAGGGCCTCCTCAATCTGACTCCAGCATGCCTTTCTAGAAACGTTTCTTTCCCCACCACCTGCTCTTCCCTATCTTGGCCACCCCTCCACTTCGTCTGCCTGGAAATCACACGCAGCCCTCGGGGCTCTTCTCCAGCTCTGTATCTTCCATGAACACTCGGTGCTGATTCTGTTGTGTAGAATGATGTTTTTCTGGATGTGCTGTCTCACTCCCAATACCGGACAAGTGACTCGTTGTGGCAGGGTCTGTGGTTGCTCATCTTGCTCCTGAGGGTAGCACAGGGCTGGACATGAACTAGCCTTCTGTGACTTTAAAAGGATGGAGTTGAAACAGAAAGAGATGGGGGGCGGTGGCTCCCACCTATAATCCCAGCACTTTGGGAGGTTGAGCCTAGGGAGATTTCTTGAAGCCAGGAGTTCAAAACCAGCCTGAGTGACGTAGCAAAACCTCATCTCCACAAACAAATTTTAAAATGGGCCACGTATGGTGATGCCCACCTGGGGTCCCAGCTACCTGGGAGGCTGACGTGGGAGGACCACTTGAGTCTAGGAATTCGAGGCTGCAACAAGCATGGATTGCACCATGCACTCCAGCCTGGACAACAGAGCATGACTCTGCCTCAAAAAGCCTAAATAAATAAATAAATAAATGAAAAAAAAAAGAAAAAGAAAAAAGAAAATGGAAAGAACTGGGTTCCTGGGGTATGATATAAAAGTTCTTGGCAGTGAGTACTTGTATGTGTGTGTGTAGGGGAGACAGGGAGAGGATGTGGATAGAGTGGTTTTTAAGCATCCTTTCAACCCTGAAGAGTTGTGTTTGCATGTAGAGTATCTGAAGTTTTTTCAGCACAGGCTCTTTTGTGTCCCGACAAATCTTAGGACCCTAGAGTTGGAAGTCCTGTCTGTGGCTCTAGTATAGAAGTAAGTCCAACATCAAGAAAAAGTTTCTAAGTCAACAGATGTCTGAGGTACTGGTAGAAGCCCAGAGAAGCCAAATGTCTGGTGCTTCTAGTTTGATAGATGAAGAAATCCTGTCTTGGGAATAGACACACATTCTGCCCACACCTGCCCCACCAGCCACCAGCCGGCTGCAGAGCCTTTGAGCGGGGCCAGCTGCGGGCCTGGCAAGGGGAGGAGCCGAAGGCAGCTGGGGAGTCCTTCCCAGGCCTCCTTCAGGGGCTGGCTCGCTTTACAGTGCAGGTGGAGGCTGGGGGCTCCTCCTGGCTCCTCTTGTTTTCCCCACCTGCCTGCAGTGTGGTTTGTCTGCTGGCGCCACGGAGGCGTTGGGGCTGGGGGAATTTGATAGGCAAGGAGGGGGAGGCTGTCTCCTCAAGATGTGAGTGCCGTTCAGTCCATGCTTCCCTCCCTCCTCCCCTTGCACTGAGGAAATGCCCTTTGCGGTGGCGGGGAGCAGGGAAGAGCTGAAACTGGAGTGTCTGAAGGTTGCAATAAATAAGGGAAGCTACCCTGAGTGTGCTGATTGTCCTTTTGGACCTCTGCTGCCATTGATCATGGGAGACAGAGGGAAGGGCAGACCCCACACAGGTACCTACAGACACCAGGCATGGGGGTGCCTCTCTGGAAGGTCAAGGGCAGCCTCAGGGCTCATCCCCATATCCCTCAGGGCTCATCCCCATATCTCCCCGCCTCCCTAGCTGGGGAGGCTTCTGTTCTTGGCATTTTCCTATTATCTCCCCCAAGCAGAGTGTGGGAGGCAAGGAGCCTGGGTTGAGGGCCCCAACAGGTCCCAAGCCTGCTTAGGATGGCATGAGTTCCCTTTCTAACCTCTCCCTGGGTGCCTAAACAAATGTTATCAGTGACTCAGAGAGCCTCCTGTCAAGGTCAGTCTGCCCTGCCTGACGCTGTCACTGCTGCCTGATGTGAGAACCGATTCTGCTTCCTACCTCCTGCTAGCCCCGGCACCATGCCTGGGCACTGGGCATTAGATGAGCTATCAGTAGAGCCCGTGTGCCAGGTGGAGATCACCCCGAGCCTTCTGCACGAGGACCGCAGGTCTCTTAAGTTTCTGCTTTCCTGGCTGGTCTGTTCTGCAGTGTAACCCTTTCCCTCCTTGGAGCTACCCACTGACATTGCAGACCAAGCCCTGTAGTTTCCCTTGCAATTCCGTCTCCTTTTGCTTGCCTGGCTTTCCAATTTCTGTAGCCCTTGAGTGGCACATTGAGATCTGAAGTGGCTGGGTAGAAAGAAGCACTGTGGGCCTTAGTGCCATCCATCTCAGCCATTTGAGACCGAGCCCTAGAGCATCCCCAGGTCCTGGTGCTATGTATCAGATGTGGGACACGCTTTCTCTTTCAAGGGCCTTATAATCTATGCTGGGAGAGAGGATAGAGATAAAAAGCTAAATACGAATACACGGGAACAAGTGCTCAAATGGGAGTGACAAGTACGTTGTATGCTGCAGAATTCAAGGAACAGGGAGTTCACGGAGGGCAGAGCCCTTCTCTTCCCATGGCTAATGTCCTTTCCTGCCTCCAGACCAGGGGTGGGAAGTCACTCAGTAGCAGGTGGACCCCTCTGTCTTCTCCCACTGAGCCAGGACCCGCTCACCGATAACGCTCCCCCAATCCAGTGTCACTGGGGTCAGCAGGGAAAGGTACTGGCAAACCCCAGGCCTTGTTTCCCTGCCTCCTTCATGCTGTCTTCCCTCCTTCCCTCTCTCCCCTCTCCTTGCATGTCTATACTCAATTCTCTCTCTTTACAGCAGGAATATAATGTTCGGCTGCTTTACACCCACTCTCTGAATGCTGCCAGCGAATAATGACTAAGGTGGTGGGTGGAAGTACAGCAAGTTGAGACCAATTTAGCAGTCCAGGGTGCCAAGAGGAGGGTGATTTAGCAGCAAATGGCTTTGCAGCAGCAAGAAGAGTGAAAATGCCCCCCAAGCCAACAGGTCAGGGAGCCAAGTGCACGGCCCTGCCCTGGGCAGGGATGGCCTCAGCCACCCGACAGGTTATTCCGTGAGGTCAGATTCATGCACAGGAATGGGAGGGTTTGAGAACAATGCCCACTCCCAACCCCATCTCACCTCCACTTTCAACCTCCTTGAGGGGCCCCAGTTCTTGTACCCCGCTCAGGCTGAACGTCTCACCTAGACTGGTCCATCCTCTTCCTACAGAGTGTCTGTAACTCTGATGGGCTCGTGGCTGCCCAAAGACTACCCCGGGCATGGTATCAGGGAGGGGCTGTCTGAGCTCACCTCAGACCATGCCACAGGTAGGCAGAGGTGTGGATCTCCTGGGTCCTGACATCTTGGGAGTCTCTGAAGATTTGTGTAATGTCATGTACATGGGCTTGTGAGTTTGGGTATCACAAGAAAGCATGTCTCAGAGGGAGAGACGATGAGAGTGGATGAATGAAATGGATGAATGTGCGTGTGCGTGCACGCGTGTGTGCAGGTGTGTGTGCCTGGGCTCTGGCACTGGCCTGAAGGCAGCCCTATCTTCTCACACAATGATTAACTGACATGAAGCACTTCTATTGGCGATCTCCATGAGGCAGCTCTTTGCTGTCTTTGTTCCAGGTGCTGGATGCAACCCACATCACATCTGTTCAGACACCAATTTGGCCTGTCACTTAGTAAGAAAAATCACCTCTCTGCTGGATTGATTAGAACAATTAGCTTTAGCTGTTAGCTAACACACACATTCCCTCTCTGCTTGTCTTCTGTCTCCATCTTCCGCCTCCCTTCACTCTTCTCCTTCCCACGATGCTCCATCCAATTCTCTTCTCACCTGGGGGCAGCCTCCATGTGTGATTACCCCTGAAGTCTGGTTTCCACACACTGTTGAGCTACCAGTGAAGAGACTGCTATCCCATTTTAGTTCAGAACTAACTTGCTCACAGACAAGGTGGAAACACTGAAATATATTATGCAATTAAGGTTGGCATTCCAATGAAATGTCGTTAATTCAAATTCTGTGGAGGCAATATTTGTTCTAATTTCAACGTGGAGTGGACTAAACCTTTTGAATTGACAAGCTATAAAGAAAGAACTGATACATGATAATTTTCATTCCCTAAAGCAAATCCCAAGTAGACATTCCATTATCCTAGCTACATCCTAGTTTATTGTGGGTTTTTGTTTGTTTGTTTGTTTGTTTGTTTTGAGACAGTGTCTCCCTTTGCAGCCCAGGCTGCAGTGCAATGGCGTGATCTCGGCTCACTGCAACCTCTGTCTCCCGGGTTCAAGTGATTCTCCTCCCTCAGTCTCCTGGGTTGCTGGGACTACAAGCGTGCAACACCATGCCCAGCTAATTTTTTGTATTTGTAGTAGAGATGGGGTTTCGCCATGTTGGCCAGGCTCATCTGGAACTCCTGACCTCTGGTGATCGGCTCACCTCGGCCTCCTAAATTGCCGGGATTATAGGCATGAGCCATCGCGCCAGGCTCTAGTTTATTGTTTATTGAACTTAACATATACGCATCACAAGCACTTAGAAGAAAGGGAGATGGGGGCTGAAGAGAGCACAGAAAAAGTGAAGAAGATTCAAATGCCCTCCTCATGCTTGAATTACAATAAATGTGAAAGTAACTGCATTCTTATAATTTTAAAAATCTCTTTTTCTTGCATATTAAACACCAACAATTTGATGAGCCTAAATCCATTTAATTAGTGAATCGCAATGACTTAATAGTTATAGCCCAAGATTGAGAATCAGAACAGCTGGTGTTCAAATCTCAGCATTCTTCTTAAAAATCTTGCATAAACTCCTTCACCTTTCTTTTATTTATTTATTTATTTATTTATTTATTTATGAGACAAAGTCTTGTTCTGTCACCCGGGCTAGAGTGCAGCAACATGATCTCCACTCACTGCAAACTCCACCTCCCGGGTTCAAGAGATTCTCCTGTCTCAGCCTCCCAAGTAGCTGGAACTACAGGCGTGCAGCACCACATCTGGCTAATTTTTGTACTTTTAGTATAGACAGGGCTTCATCATGGTGGCCAGGCTGGTCTTGAACTCCTGACCTCAAATGATAAGCCTGCCTCGGTCTCCCAAAGCGCTAGGATTATAAGCATGAGCTACTGTGCCCAGCCCTCCTTCAGCTTTCAAAGGTACACTGGGTTTCCTCATCTGTCAAATGGCAAAAGGAATCTTCTCACAGAGTTGTTGTGAGGTGTAAATAATAATAATAATAATTTTATTCCCCTTTTTACAGTGTAAAGTCCTATACAAGTAAAAAGCGCTATTGAAATCATTATTAAGGAAGTCTAGGGATGGCGGAAGTCAGTGTCCAGCAGGAAGCAAGAGTGTGAAGCTCTCTCTGAAATATATTATGTAATTAAGGTTGGTATTCCAATGAAATGTCATTAATTCAAATTCTGTGGAGGCAATATTTGTTCTAATTTCAATGTGGAGTGGACTAAACCTTTTGAATTGACAAGCTATAAAGAAAGAACTGATATATGACAAATTTTCATTCCCTAAAGCAAATCCCAAGTAGACATTCCATTGTCCTAGCTACATCCTAGTCTATTGTGGGTTTTTGTTTGTTTGTTTGTTTTGAGACAGAGTCTCGCTTTGTAGCCCAGGCTGCAGTGCAGTGGCGCGATCTCGGCTCACTGCAACCTCTGCCTCCCGGGTTCAAGCAATTCTCCTGTCTCAGCCTCCTAGGTAGCTGGGACTACAAGTGTGCAACACCATGCCCAGCTAATTTTTTGTATTTGTAGTAGAGATGGGGTTTCGCCATGTTGGCCAGGCTCGTCTGGAATTCCTGACCTCTGGTGATCGGCTCACCTCGGCCTCCTAAATTGCTGGGATTATAGGCATGAGCCATCGAGCCAGGCTCTAGTTTATTTTATTGAACTTAACATATATGCATCACAAGCACTTAGAGAAAAGGCAGATGGGGGTGAAGAGAGCATGGAAAAAGTGAAGAAGATTCAAATGCCCTCCTCATGCTTGAATTACAGTAATTGAATTACTGGGTGCGGTGGCTCACACCTAGAATCCCAACACTGGGAAGCCAAAGTGGGAGGATCACTTGAGGCCAGGAGTTCAAGACCAGCCTGAGTGACATAGTGGGACCCTATCTCTGTAAAAATTAAAAACAATTAGCCGGGTGTATTGGTACTCGCTTGTGGTCCCAGCTACTCGGGAGTCTGAGGAGGGAGGATTGGGGATCACTTGAGCTTAGAAGGTCAAGATTGTAGTGAGCTGAGCCGTGATCACATCACTGCACTCCATCCTGAGAGAAAGAGCAAGATCTTGTCTCTAAAAAATAAAGAAACAAACAAAAAAACCAGCGGGAGAGACACAGGATGGAAACTGCAGCAACGCAGCAGGCTTTGCCAAATGGTAAAGGGAGCTAACTAGCCGTAAGCTCACCAGCTATGCCCAACTGTAGCTGACACATCCCCATCAACTTCTCCAATCCTTAGAGGAGGGGATCTGGAGGCTAATCTGCACACTGGCTGGAGGCAGTGGTGAGAGGTGAGAGGTTGAAAACCTCCCATTTCTTATGCACCACCTCTGTTTGGTCTGGGTGGCTGGCCAAACCTGGCATAAGGAGGCAACAGGCCCTGGCTAGGGTTCTTGGAAGAGAGAGCCCTGTCTCCTCAGCTCTCAGCTTGTATCTTGGAGCCGTGAACTTGACTTCTGCTTCGCTGACTCCCTTCCTACCCTCCTCAGGTTCAACTTCGAGATTCAGTTCACGGCTACCTCCTCCCTGGTAAGGAAGGTTCTGGCTCACCTGCCTCCTGCTGAGAAACTGAGAAACTGCTGTATTCAAAGTTAGTATTTTGATTGCAAAAACCACCAATTACTTTTGCACCAACCTAATGCAATCCAGTTTTCAACTTACTTATCATTGTTTACGTGTGCCAATTCTTCTTCCCAACCGTCATCACAAACTTTAGTCTCAAAGCATTATTTATTTCGTCTTTTTGGCTGTTGTTCCCCACTCCCTGGCACCTCACACGGATAAGACCTTTAATAAATAGTGAAATGCAGCGTTTTTCAAACTTGATCAATGATCTTTAAAAGGAAAACTTACCGTGGACCCCCGAGAACACAGGTTGTAATTCCAATATGAGAAATAACAGGGCGATGGAAAGGGCATGGGAGGACAATCATCTGACCGCGTGGCCTTGGAGAAATCATGGCCAGATTACCTCCCCAAACATGGTAGCAATTCACACTCTCCACTGCAGGTCTAGGAGTGTCCATTTCAGGCTTCAAACTGTAGCAGCACAAAGATCTATTCAACAGCAAACTCAAAGAGCTAATATGTAAATCACCTCAAGATTCCCCAGGCAGTTGGATACTCCTTTGTTGGCAAAATCCCAGAAACATCTCATCATTGCCCTGGAACCATCTGGCCCCTGGGGCTCCAAGTGCAGGATTTAAAACCCCAGGTCTAGGTCACACCTAGAACCTCCCCTTCTACAACTGTGTTTGTGGGTTGATTACCTGGAGATAGAGTAGGTGGGGGCGAGGGTTCCCTCAGGCTCCCCGAACTGTTGGTGGGGCCTGAGATGGCCCCATCTAGGGAGAGGTCTTGAAGGAGCTGGCCCAGTAACAGAGGAAGGAAAGTCAGTGGCCACTCTAGCAAAGGGCACCCATGCAGAAATCTACTGTTGGGAACAGTGCTCCTGCCAAAGGTCTCTTTCCCCTCACCTTATTAAACAAGCATTTACTAAGGGCGTACTCATAGTATCTACAGAAAGCCAACACTGTATTTTGAGCTCGGAACTCACGACGCAATCTCTGCTTCTAGGAATTTTGTAGACTTCTCAGGAGCCAGTGGGTAAATGCTATAATATACTGATATGACGGTAGGGACTCCGCGGAAGGTACCTGACCCAGAATTAAGGAAAAAATAGGGGAAACTTTCTTGGAGGAGTTGATCCCTATGGTTAAAACCCACAATGGGGCTGGGCGTGGTGGCTCATGCTTGTAATCCCAACACTTTGGGAGGCTGAGGCCAATGGATCACTTGAGGTAAGGAGTTCAAGACCAGCCTGAGCAGCATGGCAAAACCCCATCTCTATTAAAAATACAAAAAATTACCCAGGTGTGGTGGCAGGTGCCTGTAGTCCCAGCTACTTGGGAGGCTGAGGCAGGAGAATTGCTTGAACCCGACAGGTGGAGGTTGCAGTGAGCCAAGATCGCACCACTTCACTCCAGCCTGGGTGACTGAGCAAGAAATTGGGAGCCAGTTAAGTGGAGAAGGTAGAGAGACCAGGCAGGAATATTTTACGTAGAAGAAACAGTGTTCCTATGTTCAAAGGTAACAGAATAACATGGACAGAGCCAGGGTCCAGAACCTTACTAAGCTGATCTCAAATCCCTGCCCCTCGGTTTTGTAGCCTGGCTAAATTACCTAACTCTCCTCATCTGATAATTATACATACCCTGCAGGGCTGCAGTGAAAATTAAATGAGATAATGAATAAAAAGTCCCGGGCACACAGTGTATTTAGTGGTTGGTATTAAGTGTTACGCTATTATCCATTACACTAGTCTATAAGGTGCTTACCCATATAGGTTTGTCATCATTACATTATTCATCTTCCTAGCCTCACTGCCTAGCCCAGAGCCCTGCATTTGGTAGGCACCCAATGAATATTTATGAAATGAATGTTGAATAAGCACAAGGCATATAAATAAGTTTTCAGGATTAGAAAGCCATTTATATACGTCTGGAGCCCATGTATAGCTTTGCTATACACGCTGACCCACGGCTTCTCAAAACTGAAAGGCACATCTTTCCCTCACACACTCCCAAAGCACTGGCTTTCCCCAGCACACCCCACACAGCAGCACTCCTTCTATGATAGCACCCCTGTCCCACATCGACCCAGGCACACACAGTTGGGGGCACTTCCTGCAGACAAGCTGAATTGCTGAGACAGGTTTACTTCGTGAAACACACAGTCGCTGCTATAAATGTTAAATAACAACCATCTTCAGCACATCAAATGTCCCATCCTCCCTTTTGCTTGCATATAGACACCCACAGAGATGCCCTTTCTTTTTCTACTAGTTTTCTTCTCTTCTTAAGCAGATTGAGCGCCGCACACTCACATCCACCCAGCTGAGACCTCTTACTAGGACTCCCAGTTGCTCCCTCCCATTAGCTGTAGGACCTCAGGGAATGCCTTTCCCTTCTGATGCCTCCGCTTCTTCACTGGCAGGCACAGAGAGCCCACCGGGCCAACCTGGTAGTTATGTTGTGAGGATAAAGGAGATAACATATGAGATAACGTCTATGATGAGCAGAAAGCGCCTCCAAAGAAAAGCGCTGGATAAATACAAGGTGTAACGCCACGCCTGATTAGCCTGTATGCTCTCTGCCCGCAGACTCCTACCCACAGACTATGTTCCATTCCACTCTTAAACATAAACACCTTTCCCCTCTGTAAATGCTATCTCTAATACCCATATGCGCACACTCTTCAGACACCTCCATACTCCCTCTGGATGCCTGCTGAAAATTGTTTTTGAACTTAGAGAAAGCTCAGGTTACAAACACCCTCTTGCCCGCAGACTCTTCTCAGGGTCTTGGTGCAGGAACTGCCAAGCAGATAGCTCATCTCTTTGTGGCTGGGCTCCTGGGCTCCCAGCACTCCTATTAGGCTGCACTTCCAGCAGAGTGTGGGATCCTTATTAGGAGCAGCGCCTGCCCAGCACGGTCCAGAACTCAGTGCCTCCTCAGTAGTTTCCCAGCGCCCAGGACCAGAGAGCAGAGAGACTGACGGCAGCGGGACGGCGTGGAGGGAATAAGCCAGACAGGAAACGCTTTAGGAGGCCAGATCCCTAAGCACTTCTCATTCCTGGGAAATTGAGGACTGCGAAGCTAACAAGTCTGGAGCACTTTCCCAGGCCTGACATACTCGTGGGCGAGCACAACACTCATTTGCTCCACAGTTCAAACCTTTCCACTTGGAGCAGGAAAGAGAAACATCACCTGGCCCTTGGTGTCTCGGGGGTGCCTGTTGCTGCCGAGCTGCGACCTCTGAAGCCTCTCCAGCCAGAGCAAAGCCTGTAGCAGGGTGGAGGGGTGAGGTCTGGCTGCCTAGGGTGGCGGTGGAAGAAGTGAAGTTAGTGTGGTGCTCTGTGTGTGCGTGGTGCTTTGACTAAATTCCTGAATTGCACACCCAGGACCGACCCCAGGAACCTGTAGCCCCAGGGAACCACTTAGACACTCCGATATACCACCGTCCTCTCTAACCGTCTCCCCCCGTATGACTTATTCCTTGAGGTAAACCTTTGAAATATCTCGCTGCATCGCACCGATGTCCTCCCCACCGGTGTGGACACAGCTTATCCGCAAAGTTCCAGGCAGCGAAGTTCAGCGGCCCGGCGCGACCGCCGGACCTTCTTCCTGCGGCCCCTGCTCCTGCGGCCTCGCGTCCCCACGTCCCACTTCTTCACCTCCGACACCAGTGTCACCTAACACTGACGTCCCCGCCAGGATCAGCATCGGGGCTGGAAATAGACGAGCCCCGTCTGCAGGAGACACGGAGACAAAGACAGGAGGACGGACGCACCTTCAGGCACCTCCTCCGGGCCGGGCCGGAGCAGCGGCGCCCACCCTGCAGAGGGGAGACCCTGACAGCTCCACGCGGAGACAAAGACACCTCGACAACCACGGACACAGACAGACAAAGACGGACGGACGCGCGGACGCACGGACGGGCCAGCCCGGCACGGGGAGCTAGTTTTCCCTCAGCCAGGGCAGCAGACCCTCCAGGGGCGGGGAGACCCCCGGCCACCGCATCTTACCTGCCCCCTGCGCCTCGGGCGCACTTGAGATTTTTTTTTTTTTCCCAGTGTTTCCCGGTGTGTTCTCGTCTCTCTTTTTCCAGAGCTGCTGAGCGGGCCGGGCCGGTCCCACCGCGCGGGATGCAGCTCCCGGCTCCTACTCGCCGGCCGAGGCAGGCAGAGAAACTTTCGGCCTCCCCGCCCGGCTGCTGCCAACCCGCCAGCTCCAGGCGCGCCGGCCTCTGCGCGGGTCCCGGAGCCTGGGCGGGGCGGGGCGGGGAGGGGCGGGGCCGGCCCGGGGCGGGGCCAGCGCCGGCACCGCTGATTGGCAGCGAGCGCCGGCAGCCTGGTTTGTGCCGCTCCGCAGCCTTTGTTCCGGGCTGACAGCTGGGGCTGCCGGCGACCTCGCTGCTCCTTCGCGCCCGCGGCCTGCGCGGGGTCCCCGGTCCGGTCTCTCTGCTCTCACTTCCATCAGCCCCATCGGGCGACCCTGCCCCCTCGGTCTTCCTTTCTTGCCTGGCCCCCTTTCTCCGGTTGTTCCTGTCTTGCTCTTTACGCATCCTTTTTTCCCTTTCATTACCTGAAATTCTTACTCCAGTTTTTTTTTTTAATCCATTCCGTCTCTCGTTCTCTGTATGTTCCCCATTCTTCATTACCCCTTCCTCTTACTCGCCAGTTTCTTTTTCCTAATACCGTCTCTCCCACTCCCGACTCTCACTAAAGGGCGTGTGTTTTGTTCAAGGACTGGACTAGCACCCAAGTGAGGGGCATTGCACACCACACCGGGATTACAGACTCGAGTCCAGAGCATCGAGACTCCCACTCCCAAAACATTGCAAAGGCAAACTTTTCCAACTCTGAGAGAGCTGAGTTTCAGGTGAAAGCAGAGGCCTGTTTCAAGTTTATAGCTATTAATCTCACCCAGTGCCCTTCTAACACTATCATTTTCTCTGCCACCCTCGCTTTTAACTTGTAGCAATTGAGCCAGGAGAGGATACAAACTTACAGGGTTTCGTAGGACAAAGGGTCAGTTAACCGAAGTGCCAGGTGCTGCCTGAGGCTTGGGGACTTGAGGGTGCACTGAGGCTAATCAGCTAAAACCAGGCTTGACGGGAAGGTGGCAGCTCTGCCCAAGGAGTGTCAGCCTCACCTTGAAAAAAGCGTGTGTGGGGGGAGGTGGGGAAAGGGATAGATGTAATGGATTAGGATTGACATGACCAATCTCTGATTATAAATAGCATGGGGGCTGGATGCGGTGGCTCATGCCTGTAATCCCAGCACTTTGGGAGGCCCAGGCGGGTGGATCACTTCAGTCAGGAGTTCGAGACCAGCCTGGCCAACATGGTGAAACTCCGTCTCTACTAAAAAAGAAAATAATAATAATACAAAAATTAGCTGGGTGTGGTGGCGGGAGCCTGTAATCCCAGCTACTTGGGAGGCTGAGGCTTGGGAATTGCTTGAGCCTGGAAGGCAGAGGTTGCAGTGAGCCAAAGCGCCACTGAACCCCAGCCTGGGTGACAGAGTGAGACCTTGTCTCAAAATAAAATAAAATAAAATAAAATAATTAAATAGAATGGTGGGGGGTGGGCAGACAGCTCAAAGGAAAACAAGCCATCTGGTTTCTGTCACACCCCTGCTCCCTGCTCAAAACCCTGTAGGGGAACCTCACTGCCTTCGGGTCTTGACCCTGAAGACTCTGACCCTCGAATCTAGGCTTCCTGAAAGATGGCACAGCAAGGGGTTTAAGAACACAGGCAGACTTTCTGCTTGTTATTTGAGCCAGTACCTTCCCCTCCCTCTATCTCAGTTTTTTTCCTTCTTTTTTTTTTTAATTTGTGAAATGAGGTAACAAATCCCAGAATGTAAATTCCCTGAAGGCAGGAACTTGTTCTCTTCTGTTGGTGGCTGAGGGACTTGGTCGGTTTTTTCATAGATGTATCCCTGACACCTAGAACTTGCCAGGCAACATAGTAGTCACTCAATATGTATTTGTTAAATGAATGAATTTCTCATGTATAGGTTTGTTCTGATGATTAAATGAAACTCACTGCCTTGTGGTAAGTACATACACATGGCAGTGATTACAAGCAATACTACAATTTCCAAGTGTCAGCCCCAAAGGCTAACCAGCATTTTTCTGAACATCACCTCCTTTTCCCCACCTTTTTGTATGCTTGCCCCTCAGTCTGAAAAGCTTTTCTCCTGCTCTTCTAACTCTACCTCTCAAAATCTGAGACAAAACATGGGACCCTTACTCATACCTTCTCTTACTGTCCTGGGCAAAATAATGCCTTCTTTTGCTAAAGCCCCATGCTTCTTTGTGTTCCATTCATTGACAGAGAACATGTATTCTTGCTTGCTGGTGAGAGTATCTCAAGAATTTTAGCCGAATAAGTTAATATCGATCAAACATTCCAGCACTTTAAGGAAAGGGCAGATTCTTGGAAGGTAGATTAAGGGATCAGGTGGGCTCCAGACTTCAAACTCATTTTTGTGTCTTCAGAGGTGAGGTTCCATGGAAGAGACAAAGGACTCTGGAAGCCCACTTTTTGTTATGGCCCTACCGCTGACTATATGCTGTTGGACAAGCCATGTCCCTGATGAGGCCTCAGTTTCCTCATCTGGAAAGTGAGTGGTTTGGAGTCCCTGATGAGACCTCGGTTTCCTCATCTGGAAAGTGGATGGTTCGGATGAGAAGATACTCCTTAAAGATCCTCCTTCAGCACCGACACCATTGTCAGTGACATGCTAGGTGAACGCTGGGTGTGATGTGACGCCTTCCTGGAATGACTGAGTCGGGCAAAGGGTATGAGGAGTGTGTTGGTTTGTGTATGAGGGGTGGAAATGGGATACTCTATGGAACAACAGAAACACCCTGCAGAAGGGATACTTTAGAGACAGAGTAGAATGCGTCGAGAGTGGGGGTGGAAATGAGAAGGCAGAATGGAGGAGGAGACCAATGATGGACAGCACAGCATGTGTGTATGTGTTATGGTTCCGTGTGTGTGCATGAAAGCCTCAGGAATGTGGTCTCCAGCAGTACAAAGCCATAATTAGCTCCCTGATTCAGCAGTTGGGTATGGTAATGCAATGGCTGGGTGTGTCTACCCCCAACGCCACCAGTGGGTTCTCAGTGTGGCTCTTTTTCTTCCTTGTCTAATGAAGGTTCGCTGCCCTTCCTGAGTGTCTGGGTTCCTGAGAGGTGTCTCATGTGAAACTCTGCATCCCTCAGGCTCTGCCTTGTCTGAGTTGAGTCTAGAAAGCTGGGTCACAAAACGTTTCTTCTAACAATCTCCTACCCTCCTCATCTATTCATCACCTGAGATACACAGCATCTTGCTTCATCTCTAGAACCTAAGATTGGCCACACTGGACCAGACCCATAGACCAGTTAAGCCAGGAGCTTGCTTGGATTACAGACAACTCTGCCTTCCTCAAGGTACTTTCACTTATCACAATTTAATTAATTGCCTGGCTTCTTGTTTGTCTGTTCAACTCTTCTGTAAGTTTCTTATTCAAAGATCATGTCTGTCTTAGTCAACACTGAATCCCCAGAACTCAGCACACTATTGGTATAAAGCAAGCACTCATAAAGCTACTAGAAAAAGCTACTAGAATGAGGGGAAGGGGGTGAGGTGATGTTTCAGAGAGATAAATTGACTCGAATTCAGAAAATCCACATGTACTCCTACTTCTTCCAATCTGCAGTGTTCTCACAACCTTTTGGAGGCTTAGTTGGCTATCAGTAAAAGAGTCCTAATAACATTTTCCTTATCTATCTTTTGGCAACAATACAAAATGAAAAGAATTAATAAAGTCAAAGGTGGTATGAAAAATACAAAATATCAAATAATTGTTTAATATTATTTCAAGTCTAAAAATCCAGGGCCTTGTGTTAAGAGACAGGAAATGCTGACTATATTTAAGTGAGATTAGATAATCTCCAAAAACCGGTGAAAAAATATGAACCTAGACCACTGAGCAAAGGTTTAAGGAATCAACTGAGGCCGCTACTGATTTCTCAGTGACCCCAGGAAAGGACCAGGAAGAGCAGTTTTTCTGCAGCCAGAGCCAATGGTCCCATGACCTTAGAAGATGTCTTACCACCTCTGTCAAAAACAGTTCCGGTGGAGTTGCTCTGAATGTGCAACTTTTTTTTTTTTTTTTTTTGAGACGGAGTCTTGCTCTGTCGCCCAGGCGGGAGTGCAGTGGCGCGATCTCGGCTCACTGCAAGCTCCGCCTCCCGGGTTCACGCCATTCTCCTGCCTCAGCCTCCCGAGTAGCTGGGACTACAGGCGCCCGCCACCTCGCCCGGCTAGTTTTTTGTATTTTTTAGTAGAGACGGGGTTTCACCGTGTTAGCCAGGATGGTCTTGATCTCCTGACCTCGTGATCCGCCCGTCTCGGCCTCCCAAAGTGCTGGGATTACAGGCTTGAGCCACCGCGCCCGGCCCGAATGTGCAACTTTTTAACAAGGATTTTCATTCCTTACCTGTAGGTCTCTGAGCACCTTGAGTCTCTTATCCCTGGGCTTCAGGAAACTTGTCTTTGAATTGGAAGGACCATCTCTTCTCCGTCTTCTCTGCATGTTACAAAGACAAATGAGATAAAATGAAAGTAGTATTTCTACTTTCCTCGAAAGTGTTGCACGACTTCAAGAAAATTGTTAATCATCATCATCACTAGCATTATTATTCATAACTTCATTCTAAGTCTTCACCTGTATTCAGGTTAGGGAGACCAGAGAGGTTACAGAGAGAGCAAATGCCCTTAGATGCCCTGGGAGAACTTGATGACATACAACATTCAACATTCATAGGTCATTCCTATTCAATGATGACCCCTCCCTGCTAAGACGCTCAAGTTATATCAGGAAATATGTCCACCCTACTCTTTCAGAGAAAGGAAAACTGAGCCAAAGTGCAAGACAAGAAATTGACCCAGCTTCACTGGAGCCAGGACATCAGAGTTTAGTGGCATGTGCCTCCTACATGCCTCAGAAACCTTGTAACTGACACAGGGCCTGAACGTGGTTTGATTTGGGCAGTGCTGACCACAGACAGGCAGCCTTCACCTGAGCAGAGAATAGGGAGACAGCTAACTTGGCTAAAGCAACGCGAGGGCTCAAATGGCACTAACGGGCTGTGCTTGTGAATCAGCTTTGTTTAGGTACCATCTGGCAAAGCTCATCTGAAAATTAAGTAGCAAGCCCTTTGATGTAAACTCAGGGTTGAACTAAATTACAGAGAAATGAGAAGGAAGTATTTTGAGTTCACTTCCTCGCTCCATCTTTTTCAATAGTGTATAATAGACTGTTTATTTCCTTCCTTTCCTTTTCTTTCTTTCTTTCTTTTTTTTTTTTTTTTTTTTTTTTTTGAGACAGGGTCTCACTCTATTGTCCAGGCTGGCGTACAGTAGTACAATTTTGGCTCATTGCAACCTCTGCTTTCCCAGGGCTCGAGTGATCCTCCCACCTCAGCCTCTGCAGCAGCTAGGACTACAGGCATGTGCCACCACCCCTGGCTAATTTTTGTATTTTTTTGTAGAGGCAGTGTTTCGCCATGTTGCCTAGGCTGGTCTCGAACTGCTGAGCTCAAGCAATTCGCTCACCTCAGCCTCCCAAAGTGCTGGAATTAGAGGCGTGAGCCAGTGCGCCTGGCTAACAGACTAGTTCTAATTTAACATCCAGTCTCTGAAAGGTCTGGCCTATCACTTGTTCTGAAATTTATCTCCTCTGTGGTTTTGTCAAGTTTGTCCACAATTATAAATCTTGAGGCTATTTCCTTGTACAGGTAACAGAAAAGCTTGACTCAAAATACCTTAAACAATAGGAAAAAAACCTCATGGATTAATAAGTTCAGAGATCAGGTCCCAGGTTCCTTTGTACCTTGGCTTCCCAGTGGCATCAGGAATCCGGCCTCGCCACGTCCCTGCTCTGCCATGCTCAGAGCATGAGCTTGGCTTACCCTTGGGATGGTTGCTTCATGATCACAGGTTGAATCTCTTGGTCTAGTCGGGACACCAGAACTAGCAATGGGCTGAGGAATAAAGGACCTTTGTTCCTACATCTCTTTCTCAAGATCAAGGAAACCTTTCCCAGAAGGCCTTCAGCTGACCCTAAACAGCTTGGCCACATCATCCAGCAGTCATGGGCACACTCAGTACAATCACCCTGACGGGCTTTGACCAGTCCATTGGTGGTAGATAGATACTGGAACATACCTGTGTAGCTCACCTTTGTCTTCAAGAAGGGGGAAGGAAGCCCTGTAGAAAACTAACAGCCATTGCTTGCCTATCACAGACCACACCTTTGCTGGACATTTTACCTACAGTATCTTACTTAATAATCACAGAAATTATTATCTCTGTTTTCCAGATGAAGAAACTGCAGTTCAGCATGGCTAAACAATTTGCCTCAAATGCCACCACTAGTAGTGGAGGAGAAAGAATTGGAATTCAGGCTTATCCACACCCTTTGCTCTCTCTAGTCTTCCAGGCTCTCTCTCCAGAGTCTACTCTTTTCAGGTCTACCCAAGGCTGGAGACCCCCCTCCCCCACCAAACGAATAAGAGCCTTCTAGGACCACTGTAAGCACAAGGCCTAGAATAGCTTCCCCTCTTCAGCTTTCCCACACCCCCCACCTTCCCAACATACACATCTCCTACATCACCCCAGAGCTCCACATTGCCTCCCCACCATCAAAGCCACGTCCATATCCGTCCCTGTCTTGGCCCTCCTTCAAGCCAGATGGAAGCGTCTTTCAAGGCCTTCGCCAGGTCCTGACCCCCCCTCCTTAATCTCCCACTCCCACCCCATCGAATGAAGTTTCACTGAACAACACATACATGTCCTACTATTCATTGCTTTATTGCGCACTTTGTAACTTAGGTGCCATTGTTTCCCGTGAATGAATCTCATTTTCCTACTGGTTTTGAAGTGCTCTGCTCAGTGCTCAGTACATAATAGGCACTCAATAAACATTAAAGAAATACATGAGGACAAAGACCACCCCTTATTTTTCTATATCTTTCATAACACTCCGCCTGCTGCTGAGCACATGGCTGGTGACTAATGGACCCATTGACTTGGGGCTAATTTCCCCCCAGGGCTAAGGAATGGCACGCAGACAAAGAAGCTGGCACGGCCCTTGTCAGTTCTGAGGGAGGTCTTTTGCAAATGGGCCCTGTCAAACTCACATTTGCTTGTAGCCCTAAACTCATTTAAACAAATAGAGCATATGAGATCATGACTTCTGGGAAATCATTTAGTTCCCCTATGGGGAATGCTGGCATGCTCATTTCCTCTCCCCAGGGGGGAGAAAAAAATAGCAGAGGCTTTGGAAACCCTGTGTGCTGCAATTTAATTTACACATTTACTCAGTGGTTTCTCAGGAAGCGGCTCCAGGAGTCCTAGAGGAGAGGATGCCGCACACAAAGGGCTGGGGAGATCAGAGACTGGTTGTCTGGGGCAAGGGACTGCCGTGGGCTTGGGGTCCTGCAGGCCTGCTTGGTTTTCTAATTGAATCCTCCTGGTCACTGCCCCCCTGAATGAGCATCTCCACTCTTCCCTCCTGTCTTCTGGCATTAACTACACTCCCTTTACTCTGCATATCAGATTTTCTAGGTGTTGACCATATATTTTGCTTTTATTCCCAAGACTGACTGTAGTCTCCAAGAGATGGACTCAATCTAATCACTTAATTTGGGAGGAGCATAAGGGGGCAGGCGGTTGCAGAAGGTCATCACTGAGGTCAACACTGAGATCATTTCCAGTGTTCTCTCTTTCTTTCTTTCTCTCTCTCTCTTTCTCTTTCTTTCTTTCTTTCTTTCTTTCTTTCTTTCTTTCTTTCTTTCTTTCTTTCTTTCTTTCTTTCTTTCTTTCTTTCTCTTTCTCTCTTTCTCTCTTTCTTTCTCTCTTTCTTTCCCCTCCCTCCCTTCCTTCCTTCCTTCCTTCCTTCCTTCCTTCCTTCCTTCCTTCCTTCCTTCCTTCCTTCCTCTCTTTCTTCTCTCTCTCTCGTTTGTCCATTTCCCTCTGTCACCCAGGCTAGAGTGCAGTGGTACCACCAGAGCTCACTGCAGCCTCAGCCTCCTGACTAGCTGAGACTACAGGTGCTCACCACGACACCCAGCTAATTTTTTGTAGAGATGGAGTCTCACTGTGTTGCCCAGGCTGATCTGGAACTCCTGGCCTCAAGTGATCCTCCTGCTTCAGCCTCCCAAAGTGCTGGGATTACAGGCATGAACCACTGTGCCCGGCCTCCAGAATTTTCTGTCTCTTTTCCCCCAGTTTCTAATAACAGAAAAAAAAAAAAAAGGGCAGCCAGGTTGAGTGGTCCATCCAGAAAGGGCTCTTGGTAAATGCTGACTAATTTTGCCTTCAGGGTTCAATAGAAACAATATTTCGAAGTAGCATCGGTTTGGTTAAGGTTTCCCAGGCATTGTGTCTACCTCACAGTGTTGCGGTGCTGGTTAAATGGGCTAATACTTGTGCAGAGCTCAGGACAAGGAAAATGTATAGGAAAACTCTTAAGTGTTAGTTGTGGTTGTTCTCTTTGCCACCTCTCCCCAATCATGAACCCAGAGCCCTTTCTACCCTATTTCTTCTAATTAGAAAAGGTCTCATGATTTGGCCTGAAGCCCATTCAGCATGACGCAGTGGAAAAAAACATTTCGAGTCTATAGACCTGGAATGGAAGATCTCGGTTGGAATTCTACTCTGCACCTAGCAACTGAGTGACCTTGGCCTAGTCTTTTGACTCCATAAGCTTAAGTTTGTGCCCTCTTGAGTGATATTAACAATAATATTCCACGGGACTGGACGCAGGAAAAACGTACAACAGACTAAAATCTACCACAATCCTCGGTGATAGTGATTGCTATACAATGGAACACTTAGATTAACATCTACCACAATTCTCAAGGATAGTGACTGCTGTACAATAGAACACTTTCCACTACTGCGAAGGACAGTGACAGTGAAATGTTACTTCCTTCCCAGTTACAGCCCCACCCCTTCCCTGAGGTCTTTTCCTTTTATCAATGGAGATGATCAATTAATCTAAATGAATGAGGCAGCACTGAACTTCCTGGCATTAGCAGTGGGCGGAGGAGGTCCTTGGTTGGACAGTGGAGCTTCATCTTGTCCTTGACACCCCAAGGTTAGGTACAGAGTGGAGATGGAAGGCAGAGAGCGAAAGCCTTTGCTCCAAGTTAAGAGAGACAGCCAGGGGAACCGATCCAAAATGGCAGCTTGAGAGGAAGCAGTCGGCTGCCTGTTCTGGAACCTCTCGGAGCGGTGTTTAGAATGTTCTCTCTCATTAATCCTATTTAAAGCCCGGCTGCTGAGAGGGGAGGCGGGGAGTCTTGTTTCAACTTGCAGCGGTGAGGTTCGCTGCCGCCACTGCCTCTGCTGTTGATGCAGGGCTGAGCCCAGTGCTGGGAGGGGCAGGGGGATTTCTCGGGGCCACCCCTGCTGACTCTGACAGCCCCTCAGGAGAGCTGCTGAGGCATCCCCTCGCCTCAGACCTGCTTCTGACTCGCCCGACCCTGACCCTGAATCTTGTTGTGGGAGAGGCTGTTTGCTAAGAAAGCAGGAGGTGTGGGCTGGCCTGCCGGCTGGTGATAAACAAGTGTTACAGAAAGGTGACTCTCCATTGAAGTGCCGGGGATAGTGGGTAAAAGAAAGCGGGGGCGGGATTTTGTGCAAGAGTGTTTTCTGGGAAATTCCCTCTCCCTCTGGGCCTGGGGAGGTCTCTAGCTGGTTTTGAAAACTAGGAACAAGTATTCCCAGCCTTCATCTTTGAGGTTCTCCTGGAAGAGCCAGATCTAGGGAACTGGGGGCTTCCTCACCTTGAAGGGGAAATGTGTGAGTGAACCTGCCATGAATAATGTAGAGCCAGCGTTTGCAGAGAAAGAATAGTGGACAAATTTACCTCTGTGGCGTTATTTCTGGGAGGCCAAAAAGAGACTATTTCCCCCCTAAATATTTCCCTGTAGTTGATAGTCAATGCTTGGGGTTCATCTATGGATGGGCAGGTGTTATCTGCAGCCCGGAGCTCTTGGGCAGCTCTGACATTTACTAGCTACATGATGGTGGATAGGTCATTTATTGCGAGCTGACTTCTCTGTGAAGTGGAGAGAAGCCCGCTGCTCCTGTAAGTCATGTGAACACATGGCAGATGCATTCCTTTCACTGGGGAATCTCCTCCTCCCTTGTGCAGATTTTAAGCCTGTGGCTGATACTTTTCCCCAATATTCCCATTTGCTTTAAGGGTCAAACACTGAAATTTTAACAGAGACAAGCTTGCTGTCCTTGTTTCCTCCTCTTGATTTGGGGACAGTTTCCCTGGATCTGCTTCTGACTGTCTGCGAAGGTACGGTGGAGAAGGTCCCAGCCTTTCTTAGCAAGGCTGGCCTGTGATTGAGACACCTGTGTGCTACAATTATGAGAGTGAATTGGGGGTAGAACTGACCCCCAGGACAGGCAGAATCTTCCAGTGGCATCTGAAGATTTTGTAGCAAGAGTAATTTGCCAAGAGGAAGCCAAACTTGGGTTCGGCACCGCTCAGGCCCAGTGATCTTTGTGTAGGCTCCTCAGGGTTCTGTGTCTTGTTTTTTCCTCCCAGTAAAATGGGGATGATAAAACTCATCTCGTGTTTCCATTTGGCTTGCATGAGGGTGACAGGAGACTGTGAATGAAATGCTGAAAACGTAAGGTAATTTAGGCTCCTGGGATTGTCGGCTCTCCTTGATAAATGCCCATTTGGCGGTGCTCTTGTTATCTTGAAACACGGCCAACTTCACTCTGATCTGCGTTAAACTCCCACATTGCCAGGCACGATCCTCATTGCCTTGAAAGCAGTAAAGCAGTTGGGTAGAAGATGCTATTTTAGGACTTAAAACTGAAAAGAAAAAAAAAAAAAAAAAAAAAATCAATGTGTGCATAAAGGGATAATTTAACAGGCTTGTACTCGTGAGGGAAGGGAAGAGATATTGTATATGAACTTCTAGTTCTAGTGGAACTTCACATTTATGTAGCAAGTTAAGTCACCACAACTGAAAAACAAGTTGATAGCCCTATTATCACCAAGTAGGGAAAGAGAGAGAGGTTAAGGGAAAAATACCCTTGTTTTGGACTGACAGAATCTTGGCCTGGATATCGGGGGATGTGTTGTTGTGAATTTTCTATTCTCCCTAAGGAGCAGAGACTTAATATATTTGTAGAACACTTTATACTTTCAAAGTCCAAACAATCTCTCATTTGATCTTTGCCAACCTTTTAACATATGGTGGACAGGTGTTACTATCCCCATTTAGCAGATGAGAACACTGAGGCTCAGTAAGATTAAGTCACATACCTACAAGTCACAGAATGAGGCAGAAATCACTTATTTCTTTGGTTCCCATTCCTGGCACCAAAACTGAAACACCCAGCCTGTAATTAGAATTTCACAGAATCTGACGAGGCTAAATGTCTTCCTGTCCAACTTCTCACCCAATGCAAGAATCCTCACCACCAGGCACACAGCAGGTGGTGTTCCGACTCGGCTGGAAGACGTATATTGACAAAGAACTCACTACTTTATGAGACAGATCATTCTATTTTTTCACATCTGTAAATGTTGGGGAGTTTTGATAAAATGAAAACAAAAATGTGTCTCCTAGTAATGTTTACCCATCAGTCAGTGGTATATTAAATGTTGAAGCCGAAAGAGATCTTAGAAATGATGCAATGATGGCTCAGGTCTAAGTGATGGGGTTACTACGAGTGGGTGGGTGAGCTCAGGGCTCTGCCTACCAGTCCAGTCCTCTTAGCCCAACTACGCCAGGTTAGTTCTGCCCACCTGAGCAACCCTGATGAGCCTACTTTTCACCTGGAAGTCTTGCAGATCTCTGAAAACCACAATCCAGGCTGGGCGCAGTGGCTCATGCCTATAATTCCAGCACCTTGGGAGGGCGAGGTGGGTGGATCACCTGAGGTCAGGAGTTCAAGACCAGCCTGGCCAACATGATGAAACCCCATCTCTACTACTACAAAAAAAAAAAAAAAAAAAAAATAGCCGGGTGTGGCAGCATGCGCCTATAGTCCCAGCTACTCAGGAGGCTGAGGCACGAGAATCACTTGAACGAGGATGGCAGAGACTGCAGTGAGCCGAGATTGCACTACTGCACTCCAGCCTGGGCGACAGGGCAAGACTCGGTCTCAAAAAATAATAATAATAATAAAATAAAAATAAATTAAAAAATAAAGAAAACCACAACCCAGTCTATCTTAAAAATTTTTTTTTTTTTTTTAGATTCAGGGGGTACACATGCAAGTTTGTTACATGAATATATCACATGATGCTGAAGTTTGGGCTTCAGTTGAACCTGTCACCTTAATAGTGAACATAGTGGCCACTAGGCAGTTTTCCAACCCTTTCCCCAACTCTCTCACCCCTCTAGCACTCCCCAGTGCCTATTGTTCCCATCTCATGGGAACAAGAAGATATCCCATGCGTACCCAATGTTTACTTCCCATTTAAGAGTGAGAACATGTGGCATTTTATTTTCTGTTTCTGAGTTAATTCACTTAGGATAATGGCCCCCAGCAGTATCATGTTGCTGCAAAGGTCATGATTTCATTTTTTATGGCCAGACAGTATTGTGTCTATGTATCACATGTCACATTTTCTTTATCCAACCCACAATTTTTTTTTTTTTTTTTGAGACAGCCTCGCTGTCTCCCAGGCTGGAGTGCAGTGGCACGATCTCGGCTCACTACAACCTCTGTCTCCCGGGTTCAAGCAATTCTCCTGCCTTAGCCTCCTGAGTAGCTGGGATTACAGGTGTGTGCCACCACGTCTGACTAATTTTTTTGTATTTTTAATAGAGATGGGGATTCACCATGCTGGCCAGGCTGGTTTCGAACTCCTGACCTTGTGATCTACCCGCCTTGGCCTCCCAAAGTGTTGGGATTACAGGCATGAGTCACCACGCCTGGCCTGCAATCCACTATGGATGGAATCAAGGTTGATTCCATGTCTTTGCTATTGTGAATGGCACTGTGACAATCCTGTCTATAGCAGTTTCCTCCTGTCCAAGTTTAGTGTTCCCACTTGACTTCTTCCTTATTGTGTGATGTGATTTTCTTATTCATTCAACAAGTACTTCTGGAGAATCAACTCTGCTCAACATGTGCTACGTGCCAGGAACAGAGTAGTGAACATTCAGATTTGTCCTTGTCTTCATGAAGCTTACAGTCTGATGGGGAATGTAGTCATTGAACAAATAAAATACGATGTGGTGAATGTAATGCTGTAGGAGATTAGGCGAGGCAAGTGTTATGCTGTTGGAGGGACGGGGACATCTAGGAGTCATATTAGGGAAGGCACCCAATCTGTGCTGCTACTAACCTTCCTTGTTGCTTATGTACCCACATGCTGTCTCGTTAAGGTCTCTTTAATGTGTGGGCCCCTGAAAAGGTTGTATCAATTCAAATATTTGCTCAAGACAGAGAGCAGCCATTCTCATCTCTTTCTCTCTCTTTTTGCACACACCATGCTTTTGTTAAGGCACGCTAAGGCTGAGTTTGCATTTTCCCCAGATGCACGGTGTTGCTGGCTTCTAGTAGCCTGAGCTCACCTAAAATCTATGTGATCTACTGTGCAGTCTGATCTGTTTAATGTTTTTAGTGGCAGTGAAGCAATCGACAATTTACACATATTATATTTCATCCTTTTGGTTTGACTCAAGATTCCAGTCTGTAACGATCTCTTCTTGTCTCTGTTTCTGTTAACAAAGATATGTTTGCAAGAACTAGAAACATGCTCAGGTTATCTGAGTTCATGGGAGTTTATTGTAAAGACAAGAAAAGCTTCTGCAGACTCCCATTGAGGGTCCCAGAGAGAGGACTATTATTCATACATGAGGAGGTGACCTCAGCAGTTGCAAAAAAGAGAACGGCCTTGGGACATGTCTACCACTGAAGTATTCTCCCTCCTTTACCTCTTCTTCCTACTCTATTCTCTGTTCTTTTTCCTCCTCCTTTTTTTTTTTTTTTTTTTTTTTTGAGACCAGGCTGGAGTGCAGTAGCCAGATCTCCACTCACTGCAACCTCCACCTCTCAGGCTCAAGTGATTCTCCTGCCTCAGCTTCCTGACTAGCTGGGACTACAGGCATATGCCAACATGTCCAGCTAATTTTTGTATTTTTTTGTAGAGGCGGGGTTTCTCCATGTTGCCCAGGCTGGTCTCGAGCTCCTGAGCTCAAGTAATCTTCCCGCCTCGGCCTCCCAAAGTGTTGGGATTGTAGGCATGAGCCACCTCACCCAGCCCTCTTCCCTCTTCCTTCTCTCTGTGGTTTCTATTCATAATTTCTTCCTGTTGCCTTTTCCTTTCCCCGCCCCCCTGCCCTTTTTTTTTTTTAAGAGACAGCATCTCACTCTGTTGCCCAGGCTGGAGTGCAATGGTGTGATCATGGCTCACTGCAGCCTCAAATTCCTGGGCTCAAGCGATCCTCCTGCCTCAGCCTCCTGAGTAGCTGGGACTACAGGCATGAACCACCACACCTGGCCTCTTCCTGTTGTTTTTTATTTTCCTCTTTCCGCTTCTGTACTCTTCTGTCACTTGTATTTGCTGCTTCTGATGCTCAGAAGATCTGACTGAGTCAGCTACCTGTGTTAAGAATCATGTGTCCACATGGTCCTGGCTATTTGGATCAGGTACTATCTCTGTTCTGATTAGCTATGGACAGGGCTGTGGCATCGTGGGGCAACTAGCACACTCACTGGCACATAAAGAGTTTCTCAGAAGAGAGATGTGAATTTCAAAACAGGGTCTTGTTCTGTCACGCAGGCTGGAGTACAGTAGCATGATCACGGCTCACTGCAGACTCCACCTCCCAGGCTCAGTCAATCCTCCTGCTTCAGCCTCTCAAGTAGCTGGGACCACAGGCATGAGCCACCATGCCCAGCCTCCTAAGGTGCTGGGATTACAGGCATGAGCCACCACACCTGGCCAGAACACAGGCTCTTAAATACACTGAAAGTGTCTGAGTGCCTCATAATGAGCTCCTCATCTATACAGGGATTTAATTTATTTAAATGTTTGTTTTATGTTTCTTAGATTTTATCCTTCTCTGTCTCCATTTCAGACATGGTACCTCCTTTACAAAATAAGTAGTTTTCATGTGTGTGCTGAGAGCCAAAAATCGTGATCTCAGCCACTTGTCACTTGAACCAGGAAAGATTTATTACTTTTAGTCTGAATGATGCCTGTTATAACAGGTATGTCTTATGCATCAACAAAGATGTTCCCAAACTTGCGGTGGAATTGACAGTCACTTGGTGTCTTGCCCTATACTTTATCTTTTTTTTTTTTTGGAGACAGGGTTTCACTTGTGTTGCCCAGGCTGGAGTGCAATAGCCAGATCTCCACTCACTGCAACCTCCACCTCTCAGGCTCAAGTAATTCTCCTGCCTCAGCCTCCTGAGTAGCTGGGACTAACCAAGAAGGGAGACACAGAGCTGGTTCTCTGAAGGGATGGGGATATATGCGTCTGTGGTCCCTGCAGTCAGCTATTCTAACATCTGCTTTTTTTGACTGAGCTTTATAGTATCTTCAGGATTTGAAGTCTGCCACTCAAAATCATACCTCACCAAGGGTCGATTGACTACTCCCTACTTCAAACATGACATACAATTCCTCTTTGAGCTGCTTACAAGCCAGGAATGAAGGTGAAGTCAACTAGTGCTGGCCTCCATAAAATCTCCGTTTGGCTATAGACATCAAAACATGCATTGAGATAGGTAGAGCAGAAGTTCTTTAAGTATGGAATTTAAGTATGACTGTGAAATCAATGTGCCCCTATTGTCTATCCTGTGATATTCAATGTATGGAGACTTACTAGAAAATGCAGTATCTCTGCTAGGTTTGATGGCTCAAATCTGTAACCCCAGCACTTTGAGAGGCTGAGGCGGGCGGATTGCTTGAGGTCAGGAGTGTGAGACCAGCCTGGCCAAAATGGTGAAACCCCAGCTCTACTAAAAATACAAAAATTAGCTGCACGTGGTGGTGCTCTCTTGTAATCGTGGGAGGCTGAGACATGAGAACCGCTTAAACCCAGGGTGGAGTGGAAGTGCAGTGAGCCAAGATTGCACCAGCCTGGGTGACCCTGCAGCTTGGGTGTCAGAAAGAGACTCCATCTCAAAAAAAAAAAAAAAAAAAGAAACAAATGCAATATCTCACACAACTCCCCTACCTATAGAACCAGAAGCTCTGAGGATGGGGCTACCGATCTGTTTTGTTTATTTCTTTCTTTATTTTTGAGACAGGGTCTTCCTCTGTTACCCAGGATAGAGTACAGTGATGCAATCATAGCTCATTGCAGACTCAACCTCCCTGTCTCAAACAATCTTTTCACCTTAGCCTTCTGAGTAGCCGGGACCAAAGGCATGCACTGCCACGCCCGTCTAATTTTTCTGATTTTTAGTAGAGACGAGGTCTTGTTATGTTGCCTAGGCTGGTCTCAAACCCCTTAGCTCCAGCAATCCTCCCACCTCAGCTTCAAAATGTACTGGGATTGCAGGCGTCAGCCACCATGCCTGCCTCGATCTGTGTTTAAACAAGCAGCCTGGATGGTTTTGCGGCACCATTGAAGTTTGAGGATCACTGCTTTTAATCTGAGAAATCAGGGCCAGTTTTACTTTTGCAAATATCGCTTATCAAGATAAAGGGTAAAATAAATGTGTATTGTAGATGTGTATAATAACAAATGACACAATTGTGAGTGTAAGTTTATATAGACTTATATATTTATAATTTCATGTATATGTGTACTTATATTGTTACATATTGTATACTATATTAATATCATTCTCATAGGTACACATATTAGTGTAAGCATCTGAAATAGACCTTGTAAACTACATGCAGTTTGAAGATGATGGTCTTTTGGGGGTTAAATAACACCATTTTTTTTTTTTTACTTTGCACTCAGAATCAATTGATTAATAAGACAAAGAAACAATGGACGTGCCCAAAAAATCAGAACTCCACGTTTATTATTCACAAAGACTAGGTTGGAGAATGTGGCTTGAGTCAGTGGGAAAGTATCCCAAAAAACCCTCCTGTGAGGAAATGACAATCAGGAAAGCCACACATCACAAGGAAGGAAACATCAAAAACAGGTGCAAAGCATTGCTCCTTAACAAACCCTGGATGCTTAACCCCCAGGGTTTAGCCTTGAAACTGAGGGCCAACTAATAATATGGCTCTCTCCATCGAGGGTGAAGATCAACACTCAATCAGGGCAGTCCAGCTTCCCAGCTTAGTCCCCACCTCCCAGGTTTCAGCTACAGCGCTGTTGGACATCTTCCTGGTGCTTCTACAGGACAGCTTGGATTTTCCCTGAAGGCTCTGAAATAAATCATAACAGTCCACTGATTAAATAAACCCCAAACTGCTCTGTACCTGTGGTTGAAACTGACTCCCTTTCCCATTCCAAATTATGTCCAACCCCATTTTTCAACATAGTACATCAGAAGTCCTTGAATAAAATTGACTGATCCATTAAGATCCTCTAGTTACTAACTGCATGAAGACAATTCAGTAATAAAACTCCGGCAATTTCAGAACACCCCAAATTCAAATATAAATGCCTCTCATTATCGAGTTCCCAAGGAGAATTCAAAGCTCAAAGTCTAAATTCCCTTGGTAAGTCAAAGTTCAAAGAAGCTAATCTCCATAATCAAATTCACTTGCTTGTGTGAGTTAAAGTTCAAGGAAATTAAAGTCTGAAATTCATCCTCTTCGATTTCTTATTCTGCTCAGACTCAGCCAGAAGAGTTCATGATAGCTGGGTGGAGCTGGGATTCTTTCAGCAGCCTCAACCTGGATTCTCACGAGATCATGTAATCCTTGCAGGGCCTTAGGAGTTTTATTAATGCAATGCGAAGTCTTAGATACCTCACTTTTTTTTGTTTTGTTTTGTTTTGAGACGGAGTGTCGCTCTGCCGCCCAGGCTGGAGTGCAGTGGCGCTATCTCAGCTCACTGCAAGCTCCGCCTTCCGGGTTCACGCCATTCTCCTGCCTCAGCCTCCCGAGTAGCTGGGACTACAGGCGCCCGCCACCTCGCCCGGCTAGTTTTTTGTAGTTTTAATAGAGACAGGGTTTCACCGTGTTAGCCAGGATGGTCTCGATCTCCTGACCTCGCGATCCACCCGCCTCCGCCTCCCAAAGTGCTGGGATTACAGGTGTGAGCCACTGCACCCGGCTGCTTTTTTTTTTTTTTCTTTTGAGATAGAGTCTCACTCTTTTCCCCAGGTTGGAGTGCAGTGGTGTGATCTTGGCTCACTGCAACCTCTGCCTCCTGGGTTCAAGCAATTCTTCTGCCTCAGCCTCCTGAGTAGCTGGGATTACAGGCACCTGCCACCATGCCCAGCTAATGTGTATATTTTTAGTAGAGACAGGGTTTCACCATGTTGGCCAGGCTGGTCTCAAATTCCTGACCTCAGGTGATTCACCCGCCTCAGCCTCCCAAAGTGCTGGGATTACAGGCATGAGCCACCGTGCCTGGCGGGCAACACCTCACTTTTAAAAAGCTTGATCATTTAACAAGACACATAAGATGATGACAGTTACAGACTTTCCATACTCCTACACCCCCAGTTAAGAAAATCAGCCAACCTTTAGCACTTATCTCAGGTAAAATTACATTCTCAGACTCTAATATTTAGTGCTGTCCCAGGGCCATTCTGAAGGCAGGGGAACAGACAGAGGAGACCTTGGTTTCCACTTCACCATCATGCCTTTCAGTGGATGTCAGTCGTCTGGGATCCACAGCTGAAGAACTTAACCTCAACTGGAAAAAATCTCCTAGCAAAAGGTTAATTTTGGCACTACGCATTATTTTCAGCACTATAAACTTACGTAAACTGGGGCAGGACTCCATCTGTGTATACCGTCTGCACTGTATGAGAAGGACGTCGAGATGCTTGCGGAGCTTGCAAATTCGCATTTACATTGTCTCTGTAGCCCTGAGTTCTGGAATTTCAGTACTTCACTGAGGGGTGAGCCCTGACGGGTAACAGCCTCCATTCTACCAAGTGAGTAGATATTTTCAGTTCTAGGCCACAACAACAGCTGCCACTGGTTCTTGTTATGGAATTGTTTAAGACCAAGAACCTTCTGCAGAAGATTTTTACCTCATGTCCACATGTTTTTAAGCTGGGAAAATTACCCTCTGATGATTCTGGTGAGGAGTTGCTATGGGCTTTAAAACCCTTTGCCTCCATGACCAAGAAAGAACCAATTCTTCCACCTTGACTTCTCAAGGCATTGCATTTTCTAGACTTCTAAGTTCTATACATGTCTTGGACACATGGCCACAGGGCCCAACCAGTGCCCAATGTCTACCTACAATACATGAATTATCTTGAAAGTTGCCTGGAAATACCATTATTTTATTTTTTGTTTGCACCTTAGAATAAGCCTCATGAATACAAAATTAATTATTCCAGATGCTCCCTCCTTGAACCTGAATGCAAAATGGTATTCAGGAAAGCAAATTTGGCTCTGCCAACTTAGGCCTGGAACTAATAATTGCTTTGTTTTGAGTCAGGGTCTTACTTTGTTGCCGGGGCTGGAGTGCAGTCGTATGATCTCGGCTTACTGCAACCTCTGCCTCCTGGGTTCAAAGGATTCTCCCACCTCAGCCTCCCCAGTAGCTGGGATTACAGGTGCATGCCATCACGCCTGGCTAACTTTTGTATTTTTTGGTAGAGATGGGGTTTTGCCATGTTGGCCAGGCTGGTTTTGAACTCCTGACCTCAGTCGATCTGTCTGCCTTGGCCTCCCAAAGTGCTGGGATTACAGGTATGAGCCACCGTGCCTGGCCCTGGCACTAATAATTTAAAATTAGAACCTCAGTAGTACCTTCTAACAAATATAGAACTAAGATGCCTTGTTTTTTCAAAGGACCTGATACTACCCTGCCCTCTAAGGACTGAAAAGATCAAATCTCATCTCAGCCTAGCCTGGGATACAGGTCTAAGCTGCTTCTGCATAGTAAATTGCAGCAGCCTGCATGGACACTACTGTTTCTGTGTTGAGGCCACAGCTGACTTACCAGGCTGGTGTTTTCTCTGGCCAATCATATGGCCTGAGTACTTTTGCTTAAGGCAGGTACAGCCTGAGCAGCATTTGCTGGAAGCTGCCCATAATTCAGTCCCCCCAACTCTATTTTTTTTTTTTTTTTGAGATGGAATCTTGCTTTGTCGCCCAGGCTGGAGTGCAGTGGCGTGATCTCAGCTCACTGCAACCTCCACCTCCTGGGTTCAAAAGGTTCTCCTGCTTCAGCTTTCTGAGTAGCTGGGATGACAGGTGCCCACCACCGTGCCTGACTGATTTTTTATTTTTAGTAGAAACGGGGTTTCACTGTGTTGGATAGGCTGGTCTTGAACTCCTGACCTCAAATGATCTGTCTTCCTCGGCCTCCCAAACTGCTGGGATTACAGGTGTGAGCCACTATGTGCCTGGCCCATAATTCAGCTTTGACTCTATAGAAACAGCCTCTCTTCAGTGAACAAAGCCATTATAAACTTTTGCTCAGGCTGTAGTAGTTAAAAGCCAAATGCACAATGGCTAAAAATCTAACTGTTTCAATATAAACCTCCACAAACACCTAAGGTCCCAGGGTCTTGCCCAGATCAATGCCCATATACCCTGGCCCTACCAAAAAAACCTTTTCATGTGTTATTTTGATTTCAAAACTCCATTTCCTGTTGATATAGTTTGGCTGTGTCCCCACCCAAATCTCATCTTGAATTGTAGCTCCCATAATTCCCATGTGTTGTGGGAGGGACCTGGTGGGAGATAATTGAATCATGGGGGTGGTTTCCCCCACACTGTTCTCAATCATTTTATAACAGGTGTCCCTTTTTGCTTGGTTCTCATTCTCTCTTGTCTGCCACCATGTAAGACATGCCTTTTGCCTTCCGCCATGATTGTGAGGCCTCCCCAGCCACGTGGAACTGTGAGTTCATTAAACCTCTTTTTCTTTATAAATTACCCAGTCTCAGGTATGTCTTTATCAGCAGCATAAAAATGGGCTAATACACTTTATCAGCAGCATAAAAATGGGCTAATACACCTGTCTTACTTCTCAGTATTCCTGACTCATGCAACAAATGATGGTGTCTCTGAGTGTGCTCTCCATCAATGACTTCTCCTTTCCCTGCCTCAGTTCTGATACAGATGAAAGCAAAGTCTTAAGACGTGGCTTACATCTTTGGGCAAGTATGCTTCCTAACTCCTTAAATTAAAAAACTTCTGCTCCCCACAGGCAGCTCACTCCCAAGATGAAAAAGGGAAGAACTGAGCTGAGCTGAGCATCCTCTGTTTCTTCTCTTCAAATTCCTGAATCCTGTTAAAATATACCTTTTCCCCTGGAAACTGAGAAGTCCAGAGAGTCTAGGAGTGTCATACCTTCCTATGGAAGAAGCGTCTTGAATGAGGGCGATGTGCCCCCCATCCACGTGGAAGAGGTCGCATTAAATAGGAATGTAAGAGTGGTGTTTGATAAATCTACTGTGCAACAGAGTTTCCAAACTGGGAGTCCATCCCTTCTTTTCTTTAGGTTTTGCTCTAGAGATATGTTAAAAAGAAACAAACCAGCAAAGCCCTTTACATTGTCATGCTTGCATATTGTAAGCTTTAGTTTATCTTGACTCTAAACTTTTGCCATTCTTAGCACTGTTTAATTGGACTCTGAAGTATGTAATCATCTGAATGGTTCTTTGTTAAGTCTAACAGCAACACCTATGGCTACCTCAATTCTCATAGGTATCTTGTCTTTTTCAGTGATGTGATGTAACCTGCTCCTCAAACAGGATGGTAAGCTAGTCAACTGATTTTCAGCATAGGTGCCATAACATTTAATAAGGGAAAGAATAGTGTTTTCAGCAAATGGTGCTTGGACAACTAGATATCCACGTGCAAAAAAATAAAAATGGATTTGGACTCCACCTCACACCATACCAAAAAGAAAGAAAAACTCAAAATAGTACATTTAGATGTATGAGCTAAAACTGTAAAACTCTTAGAAGAAAACAGGTTAAAATCTTTATGACCTTGGTTTAGGCAATGATTTCTTAGATAGCTGATAAAAGATATCAGAATATTCGGAATATATAAAGAACTCTTACAACTAAATAATAAAATGACAACTCAATTAAAATTAGGCAAAGGATCTAAATAGATATTTCTCCAAAGAGGACACAGAAATGCCCATAAATACATGAAAGAATGCTCAATATCATTTTTCATTAGAAAAATACAGTCATAATGCAATAAAAGGGCTAGGCATGGTGGCTCACACCTGTCATTCTAGCACTTTGGGAAGCCAAGGAAAAAGGATCACTTGAGCCCAGGTATCTGAGACCAGCCTGAGCAACATAGAGAGATCCCATCTCTACAAAAATTAAAATTAAAAAAACTAGCCAGGTATGGTGATGCACACCTGTGGTCCTAGCTACTCAGGAGGATGAGGTGAGAGGATCATTTGGGCCCAGGAGGTCGAGGCTGCAGTGAGCTGTGAGTACACCACTGCACTCTAGCCTGGGTGACAGAGCAAGACCTGGTCTCAAAAAAAAATTTTTTTAAGTGTTAATAAAAAATGCAATAAAATACCACACTAACTAGGATGGCTAGGAGAAAAGACAGATAATAATAAGTGTTGATGAGAATATAGAGAAATTGTAATCTCAAACATTGCTGATGAGTATAGCCACTTTGGAAAACAGTCTAGTAGTTCCTGAAAAAACCTATATAATAGACTTAACATATGACCCAGCAATTTCACTTCTTTTATGTACCCAGGAGGAATTAAAACTTACATCTACACAAAAATTTACGCATGAATGTTCACAGCTACACTATTCATAAGAGCCCCTGGCCGGGCGTGGTGGCTCAAGCCTGTAATTCTAGCACTTTGGGAGGCCGAGACGGGCGGATCACGAGGTCAGGAGATCGAGACCATCCTGGCTAACACGGTGAAACCCCGTCTCTACTAAAAATACAAGAAAATTAGCCGGGCGAGGTGGCAGGCGCCTGTAGTCCCAGCTACTCGGGAGGCTGAGGCAGGAGAATGGCGTGAACCCGGGGGGGCGGAGCTTGCAGTGAGCCGAGATCGCGCCACTGCACTCCAGCCTGGGGCACAGAGCAAGACTCCGTCTGAAAAAAAAAAAAAAAAAAAAAAGAGCCCCAAGGTGGAAACAATCCAAATGTCTATCGACTGGTGATGGATACACAAAATGTGGTATGTCCATACCATGGAATATGACTCAATATAAAAAGGAATGAAGTGCTTGCATACGCTACAACATGAATGATCCTTGAAAACACATGCTCAGTGAAAGAAACCAGTCACAAAAGACCACATATTGTATGATTCCATTGACACAAAATGTTCAGAATACACAAATCTATAGAGACAGAAAGTGGGTCAGTGGTTGCCTAGGACCAGGGAAAGGGGATGATTTGAAGGGAAATGGGGATTGCCTACTAATAGGTACAGGGTTCCTTTTAAAATTGATTGTAGTGATGGCTTCACAATTCTGCGACTACACTAAAAATCGTTAAATGGTACACTTTAATGGGGTGAATTGTGGGGTATGTGAATTTCATCTCAGTAAATCTCTTAAAAGACAAACAAAATGATACAAAACAAAAATGCCTGCTTCTTGAAGGTAGAGATCATGTTTCACACTTCTTTGTGCAATGAGAATGGGTAAAGGAGTGTACCTCACTGATTTTGCACGTGATTGAGGTCCTCCAGTCATTCAAGGCTTGACAGCATTGAAAACAATAAAAGGGTCTCCTCAGTGATGTTTCTGAAGACTGCACAGGGCAGAGAAGAGATCACCTCCCCAGGCAGTTTTCTTAAGGCACTTGGGGAAGGCTGGGTCCAGAAATACCAACAACAACAAGCACTGGAAAGCCAGTCCCCTTCCCTCTATGCCTGTGGCTGTTGGATACTCTGTCACCATTGGATTACCCCACAGACCTGCCCCTGTCCCCGGTGGTCCCTTCTTATTGTCATTGTCCACCATGGTGTGGGAGCACTGTATAAGTGCCTCGATCTGCAACGGTGTCTGGAAAAGTTAGGAAGCTTCCATGAACTCTGAGCACGAGTTCTCAGAAAGTCTGCTACTTACTCTCAGTTCCTGGAGTACCTCTGCCCAAGACCTTCGTCTACAGATGCAGATACAGAAGACAGATCTTACCACTTTGTGCTGTTCCCTGACCTAAAGGATGCCTCCGGGAAACAAGCTCTATCCTTTTCCAAAGCTGAAGCTCTCCCCTTGCTGAACCCAGACTGGATCAATAGCCTTCTCCCTTATACTCCTTCCTGCCTCTGTCATCATCTTCTCCCCTCCTCCACCCTCTTCCTAGAGCTTCCAACTTCTTTTCTGGCAAGCAGTATCAGGAATAGATCCACACAGAATTTGAAGTTAGACAGACACGATCAGCATCTTCCCTCCTCTTCTTGCTATCTGTGTTAACTGGACCAAGTCACTTCGCTGCTCTCTGCCTTTATTAGAGAGAATTACAGCTCCCTGGAGGGCAATGAGTAGTGGTGGCGTGAAGAGTTAAGGAGATAATGCAACTAAAGCATTTAGCATGGTGTCTGGCCCCTGGTGAGTGGTCTGAAATTGATAGCAGCTGTTCTTATTTCCTCCTTTGGGCAGAAAGCTCACCTCAGATAGTGTGGTGTGGAGGCACCCTACTGTGTTGAACCCCCAGCCTCTTGGCTGTGCTGTCAGGCATGGTCCCATGGGGCTGGACTTGTAACATCTTCTTCCGCTTTTTTGGGAATCTTCTCCCCTGCACGTTTTCATAGGGTAGAGGCAGCTTGCCCAGTTGCACAAACACACAAAACAGTAACTGTGGCCCCTCGGAGTTCGGGGCTTCTGGATTTGTTACTGGGGTGGGGGCTGGAGAGGAGTGAGGGATACACAATTGCCACTTCGTTTCTTCCCTCTGCCCCACCTCTTTCTGCGAAAGAGCATTTAGTCCAGGACAATCATCTATACCCTCCAAAGCATTCAGATCTGGAGAAAAGTCCATCCACTGACTAATGACTAATGATGTTGGTTAAGATAAATATTTTTTCTTTTGCTTTAAGAGATGAGGTCTCACTATTTTGCTATTTTTTAGAGGCTGGTCTTGCACTCCTGAGCTCAAGGGATTCTCCCACTTCCACCTCCCGAGAAGCCGAGATTATAAGTGCGTGCCCCTGCGCCCAGGTTGAGGATATGTTGACATGTTTAAATGCAATCCATGAATGCACTGAAGCCCCTTGGTCATAAGCACTTTCCAGCAACCTCCATCCCAGGCCTCTCCCAGCCCCCACACACTCCAACACAGCCAAAGTGTTCTTTCTCAGGGTTTGTGACCTTGTTTAAGGAAGCCGGAGCATGGGGTTCTCATCCAGTCCCCGCACAGCTCTAAAGCCCTGGGCGTTTGATGCGTTCTCATGTTTTCTCGTAATGCACAGTACTTGAGTAGGGCTCAGTAAGTATTTCTTGACTGGTTAGTCAGCGTGGGCTACTTTCCCTCTCCTTCCCTGAGAGCCCAGCTGAGGATGGAATGAAAGGGAAATGAAATAAACATCTCAGGCCCTGCAGCCCACCAGGGTCATGGTATTCTCAGCGCTGTTGTGAGTCAGCGCTGACCCTTCTTTGTCATCGACCGAGGCACCGGAACTAAGAGCATAAACAGAGGCGGAAGAGGAGGAGGGTTGGGAACGGTGGGATTTGTCCCTGGGTAATGCTCTATCAAAACCCACAACTTTCAATAATAAACTTCCAGTAGAAGCGCTTCCGAGGCCAGACTGGTTTCTGTGCTCTCATGTACAGTATCACGTTAGATCCTCTTAACGCCCCCACGAGGGAGAGTTTTTGCAAGCTAATATTCAGTGGGAGCCATGAGCAAGTCTCCAAAACGATCTGGTTTAGCTTATTTTCAGACAGACTTTCGCTGCATCAGAGAGTGGCGGCCTGTGCTCTGTCTAGTCAGATATGGGGCTGGGGATTAGAAAAACGGAGCAGATGTTGCACCATTAATTGTCTGGGATTAGACAGTCTGGAGGTTCAAGATCTAAAGTTCAGTTTGCAATTTTGCCCACAGGTATTTAATGGAGCAAGGCATTTCCTTGGGGGCTTATGATGGAATTTAAAGCCCCCAAGGGTTTTACATTTAAGCTCGAATGTAAGCTTGAATTTAAAGCTTTTCCTACACACCTTGATTTACAAATGCACCAAAACTGGGACAGTGAGAGGTTAAGTGACTTGTTCAATGCACTGCCGTAAGTTAGGGTCAGTGGTAAGACCAGAAACAAAGTTTTCTGGTTCCCAATTCATGATTCTTGTTAATTCCTCCTTGTCTGGGACTTAGTTCCCATCTAAAGCCTTTGTGTTGAGGCTATGGAATGCTTGCTGGTCTTTCCTTAATGGGAAGCGGATGATGAGGCAGCTTAAAGCTTAGACATGACTCAGTGTTGTTCAGCATTGAGGATGGATCAGACTCAAAGGAATAAAGATCCAGTCACCTTTTTTGTTTTTACTGAGACCGAGTCTCACTGTAGCCCAGGCTGGAGTGCAGTGGCGCCATCTCTGCTCACTGCCTCTGCCTCCTGGTTCAAGCGATTCTCCTACCTCAGTAGCTCGGACTACAGGTGCACGCCACCACGCCCGGCCAATTTTTTATTTTTTTAATTTTTTAGTAGAGAAGGGGTTTCACGATATTGCCCAGGCTGATCTGGAACTCCTGAGCTCAAGTGATCTGCCTGCTTTGGCCTCCCAAAGTGCTGGGATTCCAAGCGTGAACCACCACGTCCGGCCCCAGTCACTTTTCAAGGTGAGCTTTGAAGAACTCTATTTCCAAGTCTTGGCAAGTAGCTCATGCAGGATTTTGTTGGTCTGGTTGCTGCCAATCTTCTGTAGCAAATAATCCCATGCAATAAATAATTCTTTTGCTTCATGTCTATGTCATGTTTTATGATGAAATAACATATATGTTTGCACTTGGATTTGAGGAGAACACTTGCCACAGAGCTTACACGGATTAATGTTTCCAGCGTGTTGATCTTGGTTTTCTAATCAGATGACAACTTTCTGGAATGCAGAGAATAATCCTTAGATTTCTTTGTATTTCTCATAGTATCCATACTATTTTGTATTGTTGAGTGCTAGATTTTGTTGTACAGTCGATACTTTAAAAATATGAATAAAATGGGTCAGGCACGGTGGCTCATGCCTGTAATCCCAGCACTTTGGGAGGCTGAGGCAGGCAGATCACGAGGTCAAGAGATTGAGACCATCCTGGCTAACACGGTGAAACCCTGTCTCTACCAAAAATACACAAAATTAGCCAGGCGCAGTGGCTCAAGCCTGTAATCCCAACACTTTGGGAGGCTGAGACAGATGGATCACGAGGTCAGGAGATTGAGACCATCCTGGCTAACACGATGAAACCCCGTCTCTACTAGAAATACAAAAAATTAGCCGGGTGTGGTAGCAGGCGCCTGTAGTCCCAGCTACTCGGGAGGCTGAGGCAGGTGAATGGCCTGAACCCGGGAGGCGGAGCTTGCAGTGAACTGAGATTCACTGCCCTCCAGCCTGGATGACAGAGCGAGACTCTGTCTCTAAATAAATAAATAAATAAACGAACAAAATGGATTATAAAGAATTGAGTGAGGCTAAGGCAGGAGGATCACTTGAGCCCAGGAGTTTGAGACCAGCCTGGGTAACATAGGGAGATCTTGTCTGCAAAAAAACAAAAATTAGCTGGGTGTTTTGGTGTGTGTCTGAGGTCCTGGCTACTCGGGAAATTGAAGTGGGAGGATCACTCGCCCAGAGGTCGATGCTGCAGTGAGCTGTGATCACAGCACTACACTCCAGCCTAGGGGACAGAGTAAGACCCTGTCTCAAAAAAAAAAAAAAAAAAAAAGAGACAAAAAGAAAAAAAGAGGCCGGGCGCGGTGGCTCAAGCCTGTAATCCCAGCACTTTGGGAGGCCGAGGCGGGTGGATCACGAGGTCAGGAGATCGAGACCATCCTGGCTAACACGGTGAAACCCCGTCTCTACTAAAAATACAAAAAACTAGCCGGGCGCGGTGGCGGGCGCCTGTAGTCCCAGCTACTCGGGAGGCTGAGGCAGGAGAATGGCGTAAACCCGGGAGGCGGAGCTTGCAGTGAGCTGAGATCCGGCCACTGCACTCCAGCCTGGGTGACAGAGCAAGACTCCGTCTCAAAAAAAAAAAAAAAGAAAGGAAAAAAGAGAAAAAACAAGAGAGAAAAAGCTGAAATGAGCTCTCTTGTGTTCAACTATCAACTTGTGCTAATAATTCCACTTCCTTATCTTCCTCTACCTCAGACATTCCGAACAGCAGACCAGCCACCTACAGACCAACTTTTAAAAACCCTGAGCTAGGTTGGAGAACAAAAAAGAAAGCTTTGGTCTATCTATGGAGATTTATTGAATGAGAAAAGCTAGAGTTAGAAGACGCCATAGAGATCATCTAGCTTGATGCTCCCTAAACTTTTCCCCCTGTAGCAAAGCAGAGCAAGTGTCTCCCTAGGAGTGGCATACATTTCTTTTAATCTCTGTGCTTTTTCTGTAAAAAATCATGTCTCTCTACCTACTGTCCCTCTCTAGCTACTGGGTTATAGGGCCATCCTCCAGACAGCTTCTCATCTTCACTAATGCACCAGTGGCCCCATCTATCAGGCTGAGTCATTCGGGTGGTCTCCATCAAGAATTTGGAACTCAAACTGAAACAGACTGGAAGTTAGAACTCTGGAAAGAAAAACCCAGGACGACCTGATGCTGAGGGCTTCAAAGCTGCCCGACTCCACCATTACCAGTGCCACTTGTTCAGACTCTGAGATGCCCCAGCATCCTGCTGACACTTCACTTGTAGATGTAAGCTAGCTTGATTTGATCTATCTATTGTTTTGCGTATACACCCCTTTTCTTACTTTTTTTTTTTTTTTTTAGAGATGGAGTCTTGCTATGTTGCCCAGGCTGGTCTCAAAATACTAGGGTCAAGCGATCCTCCTGCCTCAGCCTCCCAAAGTGCTGGGATTACAAGCGTGAGCCACTGCGCCTGGCCTGTACTATAGTTTTTATCCTTGTTCTACAGTGTACTTCTTCAGCTTATTTAAAAAAAAAAAAAAGTTAACTGTAAAGCAGTGTCAGGCAGGTCTTTGAGGAAGTCTTCCTGGAGAAGGCGTTGTTAGCCTAGGAGAGTAAAGCTCCACGCCTGTTAGGGCCCCTGAAGACTTTCCACCAGGACAAGATGTGGAGGTGGAAGACAGTGATATTGATGACCCTGACCCCGCATAGGCCTAGGCTAATATGTGTGTTTGTGTCTTAGTTTTTACAAAACACTTAAAAAGTAAAAAAAAAAAAAAAAAAAATAGAAAAAGACATAGAATAATGATAAAAAGAAAAAATATTTTTGTACAGTTGTATAATATATTCATGTTTTAAGCTAAGCATTATTACAAAAGAGAGCTGGAACTCTTTAAAAAATTTTAAAAGATTATACATGTTATAAAACAAAAAAGTTACTGTAGGCTAAGGGTAATTTATTATTGAGGAAAGAAACATTTAAAAAATTAAATGTAGTGTAGCCTAAGTGTACAGTGTTCATAGTCCACAGTAATGCACAACAATATCCTGGGCCTTCACACGCACTCACCACTCACTCATGGACTCACCCAGGGCAACTTCCAGTTCTGTAAGCTCCATTCATGTTAAGTGCCCTACACATATATACTGTTTTTTAACTTTTCTGCCATACTTTTACTGTATCATTTCCGTTTAGATACACAAATACTTACCATTGTGTTTTAATGACCTTTAGTATTCAGTACAGTGCCATGCTGTTTGTTACAGGTTTACAGCCTCGCAGCCACAGGCGATACCACACAGCCTATGTGTGTAGCAGGCTATACCATCGAGGTTTGTGTAAGTGTACTCTGTGACATATTACGTTCCCACAATGACAAAATCACCTAAACATGCATCTCTCAGAATATATCCCCATCATTTAGTGATTCATGACTGTATTAGGTTTCCAGTTTACCATTCATTCACTCATACTTTCAATAAATATTTCATTGAGCACTCTTATGTGAAGATCAGTGCATTAGATGCTTACAGAGCCACAAAGCAGAGTCAGATACAGACTCTATGCTCAAGGGGTTTTCTGGGGTGGTTTTAAAATATAAGATAGACAATGATACGTATAACAAGTAAGATTAAGTACTCTGAGAGAGGAGAGAGAGATTTCTTGTAGCTAAGAATACGAAAAGTTTCATGAATGCGGTAGTCTTAGAGTGGGACTTTTATGTTTTTATGTTCAAATATTCAGTATAAGGAAAGTTTTCCAGAGAGATGGAAAAAATATGAGCTGGGAGAGGGAAAGAAGGCTGGGAAATTATGATTCATGCACAGTCACTAGAAATTAATGCTGAAATGCAGTGAAGGAGAGTCATGGGACAAAACATTGGAAAAGAAGGTTGTGGCCAAATTGAGGGAGAATTTTATAGCAACGAGGAATGACAAATGTTTTCCAACTAGGCAATAACATGATTAGAGTTGAATTATAGAAAACGTGACCACATAGCATGAGGAGGTTGAATTGGAATGGGAATTACTGGTGACCATGGTCCAGGACTAAGGTGACGAAGTAGGGTAAAACCAGTGCAAGGATTTGTTGAGGTTTAGTCTGGTCTAACCAGGCCAAGATAATCACATAGTGTGAATTCTCTTTGATATTTCAGCAATGAAGACTGGTGATATCACCTTCATTCTGTGATATCCTTACAGAGAAGGCAATTACAATGACTTGCTTCCAACAGGCAGCCAGCTTGTACTAACTTGAAGTAAGGAGTCAGTCTGAAGGACTTATGTTAAGCAAAGAAAAATAAAAATGTTTGGACTCATTTTATCTCATTTTCATCAAATGAAGCCGTAGCTCACTTCTATTTGTTCTTGGGCATTGGAAATCAGGTGTTTGGCAGATATTTGAAACCCAAATATTATACAGAGAATTTTGAAGTTTTAGCCAAGAAAAGCTCTCCAGGTAAAAGAGAGAGGCAGTAAAAGCAGCCCTGAATTTTCTCCCTTATACTTCATATTGGGGTTTTCATTTAATCCTGTTGGAGGAGCCATAGTGGATCTCTGGAGCTCTCTGCTGTTCAAATCTGGGAGGGTTTTGTGGCTTAGTTTACAAAACAGACCAAGATTTTCACATCTGTCCTTTTTGGAATATCTGAGACCATGCATACCTTCCTGCTATAAACAACTGGAAAACTGGAAAAATATATGAGACAATAGTTTTTGCACATTGGAAAATAGGTAGCATAAGACTGTGGTCCCAAGAGAAAGGAAACAAGTAAGGTGAGCCCTAGATTTCCCCAGCTTTCTACCTGGAACACTTTTTGGACATTAGCATGGGGAGGTGATCCCAAGAGAACACAATAGTCTTTCTGAGTGGTACAAACGGAAGACAGAATTTGGGAAGGCTTAGGTAGTCAGAAATTCCAGAGCAATGTGTAGGAGATGAAGTAGCTGCATAAAAAAGGATAGTCAGGCTGGGCTCAGTGACTCACACCTGTAATCCCAGCACTTTGGGAGGTTGAGGCGGGTGGATCACCTGAGGTAGGGTGTTCGAGACCAGCCTGGCCAACCCGGGGAAACCCTGTCTCTACTAAAAATACAAATATCAGCCAGGCATGGTTGCAGGTGCCTGTAATCCCACGTACTTGGGAGGCTGAGTAACGAGAATCGCTTGAACCCAGGGGGTGGACGTTGTAGTGAGCCGAGATCGCACCACTGCACTCCTGCCTGGGCGACAAGAACGAGACTCTGTCTCAAAAAAAAAGAAAAGGAGATTTAGCCAGGCACGGTGGCTCACATCTGTAATCCCAGCACTTTGGGAGGCCGAGATGGGCAGATCACTTGAGGTCAGGAGTTCAAGACCAGCCTGGCCAATATGGCGAAACCCAACTCTACTAAAAATATGAAAATTAACTGGGCGTGGTGGCAGGCACCCGTAATCCCAGCTACTCAGGAGGCTGAGGCAGGAGAATTGCTTGAACCCAGGAGCCGGAGATTGCAGTGAGCCAAGACTGCACCACTGCACTCCAGCCTGGGCAATGAGAGTGAAACTCTGTCTCAAAATAAATAAATAAATAAATAAATAAATAACCCACACAGGAATTCTCCTAAATTTGTTGCTCAATACTGCGCTACACAGCATAGGGTGAAACTCTTCACAGGCCAGGTAAGGAACGACCAAGGAGCAGGAGATCGAATAGCTGCCAGAGCCGGTCTGGAAGATGTTTTACTTCTGACCAGCCAGAGGGGAGAGTCCTTACTGAGCCTCCAGGCTCAGTGGAAGCTCCAGAAAGTCTCATCATAAGAGGGGGACAAAACTAGTGCTAATGTAAGGGCTTCTTAAAATCTGTCTTATAAACCTTAAAAACAAGCCTCAAAACGAGCAAGCCAATCCATAAGGAACTTAACTGTCTGCCAGAATAAAATGCAACAGTCCCAACCCTTTTTAAAGGAATGCAATAAAATTCAGCACACAAAATATAAATTATGATTTCTAGCATCCAATATGAAATTAATAGACACAGGCAGAAGCAGAAATATGAGACCATAATGGGAAGAAAAATCAGTCAATGGAAGTGGACACAGAAATGACAGAAATGATAAAATTAGTAGACAAGGATATTTATTTATTTATTTATTATTGGAGACAGAGTCTCTCTCTGCTACCCAGAGCTGGAGTGCAATGGTGTGATCGTAGCTCACTGCATCTTCAAATTCCTTGGGTCAAGCTATGCTCACATCTCAAAATTAGCGTAAAATTGCTCAAAAATTCAAAGGAACATATGAGGGAAAGAAAGAAATGTACATATATAAAATAAACAGATGGAATAAAAATAGAAATATGAAATGGAAAATTTACTGAGTAAGATTAAAGAGGTTTAGACTCGACAAAAGAAAATATTAGTGAACTTGAAGACATAACAATAGAAACTATCCTAAATGAGTTACACTTGCACTTTAAGAAGCTAGGGTAAAAAAGTAGAAAGTAAATCTTATCCAAAATAAATGCCTAGAAGGAAAAATAAGGAGCAGACATTTTTATTTATCTCAGTGAAAGTAAAATTAGAGAAAATAAAAATCAACAGAAAAGAACATAAACTTTTTCTTTAAAAAGATAAACATGACTAATCTCTAAGCTAGACTGATCTCAAGAAATAAAACAGAGAGACATAAACGACCAATGTCAGAAATGAGAGAAGGGATATTAGCACACATATTCATATATTAAGAAGACAAAACAGACTGATATCCCTGCTTTTGTGATGGAGGTGACATAAGAAACTCAGGAAATGGATTTTCGGGTGGAGTAGAAAGAATATTCATTTGGTCCATGTAGGTGACCCTATGGAGAGAGGCGTGGCTTAGCATTAAGAACAGTTATGAAGGTTGGGAGGGTTGGGGAGATACTGGTCAAATGACACAAAATTTCAGTCAAATAGAAGGAATAGTTCTATTGCACAACATGGTTACTGTAGTTAACAACAATGTATTATATCCTTGAAAATTGCTAAGAGAGTAGGTTTTAAATGTTCTCATCACATGTAAAAAATGGTATTTGAGGAAATGCATATAATACACTCAATTTAGTTATTCCACAATGTATACATACTTCATAACAAAAGGTTGTATGCAATAAATAAATAAAACTTTTGTCAATTTAAAAAATAAACTAATGTTTTTTAAAAAACCATCTAGTTAGTCCCTGGTATGAATATTGGAGTGGTTGTGTTGTATTCCATTCTGATTTTTAAAATTTAGGCCTGTTGAGGAAGGCCACACCCTTTGGGTAGGTCTGGAGTCCCCTGCAGTGAGTGCTCATTCTTTGTTAGGAGCAAAATTCTCTTGGGTCTTAGGTGGAAAACAGAAAGGCGGACCTCTACAAAGTGTGAGAGTAGAAAAGAGGAGTTTCTACTCTCTTTCTTGCTTGCTTTGCTCCTGAGTCTAGGACTGTGGATGCCTGATGGGCCTACCTGGAGTGGTGTTTGGATGGTCTCTGCCATCATGTGGGAGCAAGTTGAGAGCAGGAAGGATGAGTGACAGTAGTGGCTGCTAGCTAAAGATGAGTAAAGCATATCTTGCGTGACCCATGTAAAAGCCTTAACTGATACAGTCTAGCAGTAGAGTGTTGCATATGAAGAATAATTTAACAGAAAGTCAAATTCTTACTGACGGCTTCCAAACTCATTCAAGGGGCTATAAGTACAGTCTAGAGACTCTCTTATTAACATGCTCTGTCTTCACTTATTCTCTTGTGCTCAACAACTCCTGGACACCTCTAACCCAAAAGATCTTCTTCTTCTCTGTATTATCCTGTCTCCTTGTTCTACTCCTTCTATCATCTCTCAATCTGGCCCTATTCTTCAGAAAACGCTGCTCCAAACACTTGTGCTCTCCAACCTCCCATCATATAAAACTCCCTAGGGAATGTGTTTCATCATCTTTGACTATTTTTTATTTCTAGAATCCAAGTGTGTGGATTATTTTCTTTTACAGTAAGAAAAAAGGCAAAAGGCTATTGTGGTGGTGATGGTGGCATGAAGGGATGAGTTTCTGAATCCCTGTACAGACACCTTGAACTCTGCTCATATGTGTAAGCTTGGTTATTTAGTTTGATGTTATTTTAGGCATTTGTTTTCTCTTTATTTTTTATACATTCTTGGGTCTTTATAAATGTTAAATATTTTGTAATTTATCATTTATGCTATCGAGAAAAGTAATATAATATTGATAGAGGAAAATTTAACATTGAATAGAAAAACATTGAAGATATGTACACTTTTACCAATTTTACTACCAGAAGAAAATCTTGAAATCATTTTCAAGTTGTGCAAAAATTTAGCCAGATGTTTCTATAACCACGTTCATAAAAGTGATGTATTAGAAAGAACCTCATGTCCACTGATAAGCACAATATCACTGTGGAAGGAGATCAACAAAATAAATTGTAGTATATACTATCTAAAATAATGCTGTGAAGTACTTCTTGATGAAAAGGTTTAAAAGTTTTATAATAGATGTTAAATAGTGGAAAATCATACAACTAAAATATCTCATTTTTATAAAAATGTAACATTTACAAAAATACTGAATCATATGCAACAAACTGTCTGTGGTGGGAGGGGACAGGGCTTTTCATCTTTGTGCTTTTCTCTGTTTTTGACAACGTATGTGTGTATTAGGAAAGTGTTTGTCTGCCCGCAAATTACAGAAAGCTGATTTCAGTTGCTCGTCAAATAGATTCCCCCCTTCATTTACTGGAAATCTGAGTGTAGATGGCACCTGGCCTGGGCTCAGCACTTTGATAATGTCAGTGGGGGAACTGGGAGCCCTTTCCTACTCCCAAGTCTCCCAATGGGTCGGCTCCTTATCCTGAGGTTTCTGCTCAGCATGTCAGCAGCATCTCTGACAGTCTTAGAGCCTTTTCCTCACATTTGCCCCTTAAGCCAGAAGATGCTACAGTTCTAGAGGTCATGGTCATGCCTGTATTTCAGGCAGAATTACTCTGAAGGAGGAAGCAGCAACATGGCAGGTCACCACTTTCGTCTTATCATCAGAACTGGAACCTGTGCCTTCTGCCTCTCCCCAACTCCAAGGGATGCTGCGGACTTGAGTATCTCAGTTATTCCAGCCTTGGCAACAGAGAGATGTCTAGGATTGTGTGGTAGAGTCAACCTCTGACATCTGCCCCAGTATGTATTAATTGACAACAAGGTGACATTTTTAAAAAAGAGATTGCTAATAATCAAGATTATTTTAATGTTCTTTAAAAAGAGATTGCTAACAATCAATAGATTATTTTAATGGCGGCCACATGAATGGTGTAGAGTGTAGAATTTGATGGTATGATTCCAGTTGGTTGGTTTGCTGGTATTTATGTGCACAACATTGTGCAAGACGGTTATAGAGGAAAAGGAAATGTCTGAGATGATCAGCCATCCGGAGACTAATACTGCAGTCTAGGAGACATGTCTTATATTCAGAACTCAGTATAATACTGCAGTCTTGGAGACATGTCTTATCTTCAAAGCTTAGTATAATACTGCAGTCTTGGAGACATGTCTTATATTCAGAGCTTAGTATAATACTGCAGTCTAGGAGACATGGCTTATATTCAGAACTTAGTATAGGGTAGAATACAATAGGAAGAAATATCAAAGCCAATGGTAGAGATAAATATTGCCCTGAGATATCAGCTAAGAAATAAGTGTGTCCAAGGAGTTTCCTGGAGGAGATCACACCCAAGCTGGGCTTTAAAGGATGCGAGGACTCAGAGGAAGGCTCTTTGAGCACGGCAACAGCATGTGGCCATGCACCTGTCGTGTGGGGGCCAGTGATGAGGTTGGGCAAACTTGAAACCAAGAGTAGGGGGTGCCAGAGCGAGCTTGAAAAGGTTTTCAAACAGATATTGAAGTATTTCCATTCCAAGGTGAAGGAAGCCACATCTTGTTCCAGGAGCTCATAGCTCATCCCTGTGACATTTGTCCTGCTGACTTAGCTTCTCTGCAGGGCAGTTCCTGTCATTTGCAAGGGGCCTAGATGCCAAGAGCTTGATTCCTGCCGTCAGGCATCTGCCTGCACTTTCTACCCCACTGGGGGCTGCTCTGCTCAGACCTCTGCCTCCTGGTCTCACACACCTACTTTGCCAACTCTGCCGTTTGCTTTCTCCCACCCACCAGCAAGAGTCCTTGGTGATGACTTTGTGAGGCCACCTCAAGTGCCAGCATCTATGAGTTGTGACTTGTGACATGTGGCTGGGGTCGTTTACAAGATGCCTCAAGAAGCTGATTTTAGGCAGCCTGGATACAAGAGATGAATGACAGTTGTAGTATTAACCCAGGAAGCATTGGAAGATGGGGGTACTGTTATCAACGTCCCCTGGGAGCACTGTAGGGCAGATCTGAGTACTGGAGGGCCCATGGGCCAGGGCTCAGTGGTTACCACAGAAAGAGCACTGGATTGAAAGCAGGCTCTGCTACTGACATGCAATGGAAGCTTAGGTCTTGGAACCTTGTATAATCTCTCTGGGCCTTGGCTTCCTCATCTGTTAAATGGAGGTATTAACACTTGCCGTCCTCACTCCAGTTTAACAATCCTTATTTATCGAACACACTTCATATGCCATACTATTTCTAGTCTGAATAAATGAATCAACAAAGCCTCAGGACCCCAGACTCACAGACGTACACAAACACACATGCACACACAGAATGGCCATTCTTAGAGGGACCTTGGAGGTGGAGTAGTCCATTGTAGGTAGAAGAAAGGCACAAAGGTTAAGCATGAACGTAATGTATTAATTGGGGAATGAGATATGAGTACCAACTGCCAGGTTTCCTTGCACGGATCTATCTCAGCACAAGACTTCATCCTTCCCATTCCTCTGCACTCAGTATTCAAATATAAATAAGCCTTAGTTAATGCCTGTTCTCAAGTTGCTCACAGCCTAATGAGGAAGCTGATACAGATGCAGATAATTGCAATATAAATGGTAAATGCCGCAGCAGTGCTAAGTCAGTGAACCAGTGAAGTCAGGTTCCCAGAGGAGGTGATGTCTGAGCTATGGCATTGTGAAGGGTGGCAGCGTGATGATTAAATCTAAGAGTCAGTTATTACCTAAAATAGCTGCCAGGGACATGGATCATTGATCCTTTGCTCCCAGTGAGTTATCCTACTTCATCCCTGTAACTTTTCCACCAGTTGCTTCTTGCATGCACAGGTGAGTAGGAAGAATCTGAGTCATTCAGTCAGGAGACCTGGATTGTCATCCCAGCTACTAGTAACTTCCACTGTGGGCATTAGCCACAGTTTTGAGTGCTGTGCTTTGAGAGGTAAAGAGGACGTCTGCCATTGAATCCCTTTCTCCATTTAAGGAATCCTCCATCTAAAAATTCTAGGTCAGAAAAAAAGTCCATGTCTCATTGAGAATGTGAAATTTGCCTGTTTCCTGCCCTTTCTTGCAGCTCGGGTGGAGATTGGTGAACTCAGTTCTCCCGATCAGAAGCCCATTGGCCAGAGTATGAGTCAGAAGGGAGTGAGGACCGTGGTGAGTCCTCCTGCAGGTGGTAGCTGTCCGAAACAGGGCTGTGCCTCTGCAGTGCAAGCTGCAAAGTCCAGTGTCCACGATAGCAGCACCCACTTTCTACCCTGACCTGCTCAATGGAGTGATGCTGGGCTTTGCTCCCGGACAGTAGTTCTCCAGCTCCCTTACCACACGCACTGTCCTTTGAAGATGCTCCTTTTTTTTTTTTTTTTTTGTAATTTAAGCCTTCCCAGTTTCTGCTGCTTGCTACAAAGCACCTTAATTGCTACCAGTGGTGCAGGATGTTTTCGTGAGACTCAGGACAGAGGTGCCGTGTTTACTCAGCCGACCATGCTCAGCCATTCACAGGAGGGAGCACACGAATGAGCGAGTGCAGGAACTGACCAGCTGTTTAGGTGCTGGTAGGAGCAAACTCTGTCCAGGCCCTGTGGCAGCATCCAGATGGGGGAGCCTGTGACCCCAAGACCCCAGAGGACATGTCACAATACTCTTAGCTCCGTGGTCTGTGGACAGCAATGTGCTTTCAGTTCAATGGGCCCTCTGTCTCATCACGTGGGGTGACTGTCCACTGCCAGTGAGGGCAAAGAGCCAGTGTGACAGCCTTTTTGGATATCCGCACTTAGTGGCTCCTGAATTCTTGTCCAGTGCCCAAGAAGAATTAGGTAATGCAGGCAATTTGAAGAATGGTGAATGCAGAAAATTTTATTGAAGGATGAAAATGGCTCTCAGCGGAGAGGGGAGCTGGAACTGGGATGGAAAGGTGTCACTCTCCCATGAAGTCAAGCCGCCTCGCTGCCTCTCTGCTCTGAAGTCAAATCACCTCTTTCTGATGTCCAGTCGCTTCTCTGAAGTCAAGTCACTTCTTCTGATGTCCAGTCACTTCTCTGAAGTCAAGTTGCCTCTCCCCAACATCTAGCCATGTCTCCGAAGTCAAGTCACCTCTCTCCAATGTCCAGTTGCTTCTCTGAAGTCAAGTCGCCACTTACCAATGTCCAGCTGCTTCTCTTTTCTTACTGGCTGAGACTTGGGTCTTTATAGGCACAGGATGGGGGCAGGGGGGCATAGGTTATTTTGGAAAAGGTAACATTCAACTGGTAAAAAGACTTTATTCAGAAAGAACCAATTGGGAGAGAGCAAGCAAACAGTAATAGAAGTTCTCACTTTGGGTTATAGGTTTTAGGCTACTTTTGGCTTGAAGGTGGGGTTTCCACTGGGTACCTGTCCCTGTCTGCCTGGAGTTTCTCTGCCTCCTGCCTCTGTCACCAGGGTTTGGACCAGATGCTTTCCAAGGTTCCTTCTAGCTCAGTGTTCTACAACTCTAGAATTTGTCTTTAGATCAACTGGTGCATTGCTGGGCCCTAAATTAATGCTTACCGAGTGAGTGACCAAGGAGGCCAAAGGATCCCTGCCTCGGACGTTCCCCTTGCTGTGCTTTTCACTATCTCACTCAGTGATCACAGATACCCACATGGAGGTAGCAGGAGCCACATCAGCAAGAAGCAGCAACGCCATTCCACACTGCCCTATTATTTTATTAATGTTTTGAAAAATCGGTCAACATGGAAGCACTGTCTCCCTGCATGGTGTGCATCTGCAGGAGGATGTGCAAGATAAGGAAACCATGGTTTCTGTCCCCAAACAACAGTAGTCTGATAAGGAAGAAGAGGTTAGCACATTTTAAATTTTTAGTGCTAAACGATGTCAAAGAGACATAAAGACTCACAGAAAGGAGAAATTGGTGAACAGATAAAAAAAAAAAAAAAAGAAAGTGGAAGGCACAGTATGAAAATTTGAGTATGATTTAGTTAAGCAGAAGGAAGTTCATATTTGGTGGGGAGCCCAGCACAAGTTGGGACCTATAGCCAAGAACAAGTTGGAAACTTATTTATCACTGGGGCATTGGGTTCACATGGGGGAGTGGCAGGAATAGAGGGGATGTCTTGTTTTCAAGGGCCTTGATTCCTTGGCAGGTCCTTCCACACTCTGCTTATAGGTTCAGAAAACAAACAAATGAGCCAGGTCTGGTAACACAAGCCTATAATCCCAGCTACTTGGGAGGCTGAGGTGGGAAGATCACTCTAGGAGTTCAAGGGTGCAGTGAGTCATGACTGTACCATTTGCACTCCAGCCTGGGCGACAGAGCTGTCTCTAAAAAAAAATTTTTTTTTAATGTTTTTAAAAAATACACCAACAAATAAAGAACACCAACAAGGGAAATCACTAGACCCAGTTAGGTGGGAATCACTTGAAACCAAAGGAGGAGAATTCAATTCAATAAACGATTTTGCAGACTCTGGCCTAGGCACAGAGATATAGCAATAAACAAAATATAGCCTGTTCTCATAGAGCTTGTGTTCTATGAGGATCAAACACATGATATATACACATGCACACACACACATAGCCACATCCATGTCAGGTGGTGATATGCATCTGAAGAAATGGAGCCAGGGAAGGGTACTCAGGAGTGCGACTTCCAGGGGGAGCATGCAGTGTTTGAGGGGTGTTAAGGGAGAGATCAGGTCACCTCTTGGAGAGGTGAAACCAAAAAGAAGAGAGCGAGCTATTTGGGTTGCTAGGGAAAGAGTCATCTAAGCAGATGAAACAGCAGGTGCAAAGGCCCTGAGGCAGGAGCCTGTGGGGTGTTCATAGAACAACTGGTTGGCCAGTGCCATAGATAAAAAATGAACTGGGGGCTGGGTGCAGTGGGCCATGCCTGTAATCCCAGCACTTTGGGAGGCCGAAGCAGGTGGATCACTTGAGGTCAGGAGTTCAAGACCAGCCTGGCCAACACGACCAAACCCTGTTTCTATTAAAAATACAAAAATTAGCCAGACGTGGTGGTGGGTGCCTGTAATCCCAGCTACTTGGGAGGCTGAGGCACAAGAATCACTTGAACCCGGGAGGTGGAGGTTGCAGGGAGCCGAGATGGTACCACTGCACTTCATCTTGGGTGACACAGTGAAACTCTGTCTCAAAAAAAAAAAAAAAATGAAAAATGATCTGGGCTGGGGAGAATGGAGGGTGGCAGGGGACAAAGTCGGAGAAGTCATGGGAGAGGGTAGATCCTGAGAGGCCTCGGAAAACACGTGAGGAAAATAATCAATGTGGTATACTAGCGTACGTGCTACCCACTACAATCCATGCTCCACTGCGGTTGGTGATTCCCGTGGGTGAGCTGTGCTGGCTGCAATCAAATCCCAAAATGGCCTGATGGCGTGGAGAGCTTGTGGCTCCAACTCCTTTCTTTTTCATGTGAAATATCTTTCAGGAAAGCCCCACTTCTCCTGCTCTTCTATCCTGTGGGCTCATCTCACATCAACAGGCCACAAAGCTGGCTAGGGCTTATACCACCTCTGGGCTTATGCTTGTCTTTGACTACATGAATAAAATGCTGATTTTCCACAAGCGACCATTGTACCAACAACTGATGAAGGTTTCTCCGAGAGTCTTTGCTTTTGAAAATCTATTTGGGCAATCAGCAATTTCCACTCTCCCTGAGTTTGCCTGTGGTCCTATTATTCTTGAATCCAGTTCATTTCATGCCTTGCCATTGGCTCGGCCTTAACTAACAGTGGTGGCCTGTGTCTTCATGCTGTCTTAGTGCACAGCTTACCTGCACCAAGCTTTACTGCAAACATAGCTGTAAGCTTCTGCCCTTCTCTTTAAGAATACCCCGAGGGTCTCGGTTCCCTACCTGCATGAGGGATGGTGGAAGCCTTGCCTGCCACCCCAGTTTTCTCAGAAGCAAATGCTATGAGCATCCGCTCCTTCTAGCATCTTCTAATGATCTTTCATGTCCCTGCTGGATGTTTCCCTTTGCATTGCCACCCATGCCCACAGGACTGAGGAAGCACACTCTGTGGTTGTCACTAGTGATCTGAAGGTGGAGGAGTGCTCTTTCAGGATGTTAGAAGAACTGCATTAGAAATGCAAAGGGTGGGTTTTCAAGAAATCACGAACTCCTGTGTCTAGGGTCTGGTTAATCTCAGGCAGACGGGACTGCCAAGTTGCCCCTAAGAAACCTGTGTCTGTTAAGTCCCAAGGGCAGCTCCCTGGAGAGGCTCAGGATGTCCTTTTAAGGAGAGAGCTCACAGGGGCTAGAGGCAGGGCAGGACCTGGGCATCTTCAGTGTCTGTGACCAAGGTGCTGGCACCCTCCAATTGCCCCCAGCCCACTCGGGCTCTGGAGTTTCTCAGTGATGTCCTCCCCTTCTTGAGTGTCCCTCCACTTTGCACACTCTGTGTGAAGAAATGCCTCCCCATTGAGAAGCATTTCAGTGGGGTGCGTAAGCACACGGGTTCTGAGCCAGAATGCCTGGCTTTCTTCCGGACTCTAACTCCCTAGCATGAGACCCTGGACAAGTGACTTGACATCTCTGTGCCTCAGTTGCATGATCAATAAATTGGAAGTCATCAGAGTCCCCGCTTCGAAAGACAGTCATAGGGATTTTATGTGTGAATACGTAAAGCTCTTAGAATTATTAGTGCGTGAAAAGCAGGTAGCACACATTGTTGATATAAATGACCTCACAGGATTTGTTGGTTCTATCTTGAGGTCTGGTGGTGCCTCACAGGTACTTGCCCACCTCTGGCCAGAGTTCCTTCCACGTGAATTATACTTGGCAGGTATAGGAACTCTCGTCTTTTTAAGGAATTAAAAAAATGAATAAATGAACATAGAAAGCCTCAGATCTTCAAGCAAGAGAATAAGTTCTCCTTTGTGCCCATCTCGCTGGAGTTATGGCTTCATTTTGCCTGTATATAGAAGAACCCACAACAAAAGAGTTTAGGGTGCATGACAGTACAGGAAAATGGCTTATGCAAACTGTGACCCTCAATGAATACGTACAGTTTATATTAGTCTGTTTTCACATTGCTATTAAGAACTACCTGAGACTGGGTGATGTATAAAGAAAAGAGGTTTAATTGACTCACAGTTCCACATGGCTGAGGAAGCCTCAGGAAACTTACAATCATGGTGGAAGGAGAAGGGTAAGCAAGGCCCATCTTACATGGTGGCAGGAGAGACAGCGAGAAGGGGGAAGTGCCAGACACTTATCAAACAACCAGATCTCGTGAGAACTCTTTCATGAGAACAGCATGGAGGAAACCACCCCCATCGTGCAATCACCTCCACCAGGACCCTCCCTTGACACGTAGGGATAAGAATTTAAGTGGAGATTTGGGTGGGGACACAGAGCCTAGCCATATCACACTAGTTCTTTCACTAGACCACAAGAAGACTTAAAAATAAACAAGGCATGATTTCTGCCCTCCAACAACTTACAGTCCTGTTAAAAGACAAGATTTTTAAAATGAGATGCTGAGTCACAGGGAAGCATGAAGAAGTAGAGTATCAATGATGGGTGGTCTACTCTTGGAGAGAGTCTTCCCTGCAGAGATGGGACTTCACAAACGGGTACATTGGACAGGTGGAAGGAAGATCATTTCAGCAGGAGGGCGGACCTCGAGGTAAGCATGAGCATAACCTATTTATCCATGGACAGAGCCAGGGAAGCAACTTTACCTCCCAAGGAGATCCCAAACCAAAGGAAGATGCATCCATTCTATTCACCTGCAGGCCTTCCTCTTAGATTGGGGTAGATAAGAAGCCTGGGCTGGGCATGATGGCTCACACCTGTAATCTCAGCAGCTTGGGAGGCTGAGATGAGTGGAACACTTGAACCAAGGAATTTGAGATCAGCCTGAGCAACATGGTGAAACCCCGCCACCACAAAATACAAAAAAATTACCCAGGTGTGGTGGCATGCACCTGTAGTCCCAGCTGCTCAGAAGGCTGAGGTGGGAGGATAGCTTGAACCCAGGGAGGTGGAGGCTGCAGTGAGCCGGGATCATGCCGCTGCACTCCAGCCTGGGTGACAGAGTGAGACCCTGTCTCAGAAAAAAAAAAAAAAAAAAAAAAAGGTCTGGGGTCTATAGGATAATAGAGAACTCTTAACAAATCCTCAGATTTAAAGTGTACTGTAAAGGACAAGTTTAACAGTTATCAAGGCAGTATTTTAAAAATAGATATTATCTTTTATATTCTTCACAATGACACTAAAGTTGGTTTTTCTGCACATATTTTACAGATGGACTTATGAGGTCAATGGGTTTACTTATAAATTCCTGGTTTCTGCTCCTTACGCTTCCTTTACATCTCTCCTCTATCCCCATCCATATCCCCTGCCTGCTTCTAGGAGCTGTAGAACCAGCAATCAAAAGCTTCTTTGCTGCACTAATGCAATTGCATTTCCTCAGGGTGAGTGGTAGAAAATCTCTGGTTCAGGCAGTGGGGAAAGGCAGGGAAATTGCTGGTTATATTTAGTGTCAGAGGCTCTAGGGGGAGGAGCCGGGGGCTTGGCAGAATTTCCTCACAGCTTGGAGGCCCCTGGAGGCCCGGGGCACTGCCTGCCCAATTCTCAGTGTTCAGGCACAGATGGCCCTCGTCAGCCCTTGAATTGGTGCGGGTGAGGGGGGAGGAGGGAGGGGGCGCACGGGTTCTCACTCCGGTGAGTCTAGGGGGAGGGATCTCCAGAGGTCCCTACCCAGCTGGCCACCTCCTGCCCAAAACTATTCAGTGTAGAAGAGGGAGGGAGAAACACCAGATGGGCCACAGGCTTTGGGCCTCAAGGTGTGAATTCTGTCCTAACCTCAGTCATCTTGGGTACAAGAGGAGAGACACCTCTTTATTAGGCAGCTGTTTGTTTCGTGATTAACCTAGGGGGCTTGGAAGGCATCCAGGATAATTGCCAAAGCCGGACAGCCGTCTCTGCTGCTGAGATCTTTGTGGGGTGGGGAAGAGTCCTGGGAGGCAGGGGCGTCTCCCTGGAGTTACAGCTTCATTTTGCCTGTACATAGAAGAACCCATAAGAAGAGAGTTTAGGGTGAACAAGTGTATGGGAAAATGGTCTTATGCAAACTGATCTCTCAATTAAATATATACACTTGGCCTTTCATGAGACCATGAAGAAATTTAAAAACAAGATACGATTTCTGCTCTCTAGAAACTTACAGTCCTGTTTAAAGACACGAAGAAAAAAACGAGATGCCAAACCACAGTGGGCGTTCAGAGAAGACTATGATGAGTGTTGGTGCATTCTTGGGGAGTCTTTGCTGCAGAGATGGGACTTGATGCATCAGTATATTCATAAAGTGTCTACGGCTGCCCTGGGATGCTGAGCCCCTAGACACCACAGGTGGCATTTCAGCTGTGAGTGAGGGGGGCATTTGGAAGGGGAGCCCTGAAGGGGAAGACGATGGCCCAGAGAGAATGAAGTCAGCACTTCCCAGCCTCTGTGTGCTGCGGTCCAAGGCCTCGCGGGGGCGCACTGCAAAGCAAAGTTCTGAGAGCCACGACTCAGGCTTAGCGGGCCAGAGCGAGCTTGGCAGCTGCTCTCTTCCCAGCAGGCTTTGCTCTCTGAGGCAGTCATTCCCACCACACAAAGGCTGTTCTGTGCCTCCAGAAGGTGCTTGGGGCAGGAAATGAAGAGTGGAACAGCCCCTATCAATCCAATAGGATTGTCATTTCACGCTGGCGTGGAACCTCACGCATCAAAAGGGCTGGAGAGTGAAGCCACGCGTGGGCCGTAAAGGTAAGCAGCTCTGCTCTGCCTGTGCTACCAAGCAGGGTGCCTGTCCCGGGACAGCCTGGAAGCTCCCATGGTCATAGCTATGAGGGAATTGAAGGGAGAGGGCGAGAGGGAGTGGCTGGGGAGGTAGAAAGAGAAGGAGTCACACTCAGCCCTGGGGTTTGAGATCTTGTTCTCCCACTCACTAGCTGAGCAACCTTTGGCGAGCTGCTTCAATCTCACCCAGCCTGTTTGCTGACAAAAATGGTGGGCTTATCACCCACTTCCATGCGGTCTATTTGAGCATGAAATGGATAAATACTGGTAAATGTGCAGTGTAGACGGTCAGGTACTAAAATACGTTTTTGCTGTTGAGTTGTTTACTGCTATCAAAAGAAGATACGGTCAGAACAAATTTGGGCCTTCTATGAGCTCCCCCAGGCCAGGAGAGGGTAGCGTAGTACTGATGATACTGGAGGGAGGATGCTAGCTTGGAATACACAAGAAAGAAAGATGCACCTTACTTTCCGAGTACCCGATCTCCCTGGTCCAGTGGGTAGAGAGATTATGGGATGGAAAGAATCTTCAGCCAGTTCCAACCTCTGGGGACTTTGTGGTGAGTTATTTCTAGGGATTTTTCTAATGCGTGGGCACAGGAAGCATTTTAGACAGGGTGAATAGAGCATGATTCCCCATGAGACTGTTTCTCAAATGTGCATAGATACTGTTGTGATTATTAAAATATTAAGTAATTTTAAAGCATCACAGAGTTCGTGGTGGCTTTTGGTTTGAGGAATTTTCTTTTTTTTTCTTTTCCTCTTTTTTTTTTTTTTTTTGACGGAGTTTCGCTCTTGTTGCCCAGGCTGGAGTGCAGTGGCACAATCTTGGCTCATTGAAACCTCCACCTCCCAGATTCAGGTGATTCTCCTGTCTCAACCTCCCGAGTAGCTGGGATTACAGGCATGCACCACTACGCCTGGCTGATTTGTATTTTAACTAGAGACGGGTTTCTCCATGTTGGTCAGGCTGGTCTCAAACTCCTGACCTTAGGTGATCCGCCCGCCTCGGCTTCCCAAAGTGCTGGGATTATAGGCGTGAGCCACTGTGCTTGGCCAGTTTGAGTAATTTTTTCTTAAACAGGGATGATTTGGTAGGGATGCTGGATGATTTGTTCACTCTACAAGGTGAGTGGGGACCACTATTGTAGGGCGGCGCAAATTGTGTATAGAATGCATTTGAGTAGTGAGGGGGTGAAGGAACAAATGCATGGGGGACTGAGGGGTGCCATGGAGAGGCGGTGTGAAGCCACACACAGGAAGAGCCTGTGCTTTCGGATCAGTTTGAGCTGGCTTCAATTCCCAGTTCTGCCCCTTATATAGGCCTTGGGTAACAAACACACCCTTTGTAATCTTTATCCTTCATAGAATACATGAGGATCAAATGAGATATTATTTTAAAGCCATAGTAAGTCCTTGCATATATGAGTTGAATAATGAAAAGATGGCATTCCCTCTTTGACAAGATATTACCCTTCTTGTATTTTCTGTAGTCCACTGTTCCCTACATAAGGATCTCAGAGAAGCAGGTCTAAATCTGGAAGGTTTAATTAAGAAGAAAACCAAAAAACAAGCTATTTGTATTTTAGCTTGTTTTTTCTCTCAAAGGAGCAGGGAAGCTGAGGAATTTCAACGACTTAACTGTAGCCTCACCTTTCTTGAAGGAGGGGACCACAGGATTGCCACTGGATTTTTGGGGCTACCTCTTGGTTGTTGGATTGAGGGTTCAATCCCTGAATTAGACATCACTTCCACCATTAGCAGCTCACAAGACTGCTGGTGCTTAAGGATTATGAGAGCGTCCATTCCCTGAGGTCTGGGACTGCCATTCATCTCCGGCATAGAGCAGATGCTTACGTTACAGGAAAGGGGTCCCAATCCAGACCCTGAGAGAGGGTTCTTGGATCTCACCCAAGAAAGAATTCAGGGTGAGTCCATAGAGTAAAGTGAAAGCAAGATTATTAAGAAAGTGGAGGGATAGGCCGGGCGCGGTGGCTCAAGCCTGTAATCCCAGCACTTTGGGAGGCCGAGACGGGCGGATCACAAGGTCAGGAGATCGAGACCATCCCAACATGGGCTAACATGGTGAAACCCCGTCTCCACTAAAAAATACAAAAAAACTAGCCGGGTGCGGTGGTGGGCGCCTGTAGTCCCAGCTACTCGGGAGGCTGAGGCAGGAGAATGGCGTGAACCCGGGAGGCGGAGCTTGCAGTGAGCTGAGATCCGGCCACTGCACTCCAGCCTGGGCGACAGAGCGAGACTCCGTCTCAAAAAAAAAAAAAAAAAAAAAAAAAAAAAAGAAGAAAGTGGAGGGATATAAGAATGGCTCCTCCATAGAGAGAGCAGCACTGAGGGCTGCTGGTTGCTCATTTTTGTAGTTACTTCTTGATTATATCCTAAATAAGGGGTGGATTATTCATGTCTCCCCCTTTTAAACCATATAGGGTAACTTCCTGACATTGCCATGGCATTTGTAAACTGTCATGGCACTGGTGGTGGTGTGGCAGTAAGGACGACCAGAGGTCACTCTTATCATCATCTTGGTTTTGGTGGGTTTTGGCCAGCTTCTTTACTGCCAACTGTTTTATCAGCAAGGTCTCTATGACCTGTATCTTGTATCAACCTCCTAGCTCATCCTGGGACTTAGCACGCCTTAACTGTCTGGGAGTGCAGTCCGGTAGGTCTCAGACTCATTTTACCCAGCCCCTACTTAAAATGGAGTTGCCCTGGGTTACATGCCTCTGACAATCACACTCTGTGGCTAAATGAATGAGTGAGTGAGTGATTGAGTGGAGAATTCACACCTTGTCTTGCCCATGCCATCTCACTTCCAGGACAGCTGCTGGGGACTCTGGAGTGGTCTCTGTCTCCTTCTGCTGGGGCACCCAGGCCTCTCCTTCTGCATGGGCAACACCCAGGGTCAACTAAAACTCCAGTTTTGGATCCCAGTTTCTTTCTCAGATGCCAAATATTCGGGAGCAGTGCTTTTCATTGTGTGCCTGATCCTGGAGCCTGAATCTCCACCTTATTCCCTGATAATGGGCAAGGGGATGTCTTTTGCCTGAGGCAAGATGCAGTATGAAAGCCCTGCCAAAATCATGGGCTTCATGTCCCCCTCCCACTCCCCTTCCGTACTCCTTTTGAACCAGATCGAGTTCAATTAAAAGAAAAAAGAAGCATGTTAACCCAATTCACATCCCTCACATTAAGGTGCTAATAACTTGGAGTTAGACCTCCTGGGGAACATTTGCATTTTAATAGAGTGTGCTTAGGACCATTCATGCTCTGGTCGGGGGACATGTTTTGAACTGGGAGCCTGGAGATTTGGATTTAGTCCCCAAGCTACAATTAGCCCTTTGCCCTCGGGTAAGTGATCTCTCTCTCTCTTTCTCTCTCTTTCTCTTTCTCTCTCTCTCTCTGTCTGTCTGACTCTCCAACCAGTCCCCAAATTTAAAAGTTTGGACTAGATAATTTATCCCACATACATTCATAATAATTTTATGAGACAGGTACTATTCACGGCACCATTTTATGATGAGAAAACTGATGCCCAGGGAAGTCAAGTATCTTAGCTAAGGTCAATCAGTACTAAGGAGCAGAACCAGGATTCAAACTCAGGCAGTATGATGCAAGCATCTTACCCACCTCACACCATTCAGCCCCTCCCTCTCACATTTTCCCAAAATTAACAATCCTGTGTCATCACGAGGAAGAGCTTTGGGATGGGGTGGGGTGAGGGCCGAGGGAAAAGTTTGCTGGGGACCCTTCACAGAGCATCACTTCCTCCTCTTCCCTTTTCTGTTTCCTCTCCCCACCCACCGGCCACATAAGCTAGAGCTGGGCCATTTGCTAGACAGAGGGGTGGTGTTTACAGTTTCGTGAAAGGCAAACGCTAACCCCCTTGACCAACCATCACACCCTGTTGAAGTAACAGGTAACATCCTGCACACACATTCAGATCTGAGTACTTGACAGCAACTGTTTCTAATTTGCAGATGATAGTGGGTTTCATGAAAACAAAGATCTTCCTGCAAATCTTGTAGGTTAAAACTAAATAATGAACTGCATGAAAGTGAAGTACTCAAAATACAATTGGACATCAGATATGCTGATGAAAAGAAACTAAGAAGTGCACCCAGCAGAGTCAGCTGCCCTGCCCTCTCCCCAGACGTCTGGGGATGGGAATCCTACCCTCAGTGGGTTATGGTGCGGGAGCTGTGGGTTGCAGCGATGGTCGTGGGAAGAACTTGGCAGGGATAGTGGCAAAGGGAGTGAAGGGGGAGAGAAAGTCAATTTCCAGTTCTTTGAGACGCCATTTCCATGGAGTTCAGGAGACTGCATGGAACAGAGATTTAAACTCAGAAGCTAGGAGTATCCTGAGGACAAACACAAAGAAACCCCATGGTCCGAAGACCTACCAGAGAACATGCAGTTCAACAGGACTGAAAAGAAAAACAAATGTAAAAGTCGTCTTCTCTGTGTAGATCTCTTAAGACAGAAGTGCCAGCAGCTACAGATCCTTCCAAGGTGCCAGGCAATGCTCTAAGTGGATGTCACCAAAGTCCTGTAGCCAGGAGCTATTTGTATTACTGTCCCTACTTTGTGGAGGACTCAGAGCACGGATGTTAAGACACTTTCTCCTGGTCATAGCTGGAGCCTGTATTTGAAGCAGATGAGCTGGTTTAGGGATCGTACTCAGCTGGTTGAATGTCATGGAGGAAAGGACAGTGGGTGTTAGAGGGATTTTCCTCAGTCCAGATACCTGAGTCCAGCCCCTAGGGACTTCAGGCTGGGTCATTTTGTCCTTAGTCCAATCTTGGAGGACCAGGCACCCCTGCGGATGGGGCAGGGAGGAACCTGGGTCGCAGGTGCTCTGTGTGTAGACTTCATCCGCTCTGCCTGCTTGCTGCCCCTCCTCAGTCACCCGTGCCTCCTGGGTGTCAGGAACCTCTCAGCGATCTACTGGCAAATTGTTTATCTGTCTGGCATTCCTCTCAGCAGGCCTTGAGTTGTAAGACTCGTCACCTGATAAATTAATTGCCCTTCCTCCAGACGTTCCTTTTTTTGTGCGTGTGATGATTTTCATCTCTCTCTCTTTTTTTTAAAATTGAGTTCTGGGATACATGTGCAGAATGTGCAGGTTTGTTACATAGGTATACATATGCCATGGTGGTTTGCTGCACCCATCAAGCTGTCATCTACATTAGGTATTTCTCCTAATGCTATCCCTTCCCTTGCCCCCCACTCCCTGACAGGCCCTACTGTGTGATGTTCCCCTCCCTGCGCTCATATATCTCATTGTTCAACTCCCATTTATGAGCAAGAACATGCGGTGTTTCGTTTTCTGTTCCTGTGTTAGTTTGCTGACAGTGATGTTTTCCAGCTTCATCTGTGTCCCTGCAAAGCAAAGGACATGAACTCATTCTTGATGGCTGCACAGTATTCCATGGTGTATATGTGCCACATTTTCTTTATCCAGTCTATTATTGATGGGCATTTGGGTTGGTTCCAAGTCTTTGCTATTGTGGATAGTGCTGCAGTAAACATACGTGTGCATGTGTCTTCATAGTAGAATGATTTATAATCCTTTGGGTATATACCCAGTAATGTGATGACTGGATCAGATGGTATTTCTGGTTCTAGATACTTGAGGAATCGCCACACTCTCTTCCACAATGGTTGAACTAATTTACACTCCCACCAACAGTGTGAAAGCGTTCCTATTTCTCCACATTCTCTCCAGCATCTGTTGTTTCCTGACTTGTTAATGATCGCCATTCTAACTGGCATGAGATGATATCTCAGTGTGTTTTTGATTTGCATTTCTCTAATGACCAGTGATGATGAGCTTTTTTTTTCATATGTTTGTTGGCTGCATAAATGTCTTCTTTTGAAAAGTGTCAGGTGTAATTAACATGTTTAGGTGTAATTAACATGTTTAAAGTGTGTTCTTCCATATGTTTTGACACATGCATACACCTGTGAAACCATTACTACAATCACAACTGTGACCATGTCCATTACTGCCGAAGCTTCGTCATGCAGTTTGGTGACCCTCTGCCCATCCCTCCTACGTCCTCCTCCCCAGGTGATCACCCACCTGCTTTCCATCGCTCTAGATTGGTTGGCAGTTTCTAGGATGTACATATAGGAAATCATACACGCCTGGTATGGTGATTCATGCCTGTAATCTGAGCACTTTGGGAGGCCAAGTTGGAAGGATTCCTTGAGGCTAGGAATTCAAGACCAGCTTGGGCAAAATAGACCTAATCTCTACAAAAAAATAAATGAAAACTTAGCTGGGCATGTTGGTGCACACCTATAGTCCTAGCTACTTGGGAGGCTGAGGCAGGAGGATTGCTTGAGCCTAGGAATTTAAGGCTGCAGTGAGGTATGATTATGCCATTGCAGTCCAACCTGGATGACAGAGTAAGACCCTATCTCTAAAAACAAACAAACAAAAACAAAGCAAAACAAAAAAAGAAATAGAATTATAGGGTATGTAATTTTTTTTTGGTCAGCTTCCCTCACTCGATATATTACTTTGACAATTCAAATATTTTAATTTTAGAAAACAATTTTCTATTTATAATAAAAAGTGAAAGCAAACAATATATCCATTTAATTGGTAAAAAGTTTCATGTCCATTAAATTTGTGTCTGTATCATCCTTACTGTGATTGCTACTGACAAAGAACAGCACATCCCTTTGAGATCCATCCAAATTGTGGTGCACATGAGTAGTTCATTCCTTGTGATAGCTTAGTGTATTAATCTGTTCTTGCTTTGGTATAAAGAACTACCTAGGACTGGGTAATTTATAAAGAAAAGAGGTTTAATTGACTCACAGATCCACATGGCTGGGAAGGCCTCAGGAAACTTACAGTCATGGTGGAAGGTGAAGGTGAAGCAAACACGTCTTACAAGGCCAGAGAAGGAGGAAGAGAGAGAAGGGGGAGGTGTTACACACTTTTAAACAACCAGATCTCATGAGAATTCACTATCATGAGAACAGCAAGGGGGAGATTCACCCCAATGACCTGGTCACCTCTCATCAGGCCCCTCCTCCAACACTGGGGATTACAGTTTAACGTGAGATTTGGGTGAGGACACAAATCTAAAGCCATCACTGAGGATTGCTCCACGGCATGGATGCCCTACCCAGTCACACCACCCAGACCCAATCCAGCCGCGTCTGGAGACTGACACTAATCTGCATCTGCAATGCTCCAATTGGCTCATTGTCACCAGGAACTGTTTGTTGGAGGGAGAAAGGCCTAGCCAAAGTTCCTTATTCACCATCAGAGAAATAAAATGTCAGAGCTGGAAAGACCCTTGAGACCAGTGGGTCCCTGTTTGGGACTGAATTGTGTCCCTTTCAAATCTATGTGTTCTCATCCCTAGTACCTCAGAATGTGACTGTATTTGGATACTGGGCCTTTAAGTAGGTAATTAAGTTAAAATGTGGTCAGCAGGGCAGGCCCTAATCCAATATGCCTGATGCCCTTCTAAGAAGGGGAGACTAGGGTAAGGATACACACCAGAGGGAAGACTGTGGGAAGGCAAAGGGAGAAGACGGCCATCTGCAAGCCAAGGAGAGGGAGACCTCAGAAGAAACCAATCCTGCTAACACCTCAGTCTTGGACTTCCAGCCTCCAGAATTGTGAGAGTGTCCATTCTGTTGTTGAAGGCACCCAGTCAAATGCTTCCTATGGCATCCTAAGCACACTAATGCATCCCTCTATTACCCATTCAGTTCAACAAGCATTTGCTGAATGCTTTCTACATGACAGGCTGGGTCGGGGATATCTTAATATAGAGGGAAAAGATGAGGTTTCCATCATTTAGAAACCTCTGGCCTCCTTGTGTCATTTTGCGTTTCAACAAACCAAGGCTCAGATGGCTGAGCTCACTTGCTTGAGATCATAATATCCTACTTCTTCATTCCTTTTTTCGCCTTGCCAAAGGGGACATCACAGTGTGACCCAGTGTGTGGGCGTTGAGAAAAGCTTAGTGTAGTGGTAAAGCGCCCTGAAGCAGGGGTCAAAAAAGCTAAGTCCTTATTTGTTGTGTTGCCTCTAGCTTTCATCAGGCCTCTATGAAATGGGCATGGTGATCCTCATCCAGCCTTCTCCATGGATGACCATAAGAACCAAAGGAGAAAATGCAGGCAAAGCTCCTAGTGGAAAGCATAATGATTAGGATGGGAGGGGCTTGCAGGGAAGCCTGCTGGATGCCATCCAGGACACACTTGCTCCAGGTCTGCACTTGCCCTCAGAGCAGGTGTCTGCCATCTGGCTTCGACAATCCCTGCTGTTCTGTGTGTGCTAATGACACAGGCCTGTGGAGCCCTCTTCAGTTATCTTTGGAGACCTAGACACAGGGGCCCTGGCTCTAGAGACAGTGCTGGCCCTTATGGCACTTTAAGTATATGGAAAGACCCTTGAGACCAGTGGGTCCCTGTTTGGGACTGAATTGTGTCTCTTCCAAATCTAAATGTTCAAATCCCTAGTACCTCAGAATGTGACTGTATTTGGAGATTGGGCCTTTCAGTAGGTAATTAGGTTAAAATGAGGTCAAGCCTGCCATGGAGGTGTACTCTATGTGCCCTGTGAACTTTTGGTCACCCGCTGTGATGGCTGATCTTAGGTCTCAACTTAGCTATGCCATGGTTTTTTTAGTTAATTGGTGAAACAACAGACTAGTTGCTTCTGAGAGTGTAATTTTTAGATGAGATTAACATTTAAAACAGCAGACTTTGAGTAAAACAGATTACTGTCCATAGGTGGTGGGCCTCATCCGATCCGTTGAAAGCCTTAAGAGAAAACAGACTGAGGTCTCCCAAGAAAGAGAGAATTCCTCCTGGAGACCACTTTTGGACTTGACCTACAACCTTAACTCTTCCCTGGATCTCCAGCCTGCCAGCCTGCTCTGCAAAATTCAGGCTTTCCAGCAACACAATTGTGGGAGCCAGTTCCCTAAAATACACATATCCTATTGGTTCTGTTTCTCTGGAGAACTCTGACTAATATACCCCACCTTGTATCAGTCAATGTGGGCTGCTATAACAAAATACCACAGATGAGGTGGCTTAAACAACAGAAATTTATTGCTCATAGTTCTAAAGACTGGGTAAGTCTAAGATCAAGATGCCCACAGATTTGGTTTTTCCTGGCTTGCAGATAGCTCCCTTACTGCCTTGCATGGTGGAGAGAAAGTGAGTTTTGGTCTCTTCCCCTCCTTACAAGGGGAGTGATCCTATTATGGCAGCCCCACCCTCATGGCTTCAACTAAACTTAATTACCTCCCAAAGTCCCACCTCCGAATACTATCACACTGGAGGTTAAGAGCTTCAACATATGAATTCTAGGGGAATACAAGCATTCAGTCTATAACACCCTGTTATCCCCATTCTCAAAAAACTCTCATTTATTGAGCACTTACTATGCTTACTAGCCATTGTTCTACACATTTCATATATAACCATACGTGAATATTATTATCTCTATTTTACAGTTGGTGACCCTGAGGCACAGAAAGTTTAGGGAATTTGTTCAAAGTCACACAGCTGGTGAGTGTCTTGGAGTCTACTTCCTTGACCTCTGTGCTGTGCTGCCTTTTGGGTCCAAACCCACAGACCTGAACATAAAATGAGTGCTTGCACTAATCCACAGAACAGAGACAGTACAGCCTGTCAGGTGAGAGCACCGGTCCTCTGGCCACAGGAGGGACATGCAGATTTCTGGGAATGGTACCCTGTCAGTCATGACATTCCTGCTGAAGCTGCATCAACTGATCCTACTTCTTTCCTGGGCCACAAGGGCCTTGCATGGATGCTGGCACTCAGGGAGTGCTGATGGGCAATGAGGTAGATGGTCAGACAGGGACTTACAAAAGCAAGCCTAGGCAGTGCCTCCCATCCCAGCCTTCTGGGATGGAGAAGACAAGTCCTTTACATAATCTAAAAGAAATTAGCAACTTCTGGCTCAAGCCTGAGTTTGCATGTTTGCCTCCCTTGCCTCCTGAATCCCACTGACATGACAGCAAAGATATAAAAAGGAAATCAATTCGTAACTGTGCTGAGAACAGCAGGGGTGGCCCTCTGTGCCCAGAGATTCTGGTGAATTTCTGAAAGATGGAAGTAGAAGGGAACATATGGAAGAACAAGCTACAGTTTAGAACATGATCAGGAAAGTGCTGCCGGCAACGAGGGAGCAGATTACCCTCAAACACTGTGTGAAAAATATTTACACCATGTGCAGTATTACTTTTATGATGATGATGATAGATATAACAAATAATACATGTTCTCACTTTCAATCTGCTGATAATGGGCTTGGTGACATTGAGATGTTTTTCCTCAAGGTGTGTTAGCTGAGCCCTGGGCAGCTGCTGTCATGCTTCTGTGGGCAGACACTTTCAATCTTGGAATCTATGGACTTGGTAGAGGGCCACAAAAAGCTTCTGAGGTCATCTGCGAATATTATTGCTTCTGTGGGCGTTTTCCTGGGGGTACTTGGGTACATTGCTTTGGCCAGATTTGCAAAAAACTTCATGGCCCAAGGCCATCATTCACTGTCAGAGTTTTGTGATGACTTTTCCAGTTTCCCATGGGTTGGGCTGTTGGTTTATCCAAAGTCATGTAGCAAGGCCATGATGGAGCTGTCATGGGGCCACAGATCTCAAGGCTCTGAGTTGGTGCTCTTTGCTGCTTCCTCAGTATCCTCACAAATGAAAAGGGGCACATCCATTCTCTTAATGAGCAAAGCAGCCAAGAGTGGCAATGAGTTCAGACTCCTCTAAAAATCTGGTCCATTCTGGGTGTGGTGGCTCACACCTGTAATCCCAGCACTTGGGAAGACTGAGGCAGGAGGATCGCTTGGTGCCAGGGGTTCAAGACCAGCCTGGGCAATATAGTGAGATCCTGTCTCTACAATTTTTTTTTTTAAAATAATGGTGGCATGTACTTACAGTGCCAGCTACTTGGGAGTCTGAAGCAAGAGGATGACTTGAGCCCAGGAGTCCCAGGCTGCAGTTAGCTATGATAGCAGTGCTGCAATCCAGCTTGGGTGACAGAGCAAGACCCTGTTAAAAGAAAAAATCTTTTTTCTTTTAACAGAAACACAGGGTGTGTCCTCAGAAGAAATCTTGTCGAGATTCCAAATTGCTCACATGTGCCTTGTCTCAAATAAGAACTATCATTACAAAGGGAGTGGCAGAGGCAAAGGACATTCCACTGCTTTTTTTTTGGTCCCCTATGACCTCCCCAAGTGTTTCTTCTCTGCAAATGCCCAGTAAGAGATGGCTTCCCCTCCTCTGTATTACCTCTTGGAGAGTCAACGCGTCCAACTGAGCCTCTCATTGGCACTAATTGATGCCATTGGGTAATCCTTAATTACTGCCCACAGTTCCTCAGCATGTAATGAGTGGTGAGCCAGTGCCACGAGGTTCCAACCAGCAGGCCTTAAAAATCTGAGCTGTTGACACGAGTAGCTGGAGCTGCTCTCTCTCTCTCTCTCTGGGTCCCTCCTTGCCTCGGAGCTGCGTCATGCTGGGGAGATTTGCCCAACATCTGCACACGGACCTGTGGAGGCTGCTGGTTCACATCTATTGGCCATCCCTGGCCAGAAACCACAGCCATCAGCTGGAATGGGCTTAATGGCCCATGCCTTGTCTCAATCTGTAGGCACATCTAACGATTTGGCTTTGGGAGGTTCCCAGCTAATTGGCTGCCAGCTGGCTTCTGGATAGACAACTGTCTTTTGTGGTTATCCCATTCTTGGCCTAGGTGGACATTTTCAAAGTTCTTCTAGCTTTAAATTACTCCTAGGCAGTTGGAGGGAGTCAGGAAGGGTTTGCCTAAGGTGCCATTTTCACTCTAAGTTCTCATTTAAGGCAGGTTGGTGCTAGAGGAAGGTCACGCCGTTTGGGTTCAGACAGACTTTGGCTTATTTGGTGGACTAAATAGGTTAATACAGCTGGCCGCCCCTTATCTTTGGGGGCATGTTCCAAGATCTCCATTGGATGCCTGAGACCATGAATAGTATAGAACCCTATATATATTATGTTTTTTCCTATATATATGTAGCTATAATAAACTTTAATTTATAAATTAGGCATAGTAAGAGTTTAACAACTAATAAGAAAAAAATTATAATAATATACTGTAATAAAAGTTATGTCAATATATTCTCTCTCTCAAAATATCTGAATATTTTCAGACGGTGATTGAATACTTTGAACCCATGGGGAACAAAATGTTTTCTGCAGTAACTGAAATGGAAAAAATGGAACCAAAGATAAGGGGAGACTACTGTACACATTTAAGTGCTAGGCAGTATGGCTGCCCTGTAGGAAGCTCTGTGGGTGTAACAATTGTTGTGGAGATTAGAGATTATGCCTCTGAAGCCTGGTAAACAGTAGCTAGTACTCTTTTTTTTTTTTTTTTTTTTTTTGAGACGGAGTCTCGCTGTGTCTCCCAGGCTGGAGTGCAGTGGCGTGATCTCGGCTCACTGCAAGCTCCGCCTCCCGGGTTCACGCCATTCTCCCGCCTCAGCCTCCCAAGTAGCTGAGACTACAGGCGCCCGCCACCACGCCCGGCTAGTTTTTTGTATTTTTAGTAGAGACGGGGTTTCACCATGTTAGCCAGGATAGTCTCGATCTCCTGACCTCGTGATCCACCCGCCTCGGCCTCCCAACGTGCTGGGATTACAGGCTTGAGCCACCGCGCCCGGCCGCTAGTAGTCTTATAAGCCTAGTTCAGCACAGGCAGCTTCCCAAACAAAAATCACCACTTTACCCCTACCCTGAGCGTATTGTCAAATTTGTGCTCTTTAGAAACTGGTGCTCTAAAAATCACCTTGGATATGGGAGCAACAGGCCTGAACTCTAGTGTTAGCTCTGCCATTAATCGGTCACGTAAAGGCCAAGTCACTTAATCTTTTTTTTTTTTTTAGACTAAGTCTCGCTGTGTCTCACCCAAGATGGAGTGCAGTGGTGCGATCTCGGCTCACTGCAACCTCTGCCTCCTGGGTTCAAGTGATTCTCCTGCCCCAGCCTCCCAAGTAGCTGGGATTACAGGTATACGCCACCACGCCCAGCTCATTCTGTACTTTTAGTAGAGAGGAAGTTTTACCATGTTGGTCAGGCTGGTCTTGAACTCCTGACTTCAAATGATCCACCCACCTCAGCCTCCCAAAGTGCTGGGATTACAGATGTGAGCCACCGTGCCCAGCCAACTCACTTAATCTTTAGGGCTTACTGTCCTCAGGTGAATTAAACATGGAGGAGTCTGCACTGGGTTAAAGGGTTAAAGGATGTCCTGGCAAAATGCATGTCCATCCAGAACCTCAGAATGTGTTCTTATTTGGAAATAGGGTCCTTGCAGATGTAATCAAGTGAAGATGGGTTCATATTGGATTGGAGTGAGTCATAATCCACTCTGACTGGTGTCTTTAGAAGAAAAGGACACATAGAAATTCAGAGACAGAAAGACACACAGGGAGAATGCCATGTGATGACAGAGGCAGAGACTGGAGTGATGGGTCTATAGCCAAGAGACACCAAGGATTCCCAACTACCAGAAGCTGGTAGAGGCAAGAAGGTATGGCCTCCTAGAGCTTTCAGATAGAACAAGTCCCTCCTGATACCTTGATTTTGGACTTCTGACATCCGGAACAGTTAGAGAATAAATTCTTGTTATATTAAGTCACCCAGTTGTTAGTACTTTGTTTCAGTAGCCACAGGAAAATAATATAGACCCTAAGAAGGCTTCCAGCTCTGCTATTCTTAACTTACTGGGACACAGAAAGCCCTGTCTCCTCATTTGACATTATCCACCTCCTTTCACCACCTTGATCTCTGAAGGTGCTTTAGACTTGGCCTGTCCCCTAAAAAGCACAGAGGGAAAGGAAGGAAAGGAAGTCAGGTGGAAGATGAGGTGCGGTGGTGGAAACAGAGGTCGAAGTGGCAGATGCAGCACTTCCTGAGTCTGGAAAGGTGGGAGGGAATGAAGACCCCCAGGGTGGAGGGAGAAGGGCCTGCTTCCTTTGTGGGGCCACTCTCAGAGGCAGTGGGTCACCGAGGCTCAGTCATAAGTGACTGAGGTGATAAGTGGCTCTGTTAAGCAACAGTTGAGGTCTTGGAGCCTTGTCATTTGGAGAGGGATTAGGTTTTGCCATTGAATCAAGTCTGAGGATTTGGGGTTCTTTGGTCCTGTATTTGTCAGTGAATTTATAGGGCAAAATGTTTAATAAGCAATTTGTCTCTGGAAGGGGAGGAAGGAACTAATGTTTTGAATTTCAGACGAGATCCTTTCAAGTCCTTTCCTTCGATGAGAAAATAAACAAAGATGAATAGTTATCTCTGCCCATATGGTCTAGAAGCGGATATAGAAGGCAGGACCTTCTGTAGGCTGGACGTTGTGCTGGAAATTTTTACAAATTAAACAAACTTTACTCCTGAGAGTAACTATGGTAGTTCCTAAGAACTCCAGCTTGCAGATGAGACTCAGAGCTGTGAATTAGCTCAGTCAGATGACTGACCAGAGATCCATCCAGGGATGAAGCTGACTAACGTCTAAGACCAGACTCAGCCAGCAGCGGTGGCTCACACCTGTAATCCCAGCATCTTAGGAAGCCGAGGTGGGCGGATAACCAGAGGTCAGGAGTTCGAGACCAGCCTGGCCAACATGGTGAAAGCCCGTCTCTACCAAAAGCATCAAAAATTAGCTGGGTATGGTGGAGCATGCCAGTAGTCCCAGCTACTGAGGAGGCTGAGGTGGGAGAATTGTTTGAACCTGGGAGGTGGAGGTTGTAGCGAACCGAGATTATATTACTGCACTCCAGCCTGGGCGACAGAGCCAGACCCTGCCTCAAAAAACAAAAACAAAAACAAAGCACCAGAAAACCAGGCTCTTAGCATTCAATGTAGCCAATTCTCTCTTTTTTTGTCTCCATATTTCCTCTTCCCTCAAACTTGTATTTATTCATTTAGAGCCCTCATCTGCCATTCTCACAGAAAAATTTGAAGAATCGTAAAGGGTCAGAATAAGAAGGAACTTGCCCACCTTTTCATTTTAAGAATGAAGAAACTCTTTTCTTGCCTCAGTTTCCTCAAAGAGAGCTGTTCTTTAATCCTTTAAATCTCTTACAGCCAGGTTGCAGTGGCTCACACCTGCAATCCCAGCTGTTCAGGAGGTTGAGGCAGGAGAATTGTTTGAGGCTGGAAGTTTGAGACCAGCCTGGGCAACATAGCCAGATCCTGTCTCTTAAAAAAATAAACAAACAAAACCCACAAACGATTACATCTCTGAAGTGTCTGATTCTCTAAAGACATAGAGAGAGGAAATGACCACGTCAATGACATACAGCCAGTGAGGATGAGCCCCGGCTTGGACGGAGAGATCCAGCTTTATTAGTCCCCTAGACCACACAAGCTTTGGCAGAACTTCATGATCCAAGAAAAGCCAATGAAGAATGGAAAGCTTCCATCTTCTGCATCCTTATAATTTCTAGGAATCAGATGAAATTCTTTCAAGTCCTTTCCTTTGATGAGAAAATAAACAAAGATGAATAGTTATCTCTGCCTACATGGTCGAGAAAAGGATACAGAAGGCAATGCCTAGAAATGGAGCCCATCAAGGTGTACAGCACATTAACCTGCTTACAAAGCCTGATAATTTAGAAATCATTCATGAGAGGCAAGCCAGGCACAATTTCCCATTGTTCTTTTCCGGAGAAAAATTTCCACTTTTATTTTTGGCATTTTTTTGAGATATTGCTTATAGATAATAAATGGCACCCATAATATGCCATGTAATGGTGGTACGACATTAAAGCACCATCTAATGTTTTGACTTACGTATGCAACCATAAAGCTATCACCATAAGTGAGATGCCAGACAGTTTCATCATCCACCCCCAAAGACTTCCTAGTATCCCTTTAGAATTTTTCTTTCCCTTTACTCCCAACCCCAGGCAACCACTGATGTGCTTTCTGTCACTGCAGATTACTTTAGTTTGCTTTTTTATTTTTAGTTTTTATTTGAGACAGGGTCTCGCTCTGTCACCCAGGCTAGAGTGCAGTAGCGTGATCATGGCTCACGGCAGCCTCAACCTCCTGGCCTCAAGTAGCTGGAAGTGCAGGTCCGCACCACCACACCTGGCTAATTAAAACAAATTTTTTGGCCGGATGCAGTGGCTCACACCTGTAATCCCAGTACTTTGGGAGGTTAACGCAGGGGGATCATTTGAGGTCGGAAGCTCGAGACCAGCTTGGCTGGCATGGTGAAACCCCGTCTCTACTAAAAAAAATACAAAAATTAGCCGGGTGTGGTGGCAAACGCCAGTAATCCCAGCTACCCAGGAGGCTGAGGCACAAGAATTGCTTGAACCCGGGAGGTAGAGGTTGCAGTGAGCCAAAATTGCGCCACTCCACTCCAGCCTGGGTGACAGAGCAAGACACTGTCTAAAAAAAAATTTTTTTTTTGAGAGATGGGATCTCATTATGTTGCCTAGGCTGGTCTCGAACTCCTGAGCTTAAGTGATCCTCCCTCCTGGGCCTCCCAAAGTGCCACTGTACCTGGCCTAGTTTGCATTTCTCAGAGTTTTATATACATGAATCATATGATCTGTATTCTTTTTGTTGCTGTTGTCCGGAGTATTTTACTCAGCATAGTCATTTTGAAATTTATTCCTGGTGGTGTCTGTACTGACAGTTTATTCTTTTTTAGTTTAGGAGTGGCATTCCATTGTGTGGATATACCACAGTTTGTTCATGTTTGTCTGTTGATGGGCTTTGGGGCTGTCTTCAGGTTTACTGTTTTTTTTTTTTTTTGAGATGGAGTCTGGCACTGTCACCCAAGCTGGAATGCAGTGGCGCCATCTCAGCTCACTGCAGCCTCCGCCTCCTGGGTTCAAGCGATTCTCCTGCCTCAGCCTCCTCAGTAGCTGGGATTACAGGCCGTGCCACCACGCTTGGCTAAGTTTTTGTATTTTTAGTAGAGATGGGATTTCACCGTGTTAGCCAGGATGGTCTCGATCTCCTCACCTTGTGATTCACTGGCCTTGGCCTCCCAAAGTGCTGGGTTTACAGGCGTGAGCCACCGTGCCCAACCCTACCATTGTTTTCAACATGCTACTCTCATGCATCTTCCGTTTGGTACTCAGGTATGGCTCAGTGCCACTGACCGGAGCACCCTGATTCATTTCCCTCTCTGGGCACCAGGACATGACTTTCCAAGTCCCAGAAAGCCTGAGTTTGGAGAGTCCCCTGGTTCCACCTAGAAACCTGGTAATCAAGTCTCCTTATGAGTAAATAATACAACCTTATATAAGCGATTAGGACAGAACTCCACGTGCTGGACTAAAACAAAAGGATCAAGCAATAGGTCTTGAATGACTGGACAGTTTCCAAAATTTACTTCCAAAGACAGAAACTGAAAAAACAGCCAAACAAAAATCATTACTTCCCAAAGCCTGTTTGAGAAAATCACTTGTTCCTCCAGATGGTAATAGATGTTTTGCAAATAAAAGCAAAACCCTAGACTTTTTTATTACTTAAATTTTAGAAATACCAAGTTAATCAAATTTAAGTTTCTTTATTACAGGACCTCTCAGAGCCTTTACCATGTTAATGATGTTCACTATAAATTCTGAGAAGGTTACATTTAATTTGAAATTTCCTCAATGTATTTGATCCCTGAACAGTTTTCCCCTTGTAAACTAGTGTTTCATAAGGACACACTTTGGGAAATGCTCTTTGAGGGACTTAATACTCTCTAAAGAAATTTTAATATGAAGGAAAAGGAAAGTAGGTCATAACATGTAAAAATTAAGGCAAATTAGATTCAGGTTTTGTTTCCCCCCCGCCCCCCTTCAATAGGTGATCCTGGCCTCAGATAGTTTCTTTCCTTCTTTTTCTTTCTTTTCTGTTTTTTTCTCTTTTTTTAAATAGGGTCTTCCTCTGTTACCCGGGCTCTGGAGTACGTGTCACGATCACAACTCACTGCAGTCTCAATCTCCTGGCTCAAGCGATCTTCCTGCCTCAGCCTTCTGAGTGGCTGGGACTGCAGGTGTGCACTATGATGCCTGACTAATTTTTAATTTTTTTGTAGAAATGGGGTCTTGCTACGTTGCCCAGGCATGTCTTAAACTCCTGGCCTCAAGCAATCCCCTCATTTCAGCCTCCCAAAATTGCTGGGATTACTGGCAAGAACCACCACACCTGACCTTATCATAGTTTTCTAAGTCCTTGGCCCCCAATATGACCCCAACATTTACATTAATTTTTCTCATCATAAATGGCTCTTCAGACCCCTTTCCCTATGATCCCAGAACTGTGACAGGCAGTTGTCCTCTCTGCGAGCTTCTCTTGAATTTTGCCCTTTCTCATCACTCCCGGAGGAAGGGGTGGCAGTGGCACTGTGGGGCCACCCCTCGGTGGATGGGGAGCCACTGGGTGCCGTGGTTAGGCTGCCTTCAACAGGTGTGCCTCCGTGAAGCTAGCGTGCTGCTGCTTATGGATTCTATAAAGCACCATCTTTCTGCTTTATAAGCTCTGTACTGTAATCCAAACTCCATAAATGAGCAATTCCTTTGCATAATGAACGGATGAGGCTGTTTTATGCACTTTTATGTTGTTCCAAGTCTGTGGTTTTACTAAATTTCCACCTCAAAGATATGTAATTAGAGCCTCTGCAATCTGCTATCCTGGCCCTTCCCACCCTCCTCTGGAATTCACAATCATCTCGCACGCTGGTTTCTGACAGGAGCAAACAGAGTAGGGGATGCGCATGCGTACGTCTGTCTGTGGGTCTTGCGTGGGTAGAGGGACGTGCCTCTGTCTTTTGGAACGTGGGATGGGTGGGGCTGACCTCCGGCTTTCCAGCTCACTATGGGGCTCTTCGGTTCTCTGCCTCCCAGTCCCCGGAGTGGTCTGTCTCCTCACTGTCCTCTGCAGAAGGCACTCATCCCTCCCACCCAGTCTTTTTTTTTTTTTTTTTTTTGAGACGGAGTCTGGCTCTGTCGCCCGGGCTGGAGTGCAGTGGCCGGATCTCAGCTCACTGCAAGCTCCGCCTCCCGGGTTTACGCCATTCTCCTGCCTCAGCCTCCCGAGTAGCTGGGACTACAGGCGCCCGCCGCCTCGCCCGGCTAGTTTTTTGTATTTTTTAGTAGAGACGGGGTTTCACCGTGTTCGCCAGGATGGTCTCGATCTCCTGACCTCGTGATCCGCCCGTCTCGGCCTCCCAAAGTGCTGGGATTACAGGCTTGAGCCACCGCGCCCGGCCTCCCACCCAGTCTTTGCCCATGCTGTTCCCACTGCCAGAACAACCTTTCCTTCTCTGGCCCAAACACATTTTCCTTCAAGACCCAGCTCAAATTCCCTATGTTTTGTAAAATATTCTTTCTCCTTACTGGGCGACAGAGTGAGACTCCATCTGAAGAAAAAAAAATTCTTTTTCCTTAAGGATCTTTTTGTCTTTCCTTCCTTCTCTTTTTCTTTCTCTCTCTCCTTCCTTCCTTTCCTCCTTCCTTCCTTCCTTCCCTCCCTCCCTCCCTCCCTCCCTTCTTTCTCTTTCTTTCTTTCTTTCTTTCTTTCTTTCTTTCTTTCTTTCTTTCTTTCTTTCTTTCTTTCTTTCTTTCTTTCTTTCTTTCTTTCTTTCTTTCTTTCTTTCTTTCTTTCTCTCTCTCTCTCTCTCTCTTTTCTCTTTCTTTCTTTTCTTTTCTTTCTTTCTCTCATTCTCTCCTGTTCTCTCTCTTTCTCCTTCCTCCACTCCTCCCCTCCTTCCTTCACTCCTTTCCTTCCCTTTCCTTTCCTTTCCCTTTTCCCTTTTCCCTTTTCCCTTAATCATAATCATAGCTCACTATAGCCTTGAACTCTGGGGCTTCAGTGATCCTCCTGCCTCAGCCTCCTGAGTAGCTGGGATTACAGGTGCACACTACTACACCCAGCTATTGTAAACTATAGTTTTAAAGATGAGATTTTGCTATGTTGGCCAGGCTGGTTGAACTCCTGGCCTCAAGTGATCCTCCTGCCTTGGCCTCCCAAAGTGCTGGGATTATGGGTGTGAGCCACTGCGCCAGGCCGGGATCTTTCTTTTCTTATTCTTGTTGCATTAAGTTGGTACCGCAAAGCTCATCATTGTTAGTTTTGTGTGTATTTGTGTGACTAGAGGTTAAGCTCCTTTACAGTGGGGACCATGTGTTATGCTCCATTTTAGAAATGCCTGATATGTAGCGGTCGTCTGGCTGCTTTTAGTTTGGGAAGACAGATGGAAATGAGTAGTATCTTACGAGGCTTCACATAGAAACTCCAAGCTTCTATAGCCCTTTCTGTATCTTTATTCACTGCAATTATATAATTTCTCAATTTTCTAGTGGAAAAGCATTTGGGAGGAAGTGGAATCAAAGCAGGTCTTATCCAAGGTGAATGGCAAGCAGCTATATGAGGATGGCCTTGCTCCCAGCTGGCTTAGTTTTCACAGCAGGCCCATGTGCCTTGTGCAGTCTTCTGTGCAAAGTCCTTCCCTCCCTCGTCCTCAGCTTCGGAAGAAGATCCTGGCAGATCCCATATGGAAGATGGTGCCAGAGGTGGTGAAAAAGGCTGGGAGTTTGGGAAGCAGATATGTTTTGGTTTAGTTCCTTTTTTTTTTTTTTTTTTAAACGGGGTCTCACTCTGTCACCCAGGCTGGAGTGCAGTGGCATGATCTCGACTCACTGCCACCTCCACCTCCCAGATTGAAGTGATTCTCCTGCCTCAGCCTCCCGAGTAGCTGGGATTACAGGCATGCGCCACCACACCCGGCTAATTTTTGTATTTTTAGTAGAGATGGGGTTTCACCATGTTGGCCAGGCTGGTCGCGAACTCCTGAGCTCAAGTGATCCACCTGCCTCGGCCTCCCAAAGTGCCGGGTTTACAGGTGTGAACCACCGTGCCCAGCCTGGTTTAGTTCTTGAACTTTCTCACTATGAGACATTGGGCAATTTAACTCACAAGTCTGGGCCCTGCTTTCTTCCAGTTTAAATGAGACCGTGAGATACCTAATGGCTGCAATGTAAGGTGGCTGGGAAGACGGACCCTCCATAATGGCTGGTCATGACGGTCATCAGGAAAGTGGTGGCCGTAGATGAAGTGCAGAGAGAACAGATATGATTGCGCCTTGCTCTTTCCAGTCAGACTCACATCAAGGTGAAGTCGTCTTTTTCCATAGCTATTTCTGAGGCCGACTCAGGATCATCTTACAAAACATCATCTCCTGTGAATTCCAGCTGAAGTGTGCTAGCCAGGTCACTTGAGACCCATCAGGCACATGGGACCCAGTGTGGCCTAGATGTCCCAGGCCAGTCTCCAAAATGCAGCAGTGGTGCCTTTGTTCCATCTCTGGCTTTCTTGCCTTACAGTGTGATCCAGTGGTCTCATCTCCCTTCTCTGAGTCTGATTTTCTGCCCCAGAGGCACTCACCATCCATAGTCAAAAGAGTGTGGAGATACACACATATATATATGTGTGTGTATACACACATCACACATACATATATGTGTTTTTGAGATAGGGTCTCGTTCTGTAGTCACCCAGGCTAGAGTGCAGTGGTGTGATCACAGCTCACTGCAGTCACAACCTCCCAGGCTCAAGTGATCTTCCCACCTCGGCCTTCCGAGTAGTTGGGACTACAGGCTTGCCATGCCCAGCTTATTTTTCTATTTTTGTAGCGATGGAGTCTCACTATGTTGCTGGGGCTGGTCTCAGACTTCTGGTCTCAAGTGATCCTCTTGTCTCAGCCTCCCAAAGTAGAGGGATTACAGGTGTGAGCCACTGCACCCGGTCAAGTTAAGACATTCTTGTTAACAACGCTGATTATTTACTTTTATTTTGGTGCATCCAAAAAAACTAGCAGAGTGGGCGTTCCTCTAAATCCTTGACATTGCTAAGCACTATGTGAGTTTCTTTCAGTTCCTTAATTTTCTCTCTTGTTGAGAGAAAAGAAAGAATAAAGTCAACTTCACCAAATAAATTCTATGCCAAATGGCTCAGAAAGCAAAAATCTAAAAGTCAAGTATATTAAAGCTTTGAACTCATTCACTGATTCAATTGTTCACTTCATTAATCCTGATGCTAATATGCACATACTCAATTATGCACGCACACATACACATAACACACAAATATACCTACACACGTATGATAATCTTTTCTTTGTACCAACCACCCTCAAAGCTTGGTAGCTTAAAACAACAACCATTTTATCTTCTCAGAAGTCAGCAGTTCCCCACTCTGGGCAGGGCTCAGCTTTGGACAAAGATCCCTGCAGGAAATAGAAGGTGAGCAGATGGTGCCTTGGGGGATACTTTCTCCAGAGGTCACTAACATGGGTGTATTCCTGGCATGGCTCAGCTGGGCCCCTTGGTCTAAGGTGGCCTCATGGATGCATCTGGTGCTTGATGTTGACTGTTTTCCATGCCTCCCCCCTTCATGATCTCCCATCCTCAAGGCCAGCCCAGCCTTCATCACATGGCAGTGGAAGAGTTCTGATTTAGGAGAAGAAGAGTGGAAGCTGCAGGTCCTGTTGAGACCTGGACTAGGAAGACACACAATGCCATCTCTGCCACATTCTAGTTGTCGTTTCTGGTTGCGAAAGCAAGTCCCAGGGCCAGCCGAGATTCAGGGAAAGGGGAAATAGACTCCAGTACTTGATGGGTGCAGCCAAACAAAGTCATGTTCGAAGGCATGTCCACGGGGGCAGGAGGGATTGTTTTCGTGCTCATTGTCTCTCTATTTCTTTATCTATAACTTATATCTACATATAGTCTATACCTATAGATTTATAGATCTGGACATGGATATATAGTTATAGATAGGTGGATAAATAGATTTTTTTTTTTTTTTTGAGACAGGGTCTCACTCTGTTGCCCAGGCTGGAGTGCAGTGGTGCAATCACAGCTCACTGCAGCTTCGGCCTCCTGGATTCAAGTGATCCTCCCACCTCAGCCTCCCAAGTAGCTAGGACCACAGGCACAGGCCACCGCACCCTAATTATTTTATTTTTGTGGAGAGAAAGTCTCACTGTGTTACCCAGGGCTGGTCTCAAACTTTTGGGCTTAAGTAACCCTCCTGCTTCAGCCTCCCAAAGTGTTAGGATTATAGGTGTGAGCCACCATGCCTGCTCAATTTATCAATATTTTGGAATACAGACCGTTCCCTACGACAGTGGTTCAACTTACAATTTGTCGACTTTACAAGGGTGTGAATGCAATAGGCATTCAGTATGCTCCTCGACTTACAATGGGGTTATGTCCTCATAAACCCCTCCTGAGTTGAAATTATTCTAAGTTGAGGAGCATCTGTGTATAAATATTTATATAAATACACACCCACATCACATCATCTTATCCCTGTGGAGCTTATAGTCTAGTTGAACAGACTCAGCTTGATATTTGAAAAGTGACGTGAGAAAGTTGATGTATAACTAAAAAGCAAAAATGAATGCAGCCCCAAAGTGCTGAATGGGGAAAGAAGTGATCTTTGTGGGCCGAGCGCAGGTGAGAAGCTGCAGAGACTTTGAGGTTCACTTTCCAGCATACACGAAGGCAAGACCAGACTAGAGGCGGTGCGGGATAGGCATCAGGAGTGAAATAAATAGGGTGGAAGTTAAATCGGGTCAGGCTAAGGGGAGGGTCTTAAATGCTGAGTGAGGAATTCAGGTTTGGATAAGTGGGAGCCATGGAAGGATATTGAGCAGAGGGGTGATATTTTTCATTTGTTCTGGCAGTGAGCTTCTGGATTATTCCTTCCTTCTTCTTCCTATCCACAGTCACCTGTCCCCTGTCTTCCCCAACCAAGCCTCATGCCTCAGGGAAAGATTTTTCTCTGTTTTTTTTTTTTTTTTTTTGGTAGAAGGTTGACAAGTAATCCTTGATTAGTGAATTGAAAATGCTGCTTGCTGGAGCACCCTCTGGCTTGCCCCAAACTGAACTTTTGACTGATCCTGAGATTTGAGGGTCATTCTTTCATCCACTCTTTTAGTTAGCTCACATGTGTTATGTGCCAGCTCTTGGCCAGACATTATACTGTGCCCTATATTTATATTTCCTTATTTAACCCTCAAAACCAAGCATCACTTTGGATGTGAGAAAAAGTGGTGATCGAGGGCACTGAGGAACTTATTCAAGGTCACACGGCATTCTAGATTCAGATGTAGACCTGGCCTTCAGTTACCCCCTCCCACCTTCAAGTCCAGCCTCTTTCCACTTTCCCATCACCCACAGGGAGGAGTTGGCTTGGCCAAGTGAGCTTTTCTAGGATAGCTTCATGAAACAGCTGCTGTTTGAGTGGGTTCTATTCTGGGCATGTTTACAGGACGCTAGGGGACCACTAGGCTTGTTCTTCCCACCCTCTGTCCAGTGGCAGTGACAGCAACCTCAGTCCTCTCCCAAGAACAGGTAGCAGCAGCATGCCTGTGCTGGTGAACACTGGAATGAGAGCACTTGAGATGCAGGAGGAGAAGATGGAGGAGGAAGAGGAGGAGGAGGAGGGGGAAGAGTGGGAGGAGGATGGGGAAGAGGAGGAGGAGGAGAAGAAGGAAGGGAAGGAAGGGGAGGAGGAGGAGGAATGGGGGAAGAGGAGGAGGAAATGGTGGAGAAGAAAGAGGAGGAGGGGAAAGAAGAGGAGGAGGAGGAGGAAGAAGAGGAGGAGGGAAAGGAGGAGGAGGAAGAAAAGGAGGAGGAGGGAAAGGAGGAGGAGGAAGAAAAGGAAGAGGAAGAAAAGGAGGAGGTGGGAAAGGAGGAGGAAGAGGAGGAGGGGGAAAAGGAGGAGGAGGAAGGGGAAGAGAAGGAGAAGAAGGAGGGGAGAAGAGGAGGAGGAAATGGAGGAGGAGGGAAAGGAGGAGGAGGGAAAGGAGGAGGAGGGAAAGGAGGAGGAGGAGGGAAAGGAGGTGGAGGAGGAAATGGAGGAGGAGCAAATGGAGGAGGAGGGAAAGGAGGTGGAGGAGGAAATGGAGGAGGAGGGAAAGGAGGAGGAGGAGGAGCGGGGAGAGGTGGGCAGCGGGAGCAGCCTTCCTAACACCTAGAGGGAATAGTGAGAGGTTTGGCAGCAGCAAGTAAAGAGGCCATTGTGGACAGGCCAAATTGGGTGAAACTGAAGGAGGTTTTTCTCTCAGATTTTTACCTTAGAGATTTACTTTCCTTGGCATGTTCTATCCTGAGGGCCTCATGCATTTGTTTGAGCTCGCTTTCACATTTTACCTATAGACTTTATAGTGCTTTTACATCTATTTTATTATTTTTTCATAAGATGCCTAAGACAAAGCTGGTTGTGGGTACTGTCATTCCTATTTCACTCATGAGGAAACTAAGGTGCCACATCAGGAAACGGTGAAGAGGGAGGGAGGGGAACATATTTAATGAGCACCTACTATGTGCCTGGCCTCTGTCAGGTGTTTTCAAGTAGTGACTCACTCATTCTTCTCCATAACGCCATTGCAATGATTAGGAAACAGAGGCACAGAGAAGGGGAGCCTCCTCAAATGAAGCGTATTCCTTCCAAAACCCGGGTAAAATGCAGCACTGCAGACACCCAGGGTTTGGTTCTGGCCTCCTGGAGGCCCCACACTGGGCCTCGAGTTTCAGGTAGCCCCTCACTAACCCCGCAGGGCTGGGACAGTAAGTATGGCAGAGTGCTCTGAGCTGTCTGGGCTGGAGGTGCATCTACTGTTCCACCAAGCCCCTCCCGGCTCCTCTATTGAAAGGACTCCAGCCTTCGTTCCTGCCTCCTCCCACCTGCTCTCTTCCAGAGCAGCCAGCCCTAGCTCCCACAATCCCCTTTGGCAACTGGGGGCACAGATACATCTAGCTCAAAGACTTGGGCCTGGGGCTTTCCTCCAGACACAGCTGGGAGGCTGTCCTCCTTCCTCATCAGGGCTGGAACCTCCAGCTGCTTCTTGTAAAGGCCACAGGCTCTCTTATTGATTTGCGCCAGGGTCTGGGGTCTCTGAATCCCAGAGTTCTAGATCATTTAGACCCCCAGACACTTCACCTTTCTGTGGCTTAGTCATCTTCTTTACATGATAGGCCAAAGAACCTCACCCCCCAAAAAACTCGTCAAAAAAGTGAGAGAGAATAAAGTCAAACATGGAAAAATACCACTCATTCCACAAGCTTTTACTAAGCACCTAGAAGCTGCCTAACATGGGCCAGCAGTAGAAAAATCTAGGAAAGTTCAAAGCGTTCTCAACATGCTAAGCAGATCAAATATCCGCACAGATAATAAGAATATAGTAATGAAGAAAGTCTTTCAATGTCTCACTTCTTTCCGTTTTTGACCCACAGTGGCCAGAATTCATTCATCTGTTCATCTATTCATTGATCCATTCATTTGTCCATCCACCATCCATCCATCCATCCATCCATCCATCCATCCATCCATCCACCCACCCTTCCTTCCTTCCTTCCATCCATTGGGTCACCCAGTCATTATTGGAGTACAAGGTACTAGTCTAAACACTGGAGAAACGAAGAGGATACAACACAGAACCTGCCCTGGGAAGGAGGGAGGTGACAATATAGCCAAGGCAGCAAAATGCAGTGCAATATCAAGCTATGGCTTAAGGGAGAACTGAGGCTATAGAATAATGCTCACTACACTCAGTCGTGGTAATGTCTGTGTGCCTCCATCCCACTGACCTGAGGTCACACAGTCTCCCTATCCGTACAGCTCAGCATAGTGGCTGGCCCCACATAACAGCTCAATCAATGCTGAATGAAAGCACTCGTGAAATAAACCAAAGAGTGTTGTAATTTCCTAAGTCTACTACCTCATGTGAGAAAATGGGTGCTAATAATAGCTTGGTAGAGATGGAATAAGTTCAGTTCCATATGTGCTTAATGAGATACAGTGCCTGGATCAACAGATATTACATATTCCCTTTTTGCTTCCTTCCTTAGCTTGGGCATGTCTCTTTCCCATTTTGAACCAGTTTTTTGTTGTTGTTGTTGTTTGTTTTCGTTTTTATTTTTACAACCGAACAATGAAGGGGTTAACTGAAATCCTGACCATTTGGATTCCAAATACGAGATTTTAGTCTAGTGCTAGTTGTTCCCGAGAAAAGACTCTCGTGCATTTCGTAGATATTATTTAGCACTCACTGCATATTAATTATCAATTAAATATGAATAATCTGTGGGATGCTTCAGGCTCCTCAGGGATCATACCTTAGTTGCCTAGACAAGTACAATAGGGAATTTTCCTAACAGTGAATGCAGTACCAACAGCAGAAATTATTATTATTATACATATTTGTTTCCCAAATATACGCCACTGTTTTTATTGATTTTGGGATGGCTTTTTAAGCCATCAGATGTAAGTCCAAGAAGCAAAGATGCTTAGATGAGAGTTTGATGTTAACAAATATGCAGAGGGAATGCTGCCTTTCGTGGTGCAAATGGCATTTGGGGGCCCCCTGCTGTTAGGCCTACGGGGTTTGTGCAAGAAAACCCTGGTGTTTGGTCTGCATTGCCCCCTGGTGGTGAGACTGATTTTTGACGGCGAGGGAGGGCTACTCTGGGCCAAGCCACAGAGTCATCCAGCAAAGCTCTTAAGAACGAGGATATGTGGACCGAAAATAAAATTATAAGCCCCCCAACTGATGGAATGGACTCTACTCTCAGCCAAGGGGACCCCAATAAACCTGAAAAACTAGTTCAGGCCATGATGGGAAGCTGGAGGCTTGGCAGTCAGACATGCTTCATTATATCTTCTCCCTTTTGGAGTTTAGACACAACTGACCAGCATTAATATTAAAACAGAGATCCTAAAACTGATGGAACAGACTCTTTGTAGCAACAAGATCCCAAATTCCAACCTGACTCTAGTATAACATCATATGACAGATAACAAGGCCAAAGAAACCAAAGTATTTACTCCAAAATACATTTATTTGATATAAGTTGAAATGGCCCTGCAAAGCTCTCTCTTGTGGGGAAAAGCGAATCCCCTTACTTTCCAGGTCTTTGTCTGGTTCTGAAGAGACTGAAAGTTTAGCACATTTTAAAGTTCTGAAAAGGAAATATTTGCCACCTATTGACTCTAATGATGCCTCTTATGAGAATTCATCTACATAATAAGAACCTTGGTCTCCACAACCTCTTACCTTAACCCAGACACTTGTTTCAATTGATTCAAGGTCTTTAGACAATAACTTAACTCAACCAATTGCCAATCAGAAAGTCTTTGAATCCATCTATGACCTGTAAGTTCCCCAATCCTTTGAGTTGTCCTGTCTTTCCTGACAGAACCAGTGTATTGATTGATGTCTTATGTCTCCTGAGGACATATAAAACCAAGTGTAGCCTAACTGGCTTGGGGACATGTTCTCAGGACTTTCTGAGGCTGTGTCACCGGTCATGATTCATAATCATGGCAAAATAAGCTTTTAAATTGATTGAGACCTATTTCAGATACTTTTTTGGTTTACAGACATATCAGTTCTGGTAAATTTACTGAGTATTTGTTATATAGTCAAAGGCACTGTGGAGGTCAGACAAGAAGAGTAAGGGACTGGGTGCAGTGGCTCACACCTGTAATCTCAGCATTTTAGGAGGCTAAGGTAGGAGAATCACTTGAGGCCAGGAGTTCAAGACTATCCTGGTTAACGAAATGAGACGAGCCCCACTCATCCCTACAAAAAAATAAAAACAAATAGACAGGTGTGATGGTGCATGCCTGTAGTCCCTAGCTACTTGGGAGGCTGAGGTGGGAGGATTGCTTGAGCCCAGGAGTGTGAGGCTGCGGTGGACTATGATTGTATCACTGCACTCCAGTTTAGGGATCAGAGCAAGACCTTGTCTCTTAAAAGGAACAAATTCTAACCCCAGGGAATTTTTTTCTGGCCTTCTGACCTTTTCCAGGGGAATATCACTGTCTTCTGAACTTTTCCTTCATCATTCATTCAGTCATTAATTTTTTGACAAACATTGAGCACTTTCTATGTTCCAGGCACCATAATGGGTGCTGAGGTTATAAGCGCAGATCAAAACCAAACCACGAACCTTATCCTCAGGGATTTTTTCCTGCTCAAATACCTATCTTCAGGCTGGCATTGTCATAGTCCTGTAAAACTTTACTTATCACTGGGGCCGAGGAATCCCTTGCCAAAGGCATTGTGTGGCTAGAGCTTAATATATTCTCCTTTTATGGGGTAATGAGTGCTTATTCAAGAGGGAACTGCAAAAGAGATGATATGGTTTGATTCTGTGTCCCCACCCAAATCTCATCTTGAATTATAATTCCCACCTGTTGAGGGAGGGCCCTGTAATCCCCACATGTGGAGGGAGGGAGGTGATTGCATCATGGGGGCAGTTTCCCCCATGCTGTTCTCATGATGGTGAGTGAGTTCTTGTGAGATATGATGGTTGTATAAGTGTTTGGAAGTTCCTCCTTCGTTCTTCTCCCTCCCGCCACCTTGTGAAGAAGGTGTCTGTTCCCCTTCTGCCATGATTGTAAGTTTCCTGAGACTTCCCAGCCATGCGGAACTGTGAGTCAATGAAACTGCTTTCCTTTAAAAATTACTCAGTCTCAGGGAGGGTCTTTACAGCAGTGTGAAATTGGACTAATACAAGAGAGAAATCTCAAAGACTGAAAGGAATGTATTAATAATGATGGAATTTCAGATATTGTGCTGTGTTTTGAGGGTGGGAGATTAGGGAGCATAGTTGGAAATTTTCTTGCATTCCCCAAAGAATACCACCCAAGCCACTTCCTACTCTGCCTGTGTCCCTGCCTGGCTCTGCCATTTGTGTCTCATCCCCAAGGTTGGCTGGGGTTACGCTGAGAGTTGTGGGAGCTGTCAACCTAACCCTGGAGTTCAAAACAGAGCTCCATGGAGTTGCGTCTTCCCATATGAAGAAGAAAAAGAATCCCAATTTTAGTTGCTCTTTGCTTCTGTCTTCAAGGAGTTTATAATATTTTGAGAGGAGAGAAATTATACATATATGCACTTATAAGAAAGGCACAGAGAAGGATAAGAGAAATTCTAAGTGTGGAGAGGCTGTTTACGGCTGGAAGAATTGGGGGAGATTTCAGGAGAAGGGCTATTTGATTTGTTATATCATTATTTGGGAAAGTCAGGCCTTGCTTCAGTGAGAAGCTTGGTGATGGAAGAAAATGTTTGAACTGCAATTGGGGAAGTGAAGCTTAATCAATGTTCCAGCACTAAAAGGCTCAAGGGAAGCGTTCTCATTTGGCCCCTGGAGACGATCCTGGAAATTGCTAGTCTAATACACAGCATTCATTCACAGCCACCCCACTGCCCTACCTCCACGTGCTAGTGGATCTGGTCACTGTGCTGAAGGTCACTTTTCTGGATGGCCTCTTCTGCTATCTGCCTTAGACCCAGCAGTCCTATTAAAGCCTTGAGTTTCTAGAAAATTTGCATATGGTGGCCTGGTCAGCTCAATAGCCAGTTTCTCCCAAGTCACTTTTCCTTTTTCCCTAGATATTTGCCACTGGGCTGTATTTCATGACTGGCGGAAAAAATGGGAATTAACTTTTGTTTGGGAAAAGCTAATGCTTCAGTTTTGTCTTCTATATTTTGAAGCTGTGTTGGGTTGTTGGGGAGTGCTGTCATATTGTTGTGCATCTTGTATGTACACTTTTTGAGAACTGGGAAAAGTGAAAGGTAGCCCAGGCTCCCATGATGAAGAAAGAACCCTGATGAGACCTGTGGTTCTCTCAGAGACCTCACCGGTTGAGACAGGTCACAGGGAGAAACTGGAGTGCAGTTTTAAACCATTGCAATGTTGAACTTCCACAGTCATGACACTAATTGGTCCTTGGCACTTGGGTTTGGTGTTCCTCTTCCTCCTGTCTCAAGAGGGCAGTCTGGCCACAGCTCTTTCCGTGGAATGGGTGGGGTAGAAGTGTGAAGATCCTGATGGTCGTATGATGCCCTTCTTTCCCTTAATTTAGGTTTGGGAGCCGAGAGAACAAAAGCTCTCACTTGGGTCTTCAATTCTAAGTCACATGTTCCTGATTTGGAGTCCACAGGGCTTGCAAAACTGAGAGTCATGCCATTGGTGTGTGCATGCTCTCTTGAAGACCTCATGGAGAGGACAAGTGATTTGCTGGGTAGGATTAGGCATTCCTGGATCCTCAGTCACCAGATATCAACATCTGTTTGTTTCCAGTGAACTGTTGATTGAACCTCTTTCTCTCTCTGCAGCTCAGCCTCCTTAGCAGAGGACTTTTAAAATCTGTTCCCAACTGACCAGGCCGTTTTCATCTTCTCTGCCATTGCTGCTGGCCATACAGAACCTCTGAGCATCCTGGACCTTTCCCTAGACTCTTTCAGGATGTCCTGCCCCTTTACATGCTATTTCTTCTTCCTGGAATTTCTTTATCATTGTTATTTGATTGGGAAAAACCCCTCATTCAAGATACAGCTCCAATATGTTGGCCTGGGGAAAACTTCTTTAATGGACCCAACTGTACAGGGCTTGATCTTCCCCTGGAGGGTCAGGGACCGTGTCATAGTGATCTATGTCCCTAGGTCTTAGCATCATGCCAGAGGCACAGTAGATGCCCAATTAATATCTGTTGACTGACCGGTGTTTCCGTCTGTGCAGGTGTACATGTGGCATTCTTGGGGTGAAGGATGATAGAGTGAAGGAGCCTGCAGTGAGAAGGAACATGCTGGGACCCTTTTTTTGGTCAATGGACTGCATCCTTGATACTTCTTGTTACACTTCGGAATAAAAATTAGCAGGGCAGAAGCTGTCACCTGTGTGTGCACCTCAGGAAAGACCCATTTGCTCCTTGACCTAGCCAGGAGGTCCTGGTGCAGCCCGTCTGTGAATCCTTTCTGATGAGTTTAAATGGCTGCCATTTAGAACCATCCCAGCCTCCTTGCAGATCTAGCTTGTATTGCTGTCTCCTGGCTGTGGGGCCGGCATCCTCATTTCTCGGGCGGGAGCAGCCTGCAGCTTCCAGCTGTAAGACAGCGAGTTTCCACCAGAGGCTGCTGCTGCCATTCTCTGTCACTCCATCCATTCCTTTTCATTCTGGAGCCCTGACTCCATCATCCATTGCCCCTTTCTGTTGCCTCCAGCTTCCAAGTGACGGATGGCCGTTTACTGACCTGCTGGGGACTTGGGGGTGGAGATAGGGGTCCTGAAACTCACAGATTTGTGAGACATATACACATATGTGTATATATATATTTCACCTCAAATATGAGGGTGTATATATATATTTCACCTCAAATATGAGGGTGTATATATATATATATATTTCACCTCAGATATGAGTGTGTATATATATATTTCACCTCAAATATGTATATATGGAAATATATATATGAAAATATATATGGAAATATATATATGAAAAAAATATATATATATGTTTGAGGTGCTGCTAGAACCTGGACTTCTCATATATATATATATGGAGAGAGAGAGAGAGAGAGAACCTGGGAAAAGGCCAGGTTCCAGCAGCATCTCGAAAAGGGGGGGAAAACGACCTCTGCTTCCATCCTCTACGGAGCACCTCTCTCCCTCTCTGCAAGGGCTGCCAGGTTGGGGTTAGGTCATGGCTGGTCCTTAAGTCCCTGATTGCCAGGGAGGATAGGATGCTCCCCTAGATGTGACCCCCTCACTGCAGCTGCAAATGCCTTGGGAAGGACCAGGAATTCTGCTTTGATTTGGAGTCTGTTTGAAGGAGACAGAAATTACACAAATTGCTCCAGGGCACCCACCTGTAACTGATGACTCTTGAGTGTCCTCTCCAAGCCTCAGTAAGGGCTGCTTGGTTGGCTCAGAGCTACTTGCTTCTTCCCATATCACACCTCCAACCCGTTCTCCAGCCCTGTCCCCTCTGGCCAGCTGTGAGAGCCTCTGGCACAGTGGTATTTCTTCCTAGTTGGAGCCCAGGCTTGTGGCATCGTAGGTTTTCTTCAGGGAGGGTAGTTCGATGCATCTAGTGCCTGGATTACTGTAATTCTATCTGATCTGTTGTCTCTCTGTGTTGTAGCTCCCACCTCCAGCCCCAGACCATTCCAAATTCAGGACGTAAATCACCCACGGTGTGCTGCTTCCCTAGACAAGGGCCTGTGATGGATGTCTATTGCTTTTTGAATCCAAACTGCTGCCTGGCTTTCAAGGTGCTTCATATTCTTCTCCAGTTTTCATATTCATCCAAGTGCATCTCTATCCTCTGCTTTGCCAGCGCCATTGTCTCAGCCCTTCTCCTGAAGCTCCCATCCCTGAAAAAAAAAAACCCACCTAGAGCCAGAAAGATCAAAGCAAACAAGCAAGCAAGCAAACAAACAAAAAAACCGCACACAAAGCCATACCAGGCTCATTTTTATGTTCTGGTTTAGAATGCACCTTCCTGTCTGCTTCTGTAACCCAATGCTACTTAACTTTTGAGTCAGGATTCAAATCCTGCCTCCAGGCAATTTGAATCCACACTGACATCTTTCTTGATGACCCAGAGCACTTTTGTCTGTACCAGACAAGTTGGAATGTAATTATGTTTGAGATGCTGATGTTGAATTGTTTTATACTCATTTATCCAATTGTTCAGTAATCATTCATTGAGTGCTTATTATTATGTTTCAGGTGTTGGGCTTATTCATCAATCTAGGAGTCATTCCTGATGACTTCCTCTCTCTTCCAGGATGAATCTGTCAATCTGGCTGAGAGATGCTTCCAAAATATGTGCTGTGCCTGGCCTCTTTTCTACTTCTTTTGCCTTGCCCAGCATTTCCAGTCCAGATTTTGAAATCACCTCACTTCCACTATTGCCCCAATGCAATGCATTCTCCGTAGAGAGTGATTCCTGAAGGGGGGAAATCAAATCATGTTGGTTAATCACTTTGGTTAAAATCCTCCAGTGGTGTTTGTCCTATTGCAATTGGAATCAAATAGATACAGAACCAGAAAATAAAATAGAACCATCCTTACTCATGGCTTATGAGAGTGCGTGTCACTTGGCCTCTGCCCACCTTTCTGGCCCCGTCTTCTGCTTCTCTCCCTGTCAGTCACTAAGTTCCACCTCCCTGGCCTTCTCTCCATTGCTTCAGCATGAACCAAAGTTGGTTGCAACCTTTGAGCCTCTGCACTTGTTGTCTCTGCCAGGGATTCTGTTTCCAGTTGTTTATGCCATAAACTCTATGTTACCATTTGGGATTTAGCTCGAAGGTCACCACCTTAGAGAAGCTTCCTATGACCATACTGTCAAATATTGGCCTCCTTGTCAATCCCTTTCTCATTACTTTGTTTCATTTTCTTTATGGCACTTGTCTTATTCATTTATTTTGTTTCTCCCCATCCTCCTCCCTTCACTAGAATGTAAGTTCTAGGAAAGTGAGAGACTGATCAGTTTTACTTTCTGCCACACTGCTGGAGACTGGAACAGTGCCTGGCTGGACCCAATATTTGTTTAAATAAAAGAATGCATGAATGGTTAAAAGACCACATGACTGAATGTATCCAAGATGAATAAACATAGTCCCTACCTTCAAATAGTTCACAGAATGCTTGTAAAGTAGAGAGACTAATAAACATTTCCAAACCAAGGTAACAAAAGCTACAATAGAGACAGGTATAAAAGCACTATCCGAACACAGATGAGGAAATAATTAAATTTGCTTCATTTGAATGAGTCTTATCTCTTTGCTTGTATAGTAAGCTCCTTAAGGACAAACTGTATTTTATGCTTTTATTACATTTCTCGCTGCGGTGGTTTCCAAATGCCAGGCCCCGGACAAGCTGCAACAGAATCACCTGGGGAGTTAAAAAAAATCATGAATTTCTGATTCTGGATATGCAGATGTGGAGCCCTAGGGTCTGTCTTTTATAACAGTTCCCTGGGTGGTTCTGAAACGCATTGGCTTGGGGGCCAGTTTGCTACATTGTCTGAGACAGGGCTGGGCACATTGTGGACACCCAGCGTACTTGAGTGAACTGAAATAAATCCATCTCTGTCAGCGCCATTCTTTCTCTGACCAGCTACAGCTGAGCCCGGAGTCAATGACCACGCATGTCTGAGGTTCCCGCCAGTGGGGAGAGCATGAGAAGATAACAGCAATCATTCGTTTTTCCTAGCGTGACGGCTTTAGTGTCGCTCATATCTCTTCACAGGGATGGTTATTACCAGCCTTATGGGTCGTTTTATTTTTTTAACTGAACAGCACACAGGCATTCTCCTATTAGCTACCTACCCCTTGTGAATAGTTGCATGGCAGCTGAGAGCCGCAGCCTGGAGACAGCCACCTCCGGGCAGCACGGTCTCCTGGTTCTCAGAGGCACTGGGCCCTGAGCTGAAGGGCAGGTGGGAGTTTGCGTGCCCATGCTGGCGTGGACTGATGTCTGCGACTTGGGCCACAAAGCAGGATTGGATTGGCCTCCGTAGGTTCTGATGTGATTTCCCTGGAGACCTGGCCTCAGCAGGCTGGTAGCCTGGGGGAAAGATAGGAAATGATCTCCCTTCATCATTGTGAAGCCTCTGGGCATCTTTGATCCTTTAATCTGTCATGGTGTCATTTTGATTTTAGGGACAGGGTCTTGTCCTGTCACCCAGGCTGGAGTGAAGCCTCACTGCAGCCTTCACTTCCTGGGCTCAAGCCATCCTCCTGCCTCAGTCTCCTCCAAGTAGCTGGGACTACAGGCCTGAGCCACCACGTCTGGCTAATTTTAGTAAAGATAAGGTTTACTATGTTGCCCAGGTTGGTGTCAAAGTCCTGAGCTCAAGCAGTTCTCCAATCTTAGCCTCCAAAAGTACTGGGACTACAGGCGTGTGACCCTGTGCCCAGTCTGTCATGGTATCTTGACTTGTCATTGGGGAGGACCCTATCCAAGAATGGCTGGAAAGCCAGTGACTGACTGGGAAATCTCAATGCTGGTGATTCCAGAATTTTTGTATAAGACAGGCTTAGGGGTGGCAGTATTTTGAAAGGCAAACTAAAGGCCTTCTAGAAACTCATGTTTTATAGCAAGCCCACTGTTTGTGTTTGCATTACATCTTGGCTAGGGGTAGCCTAGGAGTCTGATGAAGATATAGGGGAAACAGCAGAGTTCAATGCACCCCTCCATGCTGCCTGCTTGTGCCTTCATCAAAGTCACCACTGCTCTTGGGGTTTAATCTTGGAAACTAAAGTGCCTCCCAATCTCATCTTCTTGCTCCATTTCTTTCTTTCTTCACTGTCTTACACTGGCCAAGATCTTCACAGCAGGAATACACGCTCAGCTGGTCTTGTTGGTGTGTACTCTAGCTGCAGATGTGCAGACTGTATGTATATCAACTGCTTAGGATGCCTGTAGGAATGAGAAAGGAAGGGAAGTGGCTTTTGAGGAGGCAGTATCGCTGGGTGACCGTGGGCTGAGGCACTCATGCTTCATCTTTGGGACACTTGTTTCCTCTTCTGTAGCATGCTTCAGAGAGATCTTATGTTTGGCCTTCCAGACCATGATGCATAGAAACAGCAGAAAACAGCAGATCAGAAGAGAGCAGAGCCCCTGGTGCTGTGGCTCACGCCTATGATTCCAGCACTTTGGGAGGCTGAGGCGGGTGGATCACTTGAGCCCAGGAGTCCGAGACCAGCCCGGGCAACATGATGAAACCCTTTCTCTATAAAAATTACAAAAATTAGCCAGGTGGGATGGTGCACACCTATGGTCCCAGCTCCCTGGGAGGTTGAGGTGGAAGGACACCTGAGCTAGGGAGGTCAAGTTGGCAGCGAGTCGTGATCAGGTCACTGCACTGCAGCCTGGGTGATAGAGAGAGACCCTGTCTCAAAAGCAAAAGCAACCAACCAACCAACCAACAAACCAACCAACCAACCAACCAACCAAACAAACAAACAAAAGAAGGGGGCAGAGGTTGCTAGGAACAGGTATAATGACTATGAGGTGAGGATGGGAGAGAGAGACTGGCTTTTGGTGAACAACATACTGAACTCGGCACTCAGGGGAGGCAGCACTTGCCGAGGGCTCGCATTGCTGGTGGAGGGTATGGGAGCCCAGGAATCAGAGCACCCAGGCTCACACTCTTATTCTGCCCCTCACTGCCTTGGAGGCCTTGGACAGCTCAGTTTTCTCATCTGTCAAATGGCAATAATAAGAATCCCCCAATACTTCTGGGCTCCTATCAAATAAGAAACATTTGTCAGGGTGCTATTTTCTCATTTTTCCCTACTTCTTCTTTTATTTGTCTGATACAAAAACAACAGACTCACTTGTGGCAAAAACAACTACTTGTGTATTAAGAAAAGAATAATGGATTCTTTTAGATATTAATAGCACTTTGCAAAACTTATACACAGATGTAAGAAACAGAAAACAAAGGAGCAGGAGTTCCTTAGGTCTCAATGGTTTCAAGGGCCCCTCTGTACAAAAACGCAGGAAGACAACTCACTTTCTCAGTGTGCAAACAAGCTAACAAAAAGCTGAGGAAAAAGGTTAACTCGTGTGTAGCACATTCTGTTTAATAATGTGGGGAAGCATATAGTGCTTTTGATAAAGACCTCCATAAAAATTGTGAAAATACACAGAAGTTCTACCATTGAGAAAAGAGCCTGCATCCTTCGGGCCATTTACTTATGTGGAAAAGCTCATTCTTCATCTATGTGACTGATCCTTGTGCTTCCCAATTACAATTACATTTATAACCTGGGAAGGGGGTTCCTCCCAGTTATGCAGAGTAGGTACCAAAGGAAACCAGCAAAACAGCGCTCACCAATTTCTTTCATCAGTTGGTACAAATTTGTCTTGCTCTTTGATTTGTATCCACGTACTCCCCTTTGCTACCCTCTCCTTAAGATTTTTATCAATTTGAGCATTAGCTAAGTTAGTTAAAGAGATTGGTCTTCTTGTCCGGGCTTGGTAGCTCAAGCCTGTAATCCTAGTACTTTGGGAGGTCAAGGGACGAGGATCGCCAGGAATTGAAGACCAGCCTGGGCAATAAAGAAAGACTCCATCTTTATAAAAATTAAACCAAAAAAATTAGCTGGGCATTGTGGTGTATACCTGTAGTCCTAGGTACTTGGGAGGCTGAGGCAGGAGGATCGCTTGATTCTGGGCCAGGAAGTTGAGGCTGCAGTGAGCTATGATGGCACCACAGCACTCCAGCCTGGGAGGCAGAGTGAGACCCCATCTCTACAAAAAACACAAACAGAAAAACAGATTGGCTTTTCTCCCCAACTTTGGCTCTCTTTCCTCCTGGTTAGGCTTTGTTTCCTTAGCTCACTGTGTCTAGCTTTGGCCATTCTTGGAGCTAGGGATATCATTTGATCTCCACAGGTGGCTGGTAAAAGGAGGTAACCTTCACTGTTTTTTGTTTGTTTGTTTGTGTTTTGATTTTTTTTTTTTGAGACGGAGTTTCGCTCTTGTTGCCCAGGCAACAAGATCACAATGGCGTGATCTGAGCTCACCACAACCTGTTCCTCCTGGGTTCAAGCGATTCTCCTGCCTCAGCCTCCCGAGTAGCTGGGATTATAGGCATGCACCACCACGCCCGGCTATTTTTTTTTTTTTTTTTTTTGTATTTTTAGTAGAGACGGGGTTTCTCCATGTAGGTCAGGCAGTAGACGAACTTCCGACTTCAGGTGATCCGCCTGTCTTGGCCTCCCAAAGTGCTGGGATTACAGGCGTGAGCCACCGTGTCTGGCCTCCACTGTTTTAAAAGGCGGAATTGCGTGGTGGAAATGCTCTGAGATCTAGAATCAAGAGCCCCAGGTTTGGGATTGGTTGTTTGGTCTTCCATTTCTACCCTCTGGGTCTCAGTCTCCTATTTCTCCCCTGCAGAATGAGGCAGATGGATTAGCTAAACTCTCAGGTTCTTTCCAGCACAGATGTTTTTGGATTCTGAGAGTCTGCTTAGTCGTGGTTCGCTTGTTAATGTTTGCCTATAATGAGACTCGAAGTTTCATCTTCATTCTTGTGGCTGGATTCTATGGCCTTTTTGAGACCCACATCCAGCCCCTAAGTGTGGGCCCCCAGGGAGATGGGCCCTGTCTCCCCAGGGCTCTTATTTATGAAACTCTGCGTGTGGTGGCTTGCTGGAAAAACACATGAGTCCTTACTCTGAGGGACCTCAGGGTGTGGCGTTTTGGCCATTTTTTAAATCAAGAAAATAGGCTTAGTTTTGCCTTAATTTGGAGTTCAAGAAACCATCAAATTGTAGAACTTGAGTTAAAAGCATTTCTAGAGACCTTTAAAAAATTTAACTTTTCTTTTTAAATTATGAAACCAGTACATGACCTGGTAAAAATAAATTCCAATGGTATTTAGTAGTATAAAATGAAAAGTAAAAATGTCCTGTAACCTCACCCTCAGTGCCCCTTCCTGAGGAATCCCCTGTAATGAGTTTCTTATGCATCTCCTGAGAAATTGTCTGCGCAAAATCATGCATTCGTATGATCCCTGTATCAACTCACTTCCACCTGCACTTAAGCACACACACATACACAGAGCTGGACATTTTGTAAGATTTGCATCTTGCTTTCTGCAAGGTTTAATGATACAAGTTGGAGATTTTCTACACTGGCACTTATGGATCTGTTGCAGGGCAGGTGAACCCCAAAACTGGGGCTTAGCCCAGGAGGGTTTTTGGCTTCACCCAGGAAAAGCCACTGGTGTTAGGCAACAACTTTTATTCAAGTGGCAGTGAACAGCAGAAGCAGACATACTGTTCTTTGTGGAGCAGGGCTACCCCATGGGCAGTGTACCCACAGTAGTAGCTCAGGGTCAGTTCTACAGTCATACTAATACCCATTTTTAATCGTGCAAATTAAGGGGTGGATTCTTCAAAATTTTTTAGAAACAGGGCATTACTTCCAGGTTGTTGCCATGGAAAGGGGCAAGAACTTCTAGGTCTTGCCATGGCAATGGTGAACTGACATGGCACTGGTGGGTATGTCTTATGGAGAGGTGCTTTCCCCGCTTCCTTATTTTAGCTAGTCTTCAATATCTGGCCCCAAGCTTGAGCCCTGCCTCCAGAGTTGAGTACCCGCCTCCTACCTTAGATCTGCCCTGTTCTTTATAAGGCCATCCAGTATTCCTGGAGGGGAGAGGATTTTGGTTTCAACAAGCAGTGGACACCCAGATTATTTCTAGCTTGTTGCTGCTGCAAACAGCGCTTCTTCAGAAAGACTTTAATTCAGTGGTTTCTGAAGTTTGATCCTTGGAACACAGCCTTTAGAGACACTTGGTGACAACAAAACAGATCCAGAGGTCAAGCAAACATGGAAACCACTGGATTTTAGATTTCCCCTTACAATGGCCTATTAAAGTTTCCTGGAATTCATCCAGTAAGGAAACCTGAAAAACATGGCTTCACCTGATGCTTTTCCAACTTGTTTTTGACCATTTCACTGCTGAATACATACCCTCGTCACCTATTTATATCTGAAAATATGTGTATACTAGTGTTCTGTTATGAATATATAGTAATGTGTTGAGGAAGTGGTCTCAAAAATGCTGCTTTACCCTACAGATGAGGAGTTCAAAGAGAGGGAATTACTGGTACAAGATGAGAGAAACAACAGTTAGTGGCAGAAATAGGAAAAAAACCCAAGGCCCATCCTTTTTTCTACTATAGGAAGAACAACCTCCTGCGTATGGAAACCTCTTCCCAGGCCATGCACTGTTGCACCCACATTCAAAGAGTTTGGCAAGAAAACTGTGGATCATAAAACAAACCCCCTGTGACCTAGGTTTGAAAATTGGCTTGAAGTATGCAATTACTTTAACAAGAACGGTTTGGTAAATTAATCGACTTGTCACTAGATTCATATTCATGGTGCTTCCAGTGTCATTTTTATAATGCCACAGTGTATTGTCAGTAATTGCCTGAAGAGCATCACGATGCTGTTGCCCTGACGGAGAGAAAATGGGCATGGTGCTGGGGGCTGGGCAGGTTATGTTGGGGAGGAATTATTTGCCTTTCTCGTTCAAGTCCACCCATATGGTTGAGATAGGGAAGGAATATGGGGACAGGGACTAAGGATGTGGAAACCGACAAATCCTCAGCTAGTTCTGGGGGGCTATTTGGAAAGCTTAGAAATCTTTTCAGAATGAACTCTTAACCCCACTCAAGAGGACTGTGCAGACTAGATCTAGGGTACCCTGGCAGAGTTGAGAAAAGAGAGTAAGAAGGAAGAAGCCACTCGGTGCCAGGAACTTTCCTCAGATGATTTGTGGACACTGTTTTATTTTTAAAAATTTTTTTATTTTATTTTATTTTTCATGGAAATGGGGTCTCACTATGTTGCCCAGGCTGGTCTCAAACTCCTGAGCTCAAGCAATCCTCCTGCCTTAGCCTCCCAGGTGCTGGAATTATAGGCATGAGCCACCGTGCCCAGCACACACTGTTTCGTTTAAACATTGCCATTCTTCAAAAGAGTTCTTACCCCATTTTACAGAAAAGAAAATTGAGGATGTGAGAAATGAAATGACTTCCCTGGGGTTACACTGAGCTGCAACCTTCCTTGTGGCACTGGGTGAAGACCAGGTCTGAGCAATAGTTGAGTCTCACCCCAGTCCTTCTGAGCTCTGTGACATTGGACAGCTTAGGCAATGATTCTATGTTGAACTTTCCTCAGCTGTAAAATAGAAATAAAATATACCTCCCATGTTGTTTGAATTTATTAAAACAGGACAGGTGAACATGCGTAGCCCAGTCCTGGCACATGGTTTTGAACTATTCCCTGCACCATGCTGGTTACCCTGGTGGTTCCTTATTTTCTGACCTCCTCTGCAGGTTCACTTCAAGGTTGAATTGTTCATATGGTGCAACAAATGTGGCTGCAGGTCCAGGTTGGTTTTTGCTGTCTACATGTTGAGTGGCCCAGATCAGGTGGTAAGAATTTGCCTCACGAAGCTCCTCACACCTAGTGGGCGCTCCATAAACATTTGCTCGCTGATTGGATAATTAATCTCTCTCTCTTCTCCATCACTTGACTTTTTTCCCCCTCAAACTGCCTGTATATTACCTGGCCCTAGGAGCACAGCCAGCATCCAAGGACGGTGAGATGACCCCTAAATCACCCACCTGCTAGTATTACCCTGTCGCCAAGACAATAGCTCTTACCCAGACCGGTGATGAGGTTTCACTCTTGGGGTCTTTGGCTCTTTCTTGGTCCTGCCTTTCATGGGTTGGCACCTAGTGAAGTCACCTGACTCACCCTTCAAGGGACTGTGGCACTCACTACCTTTATAATTTCTCTCGTTCTTTTTTTTTCTGTATTGATAGCTGTGTGATGCTGGGTTGCCATGACAACTGATTGATTAGCATCCAATTCCTGGACCGGGAAACATGCAGCCATAAAGAATTACAAATGATGCCTGATTGTCTGCTGCCAATAGCCTGATTGCTGCCATTTTCTGGCAGGTAGCTCAGCCCTAACAGGAAACCCTGTGCTGTGCAATTATTGTGACGTGATTGATGCATCACTATAGTTACAATCGGCCGTGTTTCCAGCTTAGGAGATTTAAAAAAAAAATTCCCCCTTTCAGATGAAAATGCTCATAAACATGGAAGGATGAAGTATGGAGTGGGGGAGGGAAGTGGGGTGGGCAAGGGAGGTCAGTGTGGACTGAGCAGGAGCCCAGCTGGAGACTCAGAGGCAGGGCAGGGAGAGGAGGCAGGCTGGTGGCATATGGATACGGAAAAAGGGATGGCTGGCTGCTGGTGCTTCTCCGCCCCTCCAACTCCTGGGCCCCAGAGCACATGAAGGGGTGGCTCAGAAATCACTTCTAAATGAGAGGCCTGAAAAGTAGAGGGTGGGTGCAAGATGGAGAGCAAAATCTACACAGGCCACAGGTGGTGTGCTGCTCAGGCCAATTACTGAAGCAGCTCTTTGGGGCTCAACTCATTTTTGATGGACAAAGAACAAGCACCTGGGCCTGGAAGTAGTCTGGGAAAAAGGCCATAATGCCAGGGAGAACAGGGTTTGAGAGGGGGCCAGCATGGGGGATAGAGCCACAGGGAGACTGGTGCTCAGAGCCTTGGGAACACAAGAGACCTTTTCTTTTGACCCAGGGAAAAAATGCCTCTCTTGTTCCTCCATTGGATATTGAATATTTTTCTCAGGCTTGTAGAGAGAGAGAGAGAGTGAAATATTGGTGATTGTTAGGGCTAGACGTTATTGCCGAAGAAGGCAGTCTTTTACCTTGTCAATGCTGTCTGTTCCTGGGAGTAAATACTTGGGTATATTCCAAATCATGTCCAAAATTCAATGATACCCAAGTCATTGTGCTGTGAGTAATTCTTCCCCTTAGTTTAAAGATGGTCTTCTTTGTTTCAGTCTTCCTATAAACAGCAAACACTCCTAGAAGTAGTACTATTTACTTATGTAAACCTAAATGTGAATGTTTTTTTTTTTTTTGGAGACAGAGTCTCGCTCTGTCACCCAGGCTGGAGTGCAGTGGCACAATCTTGGCTCACTGCAACCTCCGCCTCCTGGGTTCAAGCAATTCTCTTGCCTCTGTCTCCTGAGTTGCTGGGATTACAGGCATGTGCCACCACACCTGGCTAATTTTTGTATTTTTAGTAGAGATGGGGTTTCACCATAGTGGCCAGGCTGGTCTCAAACTGTTGACCCTGTGATCTGCCCATCACGGCTTCCCAAAGTACTGGGATTGCAGTCATAAGCCTCTGTGCTCGGCCCATGAATGTGTTTTTGTACTCACCTTATAATTACTTGAATCCTTTCTGTCATAATATTTAGGGATTTTTACTTTTGCATTCATTTATTGCTGCTGCTTGAGAGTAGGGACCATCATCATTAATCCAGCATGTAATGGAGCCATAAAAAGTGTTGTTGCACTCATGAATAAATGCAAAGATGGGGCAGCCTCAAAGCACATGTGGTAGAAATTTGGTGCAGTAACGCGTGATGGGAGTGGTGGTGATAAAAGCTAAAATGGGAACTGTTGAAGACCACTTCTAGTCACATAAAGGGAGGCCTGGATCTAGCCTACTTCCTTTTTTTTTTTTTTTTTTTTTTTTGAGGCGGAGTCTCGCTCTGTCGCCCAGGCTGGAGTGCAGTGGCGCGATCTCGGCTCACTGCAAGCTCCGCCTCCCGGGTTCCCGCCATTCTCCTGCCTCAGCCTCCCGAGTAGCTGGGACTACAGGCGCCGCCACCACGCCCGGCTAATTTTTTTGTATTTTTAGTGGAGACGGGGTTTCATTCATTGTGTTAGCCAGGATGGTCTCGATCTCCTGACCTCGTGATCCGCCCGTCTCGGCCTCCCAAAGTGCTGGGATTACAGGCTTGAGCCACCGCGCCCGGCCAGATCTAGCCTACTTCCTAAGGAAGTCTTAAGGATGTCAGAGGACAGGATCAGACATTCAAGCAGGCTGGTATCTTGGGTACCTGACATTTTTAGCCATGACTCATGGATACCATAGCAAAGAATAGGTTTCTGTAGATGTGTGCCTTTCCTCTTGGCTCCAGATAGGTATCACTTGCCTACAGCATGGATCTGTCTATCAGAAAAACCACCTGTAAGTTGACCCATTAGTCCAACATTCTTTTCAAAGAAGGAAAAGCGGATGAAACTTTTAAATGTACTATTTTTCTTCTCACTATATTGTAACTAAACCGAGGCCAGGAATACAGAGAAAGCATTTTATATATTATTGTTGAATTTCACAAAGAAATTAGGTTGAAACTCAACAACCTTCTGGGCTGTGGCATAAGAATGGAAGAGGAATAGTAAAAATACATGTGGGGAATTATTTAGGCAATGGGAGATATTGATGGCTTCTAGGAACCAAGATACACGCAGTCCTAAATTCGAGTGACAGCTCCATAGCTTATCAGCTGTAAAACCTTGGGCAGGTTATTGAGCCCTAGTTTCTCCATCCGTAAAATGGAAGATAATCACAACACTTATTTGTAGGGTATCCAGAAGAATGAATTAAGAGAATGGATGCAAAGGACACAGCACATGGTAAGAACTCGGTGAGTGTTAAGTATGATTATTATGTTTAATTCCTGACCTAGAAGTTGAATGTTTTTTTTACTTCAAATACGCAAAACAATATAGCAATCACTTGAGGAGATCACACACCTTACACTGGTAGGACAATGAGTGATCTCACAGTTGGACGGGGGTGGGAGGAAGCGGGGGCAATCTTTTGATTTACTTGAAATACCTCCAGAGAATGTCTTGCTTATTATGGAATGGCAGCTACAAAATACTTGTGTTATGCCCCAAATGTAAATATGTCTGTTTCTATTTAGAAGATCACTTATTTCTACATTTGTAGTACCATTTAAGACCATTCAAAGCCATTAGGATTGGTGTCCCTGACTTCAGATCTCCTAGACAGATAAAAGCTGGTTCCCATGGGAACTAGTTTTGCTTTCTCTTCCATCTAATTAAAACCTATTTACCCAGGCCTGAATGTTTTGTAAGTACCTTCCAGTGAGTTATTCTTTTGGTTTACCAAGCTCAGTGCAAGCACAGATAATGTAACCATTTGCGACACCAGTCAACTTCAGTCGAGTGCGTACACCCTTGAGTTTGCTGGGACTGGTTTTTTGTTTATGTGGTTTCCTTGCAGTTCAGACCAGAAAGGATCGGGCTCCATAGGGAACTCGATGCAACTGGCTATATCTAAACATTCTGCAGTCTTTCTGTTGAGTAAACTTTCTGGGAGAAGTTTAGTAAACTTTCTGGGAGAAGAAGTAATACAAGATAGGGATATAAGCCATGGATCTTCTCATGCCTCTGAGGGCAAAGCGTCCATTTTAGGAACTTTAGAAATTAGATCTCACTGTGTTTGAATGACGCTGTTCAAGATGTACCTTGTTATCTCCTCCACCATTGTTGACTGTCCTTTTCCCATTGTCCTTTCCCCATGTTCCTGCAGAGATCTTGCTTTATTTGGTTCCTCCTCAGAGAACAAGGTGGAGGGGCTCTCTTAACTCAATCTCTGCTGGTTTCTAGCATGGGATAATTGTTATCTTCATTGTTTCCTGTTCTTAAGAAAAGAGCCTTCTTCTTCACTTCCCTTTTCCAGGTCCTCAGAGAGCTGTGCAGACGCCCATGTGACTAAGGCTGGGCTGTGCAGAGGAGGGAAGAAGAGAACCATCGTAGCTCAGTCTCACAGCTCAGACCCAAACGCCTTCAGACAAGAGCATCACTCTGGGTCTCTTTTCTTCTTCCAGCTTCTCAGTTGGAAATCAGTACTTGTGCTCTTCTCCTTAGTTATTTTCACCTGGAGAACCTTAGCGCCTTCCAGAAGCCATAAAGCTGCCCTAATTCTCTGTCTCTTCCTGCTCATTGCACCGGTGGATGGCAAGAGGCACCTGGGTCTCTCTGGCAAGCTTTGGGGTCTGCACATGGTGTGAGTTCTCCCTGTTGCCAGGTTCCTGCCACCTGCTCTGCTTGGAGGAGACAGATAAGGGCAGGGAGGGCAGGGAGGCTCTTGCCAGCTGGCAGGGCTGGCCTGGAGACCTTATGGTGGCTGAGTGAGTTGCAGTCTTTCAGGCTGGATTTTCCCTGGAGCAAGTTAATGTAGGGAATGGTAAGATCTTGGTTAAGAGCAAGGGAGCCCAGGTGAAGAAGGTGGCTTGAGAGGTTAATAGACTTGGGGCTGGCTTCTTTTGAAGGGCACCAAGGGATCCTGTCAAGAACTTCCTAAGCTCTTTGGGAGAGGCTCAGGGAAGGGAACTACAAGCTTCCTATATGCAGCAGCAGTTACCCAATGCACAGAGATTATTTATTTACATAACTGTCTTGCAATTGAAGGCTTCTTAAAGACAAGAATTGTGTCTTTATCTCTCAGTGCCTCCAGAGTGTAGCTAGAGGCTGGTGGTGAATTAGGACTCCCTTAACTTTTACTGATTTGAATGGAAATTAAAGAAATTGGTGAGGTATGTTCAGGGCTGAGAGGGTGCCCTAGACAAGCTAACAACTTGGCACCATTTTAAATAATATTGTTGAATATTTTCTCAACAATTCTTTGGAGAAGAGGTGCAAGTGCTGCTAAAGTGGATCCTCACATTTTCAGGCCCCTTCTGATAACACAACAGATCTATTGTGAAACTCGTCACCCTCCTTAGAGGCCTTTGAGCAATCCTTAAGCCTGCCACTGGGATAGGAGAAGGTCTCAACCTGGAGCTTTCCATTGTAGGAGGTCTGGTCAATGTTTTTCTCATCAGATTTCCAGTGATGCTAAAGCTCCAGGCAACTGCCTGGATATCCTCAGTCTAATCCAGTGCTGCAAATGCATTTGCCTTTGGAGATGGGGTCAAGTCATCTACTGCTGATTTTGCTTTGTTGCATTTAAAAATATATTATTATAACAACTTCAAAGGTTCCTTTGAAAGAAGAATAACAAATTACTCCCTATCACAAGACTGTAACAAAATAGGTTTTATTTTTGTGTATTCTGGAGGCTTTGGCCATAATCATACATATTTTACATCATTGTAATCATAGCGAACATAACATTTTGCATTCTTCTTTATTCACTTCACATTATATCAAGTGTTTCTTTATATTGTTCCATTCTTTTTCTAGTTATCTTTTAAAATAGCTGCATAATATTCCATGTAGCAGGTGAACAAACTATGAGATTATTTACATCTTTTTGCTGTCAGAAGCAACCATACAGTAATGCTTTTGTGTATACAGCTCTTTTCTTGTTTAAATGATTTATTTCCCCCCAACTTTATTAAGGTATGATTGACAAATAGTAGTTGTGTCTATGGTGTACAATGTGATGACTTGGTATGTGTATACTTTGTGAGCTGATTGCCACAATCAAGCAAATTAACATATCTACCACCTCCCATGGTACACTTCCCCCACTTTTTTTGTGGTGAAAATACTTAAGATCTACTCTCTTAGCAAACTTCAAGTATACAATATAGTATTATTAACTATAGTTAACATGTTATATATTATAGCTCCAAAACTCATTCATCTTACAACTGGAATTTTGTGCCCTTTCAGTAACATCTTATTTCTGCTACCCACTGCCCCTGGTAACCACCATATTACTCTCTGCTTTTATGAGTTTGACCTTTTTAGATATTGCATGTAAGTGATATTTTGCAGTATTTATCTTCCTGTGTCTGGCTTATTTCACTTAACTTAATGTCTTCCAGGTTCATCCATGTTGTTGCAAATGGCAGAATTTTCTTTTTTTAAGGCTGAATAATATTCTATTATATAGTTATATATATTACATTTCTTTCATTCATTCGTCTGTCAATGGACACAAGCTGTTTTCATATTTTAGCTATTATGAATAATAGTGCAGAGACCATAGGAGTGCAGCTAACTCTTCAAGATCCTGATTTCATTTCCTTTTGATATGTTAGAAGTGGGATGCGAGATCAAAGAGTAGTTTTATTTTTAATTTTTTGAGCAACCTCTAAACTGTTTTCCATAATGACTGTACTATTTATATTTCTACTAACGGTGGACAAAGGCCCCCTTTTCTCTGCATCCTCACCAACACTTGTTATCTTTTAACTTTTTGATATAACCATCCTAACAGGTATAAGGTGGTATCTCATTGTGGTTTTGATTTGCATTTCCCTGATGATTAGTGATTATGAGCATTTAAAAAAAATATATCTGTTGGCCATTTGTATGTCTTCTTTGCTCATTTAAAAATTTGGATTACTATTATTATTTGCTGTTGAGTTGTTTGAATTCCTTATATATTTTGGACATTAACCCCTTATTAGACATGTGGCTTGCAAGTATTTTCTTCCATCCCATAGATTACCTTTTCATTTGGTTGTTTTCTTTGCTGTGCAGAAATTTTTAAATTCGATGTAGTCCCACCTATTTAATTTTGTTTATGTTGCCTTTACTTTTGGTGTCATATTCACAAAAATCATTGTTAAGACCAATGTCAAGGAACTTTCTTTTTATGTTCTCTTCTAGGAGTTGCAGGCCTTACATTGAAATCTTTTATCCATTTTTGAGTTGATTTTTGTCTATGGCAAAATGGTCCAATTTCATTCTTTTGCATGTGAATATTCAGTTTCCCAACACAATTTATTGAAAAGACTATTTTCCATTGTGTAGACTTGGCACCTTTGTCCAAGATTAGTTGACCATGTATGTGGGTTTATTTCTAGGCCTCTATTCTGTTCCATTAGTCAATGTGTCTGTTTTCATGCTAGTACCATACTGTTTTGATTACTATAACCTTGTAATACAATTTGAAACCAGGAAATGTGATGCCTACAGCTTTGTTATTCTTTCTCAAGATTGCTTTAACGATTTGGGGTCTTCCGTGGTTCCACATAAATTTTAGAATTTTTTTTCCTATTTCTGTGAAAGAAGCCATTAGAAGTTTGATCGAAATTGCATTGAATCTGTAGATTGCTTTGGATAGTATGGACATTTTAACAATATTAATTTATTTAATCCTTGAACATAGAATATCTTTCCATTTATTTGTGTCTTCTTCAATTACTTTCATCAATGTTTTATAGTTTTTAGTGTACAGATCATTCATCTCCTAAATTTATTCCTATTTTATTCTTTTTGATGCTATTGTAAATGGAATTGTTTTCTTAATTTCTTTTTCAGATATTTCATTTTTAGTGTATACAAACTCATCTGATTTTTGCATGTTGAGTTTGTATCCTATAACTTTACTGAATTCATTTAGTAATTATAACAGTTTTTTGGCAGAATCTTTAGGGTTTTCTATGTTTAAAATTATGTCATCTGCAGACAGAGACAATTTAACTTCTTCCTTTCTGATGTGGATGTCTTGCAATTATTTTTCTTGCGTAATTGCTCTGTGTAGGCAGGGTGTGGTGGCTCATGCGTATAATCCCAGGACTTTGGGACACTGAGGGGGAAGGATATCTTAAGGCCAGGAGTCTGAGAACAGCCTGGGCAACATATTGGATCCCATCTCTACAAAAAATAAAAAATTAGCTGGGCGTGGTGGCACACACCTGTAGTCCCAGCTACTTGAGAGGATCATTTGAGCCCAGGAGTTCGAGGCTGCAGTGAGCTATGATTATGCCACTATACTTCAGCCTAGACAACAGGGTGAGATCCTGTCTCTGAAAAAAAAATTGTTCTGTCTAGGATTTATAGTACTGTGTTAAATAGATTTGCCATGTTCCTGATTTCAGAGGAAAAGTTTTCAGCTTTTTACCCTTGAGTATAATGTTAGCTGTGGGCTTGTCACATATGGCCTTTATAATGTTGAGGTATACTCCTTTTATACCCAATTTGTTGAGAGTTTTTATCATGAAGGGATGTTCCATTATATTAAAACCCAAAGTTAACAGGAAAGAAATAACAAAGATCAGAACAGAAATCAATGACATAGAGATGAGAAAAATGATAGAAAAGATCAATAAAAGTGCTTTTTTGAAAAAAAAAATGTAATTGACAAGCCTCTAGCTAGACTAAGGAAAAAAGAAAAGATTCAAATACACAAAATCAGAAATAAAAGAGGAGACATTCAACTGATATCACAGAAATACAAAGAATCATAAGATACTTCTATGAACAATTATACACAAACAAATTGGATAACCTAGAGGAAATAAGTAAATTCATATAACCTACAAGACTGAATCATGAAGAAACAGAACATTGAAACAGACTATTAATGACTAAGAAGACTGAATCAGTAATCAAAAACCTCCCAACAAAGAAAGGCCCAGGAACAGATGGCTTCACTGGTGAATTCTACCAAACATTTAAAGAAGAATTAATATCAATCCTTTTCAAACTCTTCCAAAAAATTGAAGAGGAGGGAACACTTCCAAATTCATTTTATGAGCTCAGCATTACCCTGATACCAGAGCCCGACAAGGGTACTACCAGGAAAGAAAATTACAGGCCAATATCGTTGATGAACATAGATGCAAAACTTCTCAACAAAATACTAGCATACTGAACTCTACAGCACATTAAAAGGATCATACACTATGATTAAGTGCAATTTATTCCTGGGATGCAAAGAAGTTTCAACATATGCAAATCAGTAAGTGTCATACACCACATTAACAGATTGAAGGATAAAGATATTATGACCATCTCAATAGATGCAGAAAAATCATTTTATTTCTTCGGGATTAATGTCTAGGAGTAGGATCAAAGGCAGTGTATGTTGGCACTAGGTCATACCAGCTTGTGAGATCTCATTTTGCAAATCTCTTCCCAATTCTGTATTCAGAAAGTTCCCTTAAAATAAGCTGTGAGAGGTAGAAATATTTATGTCACACAAATTGACAAACGCTACAAATCTAATTTTTGTTTAGTTTATGGAGAGCTGGCTTACCAGCACACCATTGATCAAAGCATGTAAACTTTTATTACTCTTGATACATTTATTGCCATATTATTTTTCAAAGAAGTTGAACCGGTATGTGTATAACCGATTTGATTGAGATGTCTTAACTTGTTGAAGTGTAGCCATGAAATACTTGTATATTTTCAGTAGCTGCTAAATTATGTTTTCTTAAAACCTTCTTTTCCACAGGGAAATGGGCTTCCTTAATATATGTAAATCCACTTTGATAATTTTTGTTCATTTAAAAATAAAAATGACATTGGTTGCTAAGTTTTAGTTCTATCCACTTAAAGTCTTGAAGTTTTGGTTCAAAGCTCACCTCATCTCCTTGTAGCTGAGGCCTGACTCCAATGATTCGAGGTGGAGAGCTGTTGTTATCTGCTACCCTTACTAGCTGTTGTGGTTCTCTCCATCTTCCCTTTACTTATTCTTTGGAACTGAGCTGGGGGAAAGAGAGAAGAATTTATGTGGTTACTCATGGTGTGTTGGCTGCTCTTCTCTGTTGGTTGTCTCTGCGGTTCCTCTGTCCATGTTCACATAATCTCTGTCCCTTCTGTTGTCCATCATTGCTTCTGTCTGCCACTGACTGATTATAATGTTTTCTGTGTAGTCAATGTCCCGTTGTTAATTCTTTTCCTTCTATAATGTTTTCTGTGTAATCAATGTCCCGTTGTTAATTCTTTTCTTCCTGAAACAACCACAAACTGGACAACATGTATGAAACAAGTTTTCAACACATTGGACAACAGGCAACAAGTGACAGTGATCTCTTAAGAGATGGGCAACAACAGGGTAAGCCCTATGATTGCCTTGGCTTGAGGAATTTTCCAGGCTGTAGCACAAGGAAGGAGAAACAAGGTAGAGGTTGAGTTGAGGGGAGGGAGCTGGAAGTCTGGGGAGGCCAAGGAGACTAGAATAGCAGGGTAGAGGGCCTGAGATAAGAGGGTCAGATTAGGACTCTGGAGGGCTACAGAGTCCCCACTCAAGGCTTCAGCAGAGCACCGATGGGTGCAGATATGTGAGCACACTACTCAAGGGCAGAGAAAAACACCATCCCCCAATTTTTAAAAAATTATTATACTTCAAGTTCTAGGTTACATGTGCAGAACGTGCAGTTTTGTTACGTAGGTATATATGTGCCATGGTGGTTTGCTGCACCCATCAACCCGTCGCCTACATTAGATATTTCTCCTAATGTTGTCCCTCCCCTAGCCCCCACCCCCCACAGGCCCCAGTGTGTGATGTTCCCCTCCCTGTGTCCATGTGTTCTCATTATTCACCTCCTGCTTATTAGTGAGAACGTGTGGTGTTTGGTTTTCTGATCTTGTGATAGTTTGCTGAGAATGATGGTTTCCAGCTTCATCGATGTCCCTGCAAAGGACATAAACTCTTCCTTTTTTATGGCTGCATAGTATTCCATGGTGTATATGTGCCACATTTTCTTAATCCAGTCTATCATTTGGACATTTGGGTTGGTTCCAAGTCTTTGCTATTGTGAATAGTGCCACAATAAACATATGTGTGCATGCTTTATTAAAAACATATGTCTTTATTGTAGAATGATTTATAATCCTTTGGGTATATGCCCAGTAATGGGATTGCTGGGTTAAATGGTATTTCTAGTTCTAGAACCTCGAGGAATCGCCACACTGTCTTCTACAATGGTTGAACTAATTTACACTCCTACCAACGGTGTAAAAGTGTTTCTACTTTTCCACAACCTCTCCAGCATCTGTTGTTTCCTGACTTTTTAATGATTGCCATTCTAACTAGTGTGATTGTGATTTTAATTTGCATTTCTCTTATGACCAGTCATGATGAGCATTTTTTCACATGTCTGTTGGCTGCATAAATGTCTTCTTTTGAGAAGTGTCTGTTCATATTCTTTGCCCATTTTTTGATGGGGTTATTTGCTTTTTTCTTGTAAATTTGTTTAGGTTCTTCGTAGATTCTGCATATTAGCGTTTTGTCAGATGTATAGATTGCAAAGAATTTTCTCCCATTCTGTAGGTTGCCTATTCACTCTGATGATAGTTTCTTTTGCTGAGCAGAAGCTCTTTAGTTTAACTAGGTTGCATGTGTCAATTTTGGCTTTTGTTGCCATTGCTTTGGTGTTTTAGACATGAAGTCTTTGCCCATGCCTATGTCCTGAATGGTATTGCCCAGGTTTTCTTCCAGGATTTTTATGGTTCTAGGTCTTACGTTTAAGTCTTGGATCCATCTTGAGTTGATTTTTGTATAAGGTGTAAGGAAGGGGTCCAGTTTCAGTTTTCTGCATTTGGCTAGCCAGTTTTCTTGACACCATTTATTAAATAGGGAATCTTTTCCCCATTGCTTGTGTGTGTCAGATTTGTCAAAGATCAGATACCACCCACCCAAAATTAGAGGAATATACTCTAGGGGGCAAAGAGAGTTGGGAATTATTCTTTTTCATGGCAGCCAGAGTGAAAACAGTCATAATTCATCGGAGCTTGGGTACAGCACTCAGAAAGGTTCATATAGTAATAGGAGAAAATTAGACCTAGACCTAATGTTGCTCTGGTCTCACTTAACAAAGCTTAAAAGCAAGACATAAAAGGATCAAACTGTTTCCAATGAACTTACCTGCAACCCAGAACAAAGATCAATAATTTTAATAAGCACATACAAATATCCAGCACAAACATGGTAAATATTGCAGTGTCTTGCATTTGATAAAAAATTATAAAGCAGGAAAATATAACTGATAATAAGAAGAAAGGCTAATTTAACATTTGAAAATCTATCAATGCAATTCTCTGTGTTGACTAGTTAAAAGGAAAAACGGCACCTGATTATCTTGATGAATACAGAGAAAACATTACCAAAATCTAACATCTATTTCTGATAAAAAAAAAACTCTCAGCAACCTAGGAATGGCAAGGCATTTCCTCTGCCTAATAAAAGGTGTCTAGGAGAAACCTACAGCAGACATTGCATTTAATGATGAAAGACTGAAAGACTGAATGTCTTCCTCCTAAGATCAGTGAAAAGTTAAGGATGTTTACTTTCACTATTTTTATTCAACACTCTACTGAAGAATTTGCCAAGGCAATAAGGCAAGAAAAAGAAATGAAACGTACCCAAATCATAAAGGAAGAAATAAACCTGGCCAGGTGTGGTGGCTTATGCCTGTAATCCCAACACTTTGGGAGGCTGAGGCGGGTGGATTGCTTGAGGTCAGGAGTTCAAGACCAGCCTGGGCAACATGACAAAACTTGTCTCTACTAAAAATACAATAATTAGCTGGGTGTGGTGGCGTGTGCCTGTAATTCCAGCTACCTGGAAGGCTGAGGCAGGAGAATTGCTTGAACCCAGGAGGCAGAAGTTGCACTGAGCTGAGATCATGCCACTGCTCTCCAACCTGGGCAACAGACCAAGACTCTGTCTCAAAAAAAAAAAAAAAAAAAAAAAAAGAATAAAAAAAGTAAACCTGTCTTATTTTATAGACAACAATAATCATCTAAGAAGAAAATCCTGTGGAAGCTATGAAAAAGTTCAGGAAATAACTATGGGACACAGGATATACCATCAGTACATAAAATTTAATTTCTTTTTTTTTTTTTTGAGATGGAGTCTTGCCAATGCATTCTTACCAAGTGCACTGTGTTGCATTCTGAATTGCTTTCTGTTCATTTGCCTAACAGTGCTCATCCCGATGTGTGTTTATATACTCACTTGTTTACATATGATCCATGTATGTCTTCTCAGTGACTTCCCACCTGATAGCAAACTCCATGAAGGCAGACACAGTGCCTGTTTTATTGCTTGGTATTTGAACAGCACCTGTTACTATGCTAGCACACAGTAATATCCAATAGATGGTACCTGTTGTTATCATAGCAGGGAGTCAGTAAAGGAATAAAATTAAATTAACAGATGAACCAGTAATTTTGCAGTTGAAGAAACTGAGGTTCAGATATGGTCACTCACTGACCTGAGGCCACGTGACTAATTGAGGTTCCACTGCAGGTCCCAGCTCCCATGTAAACATGCTCTTCACTATGTTTCTCTCCTGCAAGCAGTGGAGTGGCATTTCAAGGAGTGTTTCCCTGCCTGGCTCAGGAGAAGCTTATGTTTCTGTACCAAATGTTACTCCCTATCTTACAAAATTTGGGAGAGGAATAAAGAGGCAGCCTGAATGGCTCTAACCCAGGGCTGATGCATAGTTAAGCTGTCCTGGAGCCCTGCAGGCAGCCTGTGAATTATTAGAATGTATCTGCCACATCTGGTGCCTACACACTGTGTGGAATGTGTAGCCGTGGAGTTCAAACCAAGACCTCACATTTACAGGGTTGTAAAGATGTAGACAGACCGGTGGATCTTGTTTCTATTCCACCCGAAGGCTAAGGTTGCCTCGCATAGATCTTCGAGAGGAGGACAGGGCTAAGAACTACTGTTTTGTCGTGGAGCTTCATGAAAGCAGATGAATCCATGTGTCTTTGCCAGAGTTACTGTGATGTATCCAGTCAGATACTTAAGATCACGTATCCCCATCAACTCATTTAGTAGGAATAAGATATTTATATATCATCCTGCAAGGTGGTCCGTATGACCTCTTTAAACAGAAAATGTCAAGTGTATCACTGAGTTTTCATGTTAACAAGCAATGAGAAAATGCAATTTATTTTTCTTTCTAATTTTTTTTTTCTTGGAGCTCACCCTGCACCCAGCAGTCAATGTGGCCTGAAGACTCAGACCAAGTGGCTCTGAGAGGCTATGATGCCCTTCATTAAATGTGGCCCCTGCTGCAGACAGTGAGAAGCTGAGAATCCTGTGTCTGCAGTTGCCTAAAGCAGAATCTTTACCACCTGCAACCTGTATCCAGAAAATACATCCCTGTCCCTTGACTGAGGCAAATCTCAAACTCCTGCTGAGATCCTAGTACTCAGATCTGACTCTGACTCTCCAGAGACTTCTGTGGCAGAGCTGGGTTTTTATTTAAGTGGTCTTGGACACCTTTTCCTGCAACCTTCAGAGAAGGAAATGAGAGTGCATGGTAGTAACACCCCAGGACGTAGGTGAAAGACACGTTGGACTCAGAGAATGCTGGTGTCAAATCCAGGAATTGTTTCCTTCCTACCTGATGGCTTTGAACCAGTTGGTTAATCTCTGTTCCTCACTTTCTTTGCCTATAAAATGTGGAGAACAATGACCACCTTTAAGGGAAATGAAATAATATATATTATGATTATATGTTAAATTACTATAATATATACTATACCCTCTGGGAGGAGTCTATTACCATGGTTGGCACATAGTAGGAACTCAGGAAATGGTAACTAAGATCACTTATCATATCCATTAATTGCAAAAACATGTTCATCACAGCGTTTTAAACACAAACCTTGGAAGTGACATTAATGTATACCAATAAAAATGGCATCCACTCCTGTGATGAAATATTGTACAACCATTGCAAATCATGATTCTTAAAGAAATGAGAAAATGCTCACAAAAGAAATGTCAAGTTTGAAAAAGATTCAAATCATAAATATATATCCTAATTTATGCAAGATAAACAAAAGGATGCTACGCACATATATAAATAGGACTCCATCCACTCCCTCAAAAGGATTTGCAAAAATATATCCCTGAAAGTTATCATTTATCTAAATGGCAAGAGTAGGGGCGGTTTTCATTTTGTTTATTCTTTTTTGTGCTTTTCAGATTTCCCACAATGAACATTGCCTGCAATTATAATACAAGAAAAAGCAAACATTATTACTTTTAAAAAATGATATGAGAAGCTACACCTCATTTTTCACAAAGCAACAGCTGCTGAGAAGCATTCGCTTTCTGCTACATGCATTCAAATGCCCCAGCCATGGCCTGGCAAGGTTGGGGGACAGCAGTGGCCCCCAGTCTGCCAGGCCAGCATCACAGATGGGCTCTCCACCGCACAGGGAGTGTCCAAGCCTTGCCAGGCTGTGGTTCCCTCCTCCTCTCTGCTGGCGTTTCCTCTGGTATTTATTCACTCACATAGCCTATAGAGTTAAAAGAGGTTTGTTTCTTTTCAGGCTGTTGAGTGCAGCCAGGGTAATTTAGTAGAAAAATGTCATGCTAATGCAATTCAAAGTTCAAATGATCTTTCATTTCGAGGGAAAGAAGAATGTGTGTGCAGTTGGAATGTTAAAACTCACTACTTGCCCTGCAATTCAAATAGAAATATGAGCTGCAGGGGCTACATAAGTCACATGAAGTACTGTGAGTGAAATGCGCAAAATGAATAAAAATGATCCGGAAGCCGTTTATTAGCATTGCTGGGGGCCAGCACCAAACAAGAACTGTGGCCGTCAGAAGCTGCGTTGAGAAGAAGGAGTGTTTGCATAAAATTACAATAATCCTGAAATAATGAGGAAGGAAGTGATCAGCGAGGTCCTTCTTACCAATGTCTTGAATGCCGCCCTCAGACCCCCGGAGAGCTGTGCCCTTTCCCAGCTCACATGCCCTTCCCTCCTCTCTCTGCCTGGCTTGGCTGTACTTGCAGGTGGGTGGGTGGCAGTGAAGCTGGAGGAGAGGCTGCATGTGCCCCCGCACTGCTATCTTGGAGTTTGAGGGGAGATGGAAAGATGGATGGAGAAGTTATGGTCACTGGACTTAGTTCAGGCCACCCACAAGAAGATAAGAGAGTATGATTGGCACCTGGGCAGGGGAGAGCTCCCCATCCCTCACTGGTGCACAGAAGGCAGGTCTATCCTTGGAGAGTTCACCCTCCTTCCACTCCACTTCTGGTTTCTCGTCCACCCCTGCCACAAAGAAGTGCTCAAAGGAACAGGTGTCAATTGTTCATCTTTTTTTTTTTTTTTTTTTTTTTTTTGAGACAGGGTCTTGCTTTGTTGCCCAGGCTGGAGTGCCTGGCATGGTCATCGCTCACTGACACCTTGAATTCCTGGGTTCAAGCAATCCTCTTGCTTCAGCCTCTCCAGTAGCTGGGACTACAGGTGCAGGCCACCACACCTGGCTAATTTTATTTTCTGTAGAGACAGGGTCTTGCTGTGTTGCCCAGGCTGGTCTCGAGCTCCTGGCTTCAAATGATCTCCCCACTTTGGCCTCCCAAAGCCCTGGGATTACAGGTGTGAGACACCACACCAGGCCAGTTACTTATATCTCAATATGAAATTTCCACCTTGTTTCTGCTCATAATGGATTAACATTTTCAGACATAGCTATTATGATCCATTGAAATCCTTTATTGCAGCCCCAACTTGTGAAAAGGATGTGAGGCAGCAATGTGGATAATTTGCCCAAGTTTCTTCCTTTAGTCTTAAAAATTGAATTCTATTTACCTCCAAGAGATCATCTCGGGTCACCATCTACACAACCTGCTTTGATGTTATTATTACATTCTCTATCATTGTTACAAACAAAACTAGGTTCCCCCTGAAAAAAAATTCCTATGTCAAAGCCCCAATCCCTGATGTGACTGTATTTGAAGACTGGGTCTAGGAAGAAGTAATTGAGGTTAAATGATCATAAGGGTGGGACCCTGATTTGTAGGCACGTGAAGAAGAGGTCCTGTGAGCACACAGTGAGATGCTGGCCCCCTACAAGCTAAGAAAAGAGGCCTCAGAATAAAATCTACCTTGCTGGCACCTTGATCGTTGACTGACTTCCCAGACTCCAGAACTGTAAGAAATACATTTCTGTTGTTTAAGCTACCCAGTCTGGTATTTTGTTATGGCAGCCTGAGAAGACTAATATAATCTTCTATAAACAAGCAAACCCCAAAGGAACAGTGGGGATGGTACAAATGTATGTGTGCGTGTTTAGGCAGGAGTACAGGTGTTCTTTCTTTAGAGAGTTAATTTTCCTTATGTTTCATGTTTCATCTAAGTGGGTTGAAATTTTTTCCTATATATATTTTATTGTGTGATAGAGGAATGGAATCTGGTGGCAGTGGTGGGAGGGGGTTTTTAGGAGATAAGAAAGGAGAACGAAGAGGAACTATTTTTCTTTTCATTTTGTATCTGGTCCCAAGAGCTGAAAGAAAAGAATTGTAATTATTTATATGTGCATATCCCAATGTATCTGTTCTGCATTGTTTCCCAAGTTGACTTCCATAGTATACTAGTTCTGCAAAAGAATATTAGTGAAAGGTGTTAAAAAATACCTTTGGTCATGTGAGTTTATGAACTGCTTTGTATGATTTTTCAAAGCCCATGCATCACGCCTCTCCAAGGGGCAGACACGACCCCACAGTAGGTCCCAACATATTTGACCAGGACGTCATTTTCACCATTCGTTTTTGGAGTCACACTCAGGACCATGATGCTGCAATGGAAAGCCATGGACTAGAATTCACAAAATTCCAGTCTAGACATGTTTTTCTACTCATTTGCTGCACAATCATAAGCACATCACCTCTTGGTAGCTCAACTGCTTTGCTATAAAATGAATGACTGACTTGTTTAGTCGTGGCTCTTCTCTCTCCTCTAGCATCCTGTGATTATGTGTCCATGACTTCATGGCTCTACTCACCCATTTGTACTCTACGGCAAGGCATCCATTTCCCCATCTACTCATAAGTATAGAAATGCTCAACCTACCTCCCACAAAGGTCTCTTGTCAAGATCAAATGAGTTAATGCAGGTGAAAGTACTTAGAAAAAATAAAGTGCTAAATAATTTCTAATGCCTGCAGGGAAAGGGTTATGACTTCCCTGTCATTCTATGTGCTTCACAAACTCGGTGAAACCCGGTGTGAAGGATGAGGTACCACTCAGAGCTCAAGCTCTGAAGTCAGATTGCTTGGACTCAAATCCCAACTTTGCCCTTCATTGTGAAATGACCTTGGGTATGTTACTAACATTTTGTGGCTCCATTTCCTCAGCAGTAAAGTGGAAATACTTTCTCCTATAATTGCAATGAGGAATAAATGAGGAAATATGGGTAAGGTGCTGAAAATGGTGCATGGTATTTAGTAAACTCCCAGGAAATATCAACTCTTCTCTTTCTTCTCCTCCTCCTCTGTCTTCTTCATCAAATAAACGAATAGCAATGGCAATGATAACAACAACCAACAAAATAAAATATAAAAAGATGAGACTGTGGGGATGGTCAGGCCATGGTTAGCTTAAAGACTCTTAACTCTTCAAACAGGCTGGATTTCAAATGAGCCCAAACTATCTGCTGGCTCCTGTGAGCTAATAAGTTAAACACATGGATTGGCCCTGCTATGAACAAGTATTCATTGAGCTCTCCATTTGCAGGTCACAGGGCCAATTGTCAGACATGATAAAAAGTCAGAGATCTCTCCCTTAAGGAGATTACAATTTAGAGATAAATAAAAATTGTAAGCTCCTCAAACAATCAGAGGAAAACAAACAGTGGTCTGCCTTGCTTTGGTGAGTCTGTGAAAGCTCATGGGAAGAGTCATAGTTGAAGGTTTTATAGAAGAGGTGGGTTTTGACCTTGAGAGAGATGGATTTGGAAAACAGGGAGGAAAACATCATGAGTAAAGAAACAGAAGCAGGCATGTTGCATTGGGGGCAGAAGAGGACACCAAAAAGTGTGGACTCAGTTAACAAGTGGTGGGACACTTGCCTTGGAAGGTAGGTCCTTGAGTATGAGTCCGAGGAATTCAGACTTCATACAAGAAAATTCAGCAGAAGACAAATTGCTTTTCCTTTTAAACTGTCTGCTTTCTCCTTGTGAAATTAGAAAGGTCATACAATGAAAGTGAGTCATCACTCTTTTCCACTCACTTAGCATTCAGCATAAATCTATGTTTGCCTTGGGTGAACGGGCAGGTAGTTATTTGCAAGGCCGAATCAGGTAATGCAGCTAGATCTAGTTGCTGCTGTTGGTCCTCCCCTCCCTAAAACCAGCTGGTGTTCCATTCGATGGAAATGTACCAGCACTGGAGGGCTGATGACGATGGGGTTCTTGAAGAAGGGTGAGAATAGAGTCCTTTTTTATTGTAGAGACTCTCATGGAAGAGCTGGTTTCCGAAACCTTGAAAGTGGGGAAACCGCTCCTGAAGTAGTGTAGGGATGTCTGGAATTTTAACTTATACTGCTCAACTTATATCTTAACTTATACCACTGGATAGATGATTGTATCAGAGAGCAGGTAGAAGTGCTTTTATGAGAATCAATAAAACTAGGATAAATCATCTTCACCTCATACCTCTTAGAAATTTGGACTTTAAATTTGGGGCATTTAAAAGCCCATTAAACATGGTCACTGTGTCCCTGTCAATTGCATCAACCCAGTGCTCTCCACTGTCAGCAGCACCAGCCTCCTTCCTTGCCCAACCTGGTCACCAACGTGACCAGTCAGCTATTTAAGCAGAAATTATCTTTTGTGAAAATCTATATATTATTTAATGCCTTTGCCCTTTGCCTCAGCTCTTTCTTTCCACAAGCTCCTCAGCCAGGATTTCAATCTGCTTTGGATGCTTTGCAAAAAGAAATGCACAGCAAACCCCAGTGGGAATTGTGACTCTCTCTTTCTGATTTCAGGAGTCTTGTAATTTATAGTGCTTCCGTGCTGGGGCTCTGCAACTCTTTAATGGGGCCTTGCGGTAAAGTTTGGGTAGGAAAAAATCATTTCACTTAGAAATGGTTCTGCTTTGACGATCTCTGTTTTACTGGGAGTTTTTCTTCTTTGTCTTTAAAGCCAGAGCCATTTCCTAGAATAAATGTTGCCTGAACACGGGAGAAGAAAGTGGAGAATCAAGTCTTGGGGAAGATACAGACTCCAGCAGTGCATCCAAATGGCTTTGGCAGTTCATAGATCAATCAACAAATATTTGATAATTGTTGACCACATGTAAGGCTTAATGTTAGGGACTGCAGAGTGTATCAAAAACGTGAATGGAATCTTATCTGTTCACTCTCAAAAAACTCAACAGCTTTTGACCAGGTGTGGTGGCTCACAGCTGTAATCCCAGCACTATGAGAGGTCAAGACATGAGGATCACTTGAGGCCAGGAGTTCAAGATCAGCCTGGACAACAGAGCAGGACATTATCTCTACAAATAAAAAGATAAAAAAATGAAATAAATGAAAAAGAAAAAAAATTGAAAAGAAAACCAGCCAGGTGTGGTGCATGTGCCTATGGTCCCATCTACTTGGGAGGCTGAGGTAGGAGTATTCCTTGAGCCTAGGAGTTTGAGGTTGCAGTGAGCTATGACTGTGCCATTGCACTCCAGCCTAGGTTATAAAGCGAGATCCTATCTCTAAACATAAATAAATAAATAAATAATACAAAATTCAAAAACTCAATTCCTTTTTACAGTTCAGCAAATTCAAGCCAAATTCATTGCCCTGGTGTCTCAGGCATCACAGATGCCTCCAGATGACTCCAGCTAGTGGACTTTTCTGCACATGCCTGTGTGCCTCCAGCTGTATTACCTCACGTTCTTTTTATCTGAGGATAAATGCCCCGTGAGATACATGAACACCTACCCCCAACACTTCTGTTGACTAAATTCTGTTCATTTTTATAGATCACCTTCACACACCACCTCTCCCAGGAAGCATGCCCTGATTGACCCTCAGTTGTGTGTGAACTTTCTTCCTTTCAACCCCCATGGTACCTTGTATTTGGTTTTCTAAAGAGAATACTGCTTGACTGAGTAGGAAGATCAAAAAGCATTTGCCGATTGACCAATTTAATAGGGTTGAAGGTCTCTTAGGATCTTATAGGATCATCAATATCAACATGATGGGGAGAAGACTTAGTTCTGGTGAGAATACCAGTTCAGAGGTTTAGAACAAGGGAAATCTAACTGAATTGTCAAACAGATAGAACAGTAAGGGTTTAGAGGTGTGTAGGTTCATAGCCACACATAAGAGCAATATTTCTGCAAACAGCCCAGAATGCATTATACTGACATGAGTACTGCTCTTCAAGGTGGTCCCCTTCAGAGACTGATTTCCCTGAGGTTGCCAGAAAGCAAGATACTAGCATCAAGAAGATCCAAACCCTGGGTGCCCTCCCTCCAATCCACATCTCGCCATTTGCTGCTATTGGAACGTAAGTCAATCTACACGGTTTCCACTCAGCTGAGTGTCAGGGACACCAATAGTGTCCACAGGACTGTAGAGCATTGAGGAGGAAGTAAAAGGCAAACTGTGTTCATTATGAGTTTACAATTATGCTGGGAGAGGCAGGTGAAAACATCAAATTAAAATGCATACCTGTCCATGATGAGGTGTTGAAATGACTCACCCACACAAGAAGGGCTATTTGAATTTATGGAGGAAGAGTGTGTGTGGGAACTGAGCAGGGGGAAAGGTCAGATGTGGAAACTGAGAGGGTCCCTGAAAGACTTCAGGGAATGGACAGGGACTTGGTCTTCTGGCTTGGGGACCTGAAATGTTTAAAATTGTAACTCCCAATTTCACTGCCCACATTTGAACGTTTATAGACCTATATCTTCTCTAATTAACCCTGGCTCTGGACTCTTTCTTTTGGTACCTACTGTCAGTGTACTCACAGTCTCTCAGGCAAAAGAACTCAGTCAGTTCTCCCTTTTTCCCTCACTAGACACCTGTATCTAATCAGTCACCTGCGATTACGTTTCATATAGATTGCCTTTGTCTCTAAGTTCCACCTGTGTATAGAACTTCAGGTTCTCAATGGCTTTTGCCTTTTCAATATCATTCCAGTTATCTATGGCTGTGTAACAAACTACCCCTAAACTTAGTGGCTTAAAACAACAACTGCTCTATTATACTTTGTAATTTTTCAGGTCAGGAATCCTGGCCGAATAGTTTCTCTGTCTCACATGACATCCATGGAAGCATTCACTGGTGTTCACTGGACAATGCAGATCTGGACAGCATGTGGTGGCTGCATTTTTGTGTCTGTCTCCTTGTTGAGCATGGCTGGAAAGCGAGATCAGCTAGAACCATTGACCAGAGTGCTTATGTGTGGGTTTTTCAGCATGGTGACATCAAGGTGGTCAGAGCTTTTAAACAGGAGCTCAGAGCTCCCAGAGTGAAAATTCCAAGAGACAGCAGAACCTGATACTCTCTCAAGATTGGGTCTGGAAACAGCCACATCATTTTTGCCCTCTATTACTGGTGACGCAATCTCAGAACCACCCTCTAGGCAAGAGGAAGGGACAAAGACCCCACCTGTGGATGGGAAGAGTGACAAAGCAATTGTGGTCACATGTAATCTATCATGAGCATTATATTATTCATTTTGACAGCAGGAGGCAATGGGAAGATCTTGATGCTAACTTCGGCTCTCTTGTTAGCCCACTGTGTGTACATGAGGGAACCCCTTTAAATCTCCACACCTCAGAACTTCTGCAGTGATGGATGGGTTCCATGGTTCTCAAAGTGTGGTCCCCAGACCAGCAGCATCAGCTTCACCTGAAAATTTGTTAGACTAGCCAATTATCAGGCCCCATCTCAGAAACCACTGAATCAGACATCTTGGGTGGGACCCAGCAATTTGTATTTTACCAAGCCCATCAGGTGATTCTGATGTGTGTAAGGGTTAAAGAAGCCCTGGGGTTGGTTCCTTTCAGCAGGCTTTCTGTGAGTCTAACTACAGAAGCACCCTTTCATGCCACATGACCACAATTAATCGTGAATTAATTGAAAAAGAATTAATTAAAATTAAGAAATGCTACTTACATTTGTGAAACTTTTAATGAAAGGAAGTCAATCTTTTGATATAGGGTCAAGGCTTTTCTTTGAGTGTGAGTCTGCTGGTTGGATTTCTATGACAGCTTTTCTGCATAACCCATATATTTAATGCATGATCTGAGGTTTTCAGGTTTTTTAAAAGCACAGCAAGAACTAAAGACTTTACAAAGGAATCTGAACAGTTCATTTGAGTGACTCATCTTTCTTGACTATTTCTGAATGTCTGACTCGGTTTATATAACAATAACATTTGTAATATTTAATTAAATCATTGCAATGACAAGAATAACTGGAATAAACGAGTTTGGGAACAAAGTCAACTGATGGGAACAGAAGGCTTGGGACACTGGGTGGTTTTCTACTCATCACAAGCATCACTTGGCCATGGATGTCAACTGCTTTAAGGACAGCAGGGAGAATACTGGTGTATGTGGAGAGTTGGTTGAGTGGACATTGAGTAAGAGAGCTTCTCCTGCACTGCTGGTTCTTCCTGACCAGAATTCTTGTCTTCTTCCCTCTCTTTTATTGCATCCTTGACACATGTTTAATTCAAGCCCTTTTCACCTGACCCTCAACTATTACAAAAGCACCCTATGTGGTCTCACTGTTTCCACACTTACCTCCTGGTGTCTGCATAAATTCATGCTTACAAAAGCCAAGCCAATCCATTCTTAGCAGGGTGGAATGAAAAGAACACTGGATGAAGAAGCTAAGGACCTGATTTGGGTCCTAATATACTATTTCTAGTTGTGTGTCATTGGACAACTCATTTAACTTCTCCAAGCTCTTTCCCTCAAGAAAAGATACAGCAACTCATGCTACACAAACTTCAGAGGGGATCTTGAAGATCAAGTGGATTTAAATAGGTGAAAATGTTTTGAAACCTGAATAGAACTCTACAATTCTAAGTTGATAACGTTCAGTCTTTTCAGCCTAGCACCCAACAGTCTAGTTCTAGCTTATCTTCTCAGCTTCTTTCTCAAAGATCCTAGAAGTGTCCTTCCCACCCTAGCAAGACTGTTCTACTCAAGATCCCATGCACAGACCTAAGTTGTCTATGTCTATGCCTTTGGTCACTGTTCCCTAAAATGTCTTTTTCCTTTTCTATAACTGGGTTGGTCTATCCCCATCTGCATGGGCATTTCCATGAGACACAGACTCATAAAGAATGGGCAGAATGCAAGCTACCTCCTGGCCTCTGAAGACCAAGTGGAGAAGAAAACAGGTTTCTAACCAAAGAAGAAAGTTCCGAGTTATAATTTCTCAGCACACTAGGCAAGGTGTGGCACACCTTGACAGTTAGAGAAGAGTATTTCGTCCTGAAAACCTGCAGCTCACCAATGAAATTACACCCTTCCTTATTTTATTGGGACAAGACTGCACACTTGTCAGTGGAACTTAGAAGATGCAGCAGTAGCAACATAAACTAGGTATATGCTGAGCCCTATCAGGTCATCTATTCTGTGGTCATCTGGTGGTTGGGATTATTCTTAGTGAGACAAGCCAGGCATCAAGAGGCTGAACAGCTCAAATACCAAGTAAGACTCAAATCCTTTTACTATGTGTATATTAAAATCTGGTCACACTCTTAGGCTTTAAACATGGCACTGAAGTCTTAGATTCCATTCGGGTGCAAGCAACAGAAAACCTAAGAGAGGCCTTCATAAATAAGAGGTCAATTTATGCAGTGCAACACGAGTTTTGGCAATAGGCAGCCCTCTCGTGCAGCTGCTCAAATAGGCCACTGAAGGCTCAGACTCCTTCTCTCTCTTCCTGCTCCATCACTTTCATATCTTTAGCTTTTATTTTCCATTGCAGGGTAGCTGCCAGGCCTTCAGGCATCAGATCACGTTCCAGGCAGTAAGAAGGGAGAGGGCAAAGTGGCAGAGCACATGACACTGAGCCTGTTCCTTTCCTGGAAGCAGGGCTATATTTACCCGTAGTTCATATCTGGTGTCTTTTATAATTGGTGGTTATTTATTTATTTTTAAAATTACCCTTGCTTAAAAGCCCCACCTGCTAACTTCTACTTTATTTATCATCTAGTTCTGGGTTACATAGACACCCTTGCCTGGGATAGAGTTGGAAACTGAGTGTTTTTACCTGGGTACATTGCCATCCTCAAAACAGGTTTGAGATTCTGTCAAAGAGAAGACAACAACAGATATTGAGCAGGCAATTAATCATCTGCCATAATGCTTCAGTTCAAACTTGTGTATTATATTAAATTGCACCACACCACTTGGATTTATATTAAAAGGCAACAAGCTTCACCTGTGTCAGGGACAACTGGGTGATCAAAGAAAAAGTCTCATTTTAAGGTGATATTTACTTGGGGAACCTGAGGCCGTATGTCCTTCCAGACCCAGTTCAAATATTCCAACCTTCAAGAAATATCATTCATCCCAGTTCTCCTACTCCAACACTTACTGTTCATTCCGTCCACTTGACGTTTATCTTGGGTAAATGTCCTTCCCCACCCCAAACATATTATAAATTCCATGGGGGATAGGATTGTATTTTCTTTTCTTTTTTACTCCCCATGGGTCCCCAAATGGTACTGAACACAACACAGGGGAATGTTAGATACTTACTGTTCGGTTCATAGGAAATGGAGTCATGGTGGTAGTTGAGTTAGATATGAATGTGGAACAGTAAGAAGGCCGTGTTTCTGGGTCTAAGATTCTGGGTGACAGAGTAATGAAAGATAAAGTTAGTTCATTCATTTAATCCTTTAATGTATTTATTGAATACCTATTCTATGCTAGACAAAAATACGACTGTCCTAGATTCTGCATTCTATTGACCTAGCAGCATAGACAGGATCAAATACCAACAAGATAATTTTGCAAAAAGTTATAGTTCTAGGCTTTCTCTAGATTGAACAATTTCCATCTGCCTGGCACGTGGACAGAAGCACATACTGGTTGAGCCTGGTGTGATTCTGGCTGTCAGACTTCATCTTTGCCATCAAACATGATCACATTCACTTAATTCTCAGAGAAGCCGTTTGCTTTCTCATTACATTTGAGGAAACTGAGGCCAAGAGCAGTGGTGGGTTGCTCCAGGACACATGGCCAGTTGGTGGTAGAACTGGATTTCTACCCAGTGCATAGAAGGTCAGCCTCACTCCTGCTCTCCAGTCCCTGCCCTTCCAGAGTAAGCCCTAATTTTCCAGGAGAGTGATGACGGTGTCTCCCAAGAAGTACATGGAAGGCAGAGAGCACGTCTTGGAGCCTCATGGACTCTCAGGTATATCACAGTTATTGTTTTTCGTTAAGTGAAGCAAGGAGGAGGCGTGGGGAGAAGAGATTGCTTTCAAACCTTCTGATTCTCATGAGTACTGCTTTGCCTCCACCATGGCTGGCTCAGCCCAGGCACACAGACAGGTGCTTTGCACGGGGGGAGCAGCAGCTGTGTCTGGCAGGGGTCAGAGGCTCCCTTTCCACATACTATCTCTGGCTAATGGTCCGATCCCAGCACTGATAGCTCGGCTCACACATTCTCTTGTGGAAGACAGACCTTCAACAAGCTGAACTGTTCTCAGCTACCCAGTGTCTTGACATAGGAGGAACATGCAGTGATGTGAATGTTCTTCAGGTGCCTGCCTCATGCTCAGAACTAGATACTAGGGAAATAGAGGTGAATACATTGCACAAAACTCCCTGACCTCAGGGAGGCTGAGATATAATAAGTAGATTAATTCAATCAGCTAGTCAGGCTTTGAAGAAAGGAGGTGGGACAGGCCAGGAAGTTAGAGATTTGGGTGCCCTGGGACAGACGACGGTCAGAAAAATGTCAGCTTTCTTGCATGGTGGGGAGGCTGAGAAGGAGTTCGTTGGAGTCTAGGGTCAGTGTAAGGATCAACCCTGGAGCACACAGAAAGTGAAGGTTGGATTAGGTGGTGTGCATCACATGTTGCTCCCAAGGTCACACTTTTACTTGGGACCATGGAAACTGGTGTGAAACAAACCAGTGACTTCTTTACACTCTAAGGAAGATAAAGAAAACCTTTGCTGGGCACAATGGCTTATACCTGTCATCCCAGCACTTTGGGAAGTCAAGGTGGGAGGATTGCTTGAGGCCAGGAGTTTGAGACCAGCCTGGGCAACATAGTGAGACCCTGTCTCTACAAAAAATAATAAAAAATATTAGCTGAGCATGGTGATGTACACAGTGTTTAGTCCCAGCTACTCAGGAGGCCGAGGCAGGAGGATCGTTTGAGCTCAGGAATTTGAGACTGCAGTGAACGATGATCGCACCACTGCACTCCAGCCTGCGTGATAGAGCGAGAACCTACCTCTTAAAAAAACCTTATTGAATTTCTCTGGAACGTAAGTATGTTGACTCTGGCTTGGATCAGGGCGTCCTTGGTGCCTGGCACTTACTACATGTGCAGCAAATACTTACTGAATGAATTGCTGAATGAACTTGAGAAGGCTCAGGCACTGCACTTTTGCATATACTTCCATTTTCTCCATCACATCTAATTGTGTTTATATGAGGAAAGAGTAGTGCTGTGGTCTGAATGTTTATGTCCCCACCCAAATTCAAATATTGAAGTCCTGTCCCTCAAGATGATGGTACTAAGAGGTGCAGACTCTGGGAGATGATTAGATCATGGAGGCAGAGACCTCATGAATGGGATTAGTGTCCTCATGAAAGGCTTCAGAGAGACCCCTGGCCCTTCCGGCATGTGGGGTCATAGTAAGAAGATGCCATCTATGAGGATATGAGCCCTCACCAGACACCCAGTCTGCTGATTCCTTGATCTTGGACTTCCCATCCTCCAGAACTGTAAGAATACAATTTTTGTTGTTTACAAGCCACCCAGTTGAGAGTATTTTGTTATGGCAGCCTGAACAGACTAAGACACATGCTGATTCCTATTTTTCCATTAGAAACCTGGGACATGGAGCTATTAAAGGTGTAAATAGTAGAATTAGGATCTGAAGTCATGGTTGGGTCTCTGCAAGTTCAGGGCTCTTTCTTCCTCTTGCTTCAGCTTTTCCATCTTCTCAACCCTGGCTTCTCACCCAAGGCTGCTAGACTTCGCTGTCATAAGACCAGTGGTCCCCAACCTTTTTGGCACCAGTGACTGGTTTTGTGGAAGACAGTTTTTCCATGGATGGGGGGTGGGGGGTGGTTTTGGGATGAAACTGTTCCAACTCAGATCAGGCATTAGGTTCTCATAAGAAGCTCACAGCCTACATCATTTGCATGTGCAGTTCATAATAGGGTTCAGCTCCTATGAGAATTTAATGCCACCGCTGATCTAACAGGAGGTGGAGCTCAGGCAGTAATGCTCGCTGGCCTGCCGCTTACCTCCTGCTGTGCGGCCTGGTTCCTAACAGGCCACTGACTGGTACTGGTCTGTGGCCTGCAGGTGAGGACCCCTGTATGAGACAATGTCTTGACTCTGGGAACCCTGTGAATCCCGAGCCACCAGTGTGTCCCCTGATTCTCTAGGGAAACGTAGTTTTACGTTCTTGTACTTGGTTTTGGGGATGTCCACACACTGTGTGCATAGAAGGGGGTATCTAAGTGTGTGTTGGGATAGGGATGACTTCAGTGGGAAAGCACCTCAGCTGCTTCACAGAAAATAACTCAACCAATGTAAAAAAATAAAAGTTGTTCTGATGTGAGAGGGAGAGGAAATACTGATGCTGTGAATGGAACAGTGTTCCTCCAAAGTGCTTATGTTGAAGTCCTAACCACTAATAGGATGGTATTTGAAGGTGGGGCTTTGGAGAGGTAATTAGGTTTCAATGAGGCCCTCAGGGTGAGTTTATGATGGAGGAGTGCCTTTGTCAGAAAAGACACAAGAGCTCTCTCACTCTCTCTCTCTCCTTTTCACACAAATCAGAGGTCACATGGACATGCAGGGATGGTGGCCACCTACAAGCCAAGAGAAGAGGCCTTGGAATGAAACCCACCTTGCTGGCACCTTGATCTTGGACTCCCCAGCCTCCAGAACTATGAGAAATTAATTACGATTGTTTAAACCACACAGTCTCTAGTATTTTACTATAGCAGCCTGTGCAAACTAAGACAACTGCTCATCTGAAAAGATAAAAGTATCCTGTTTCAAAGGCTAGCATGCCTTAGACTCTGTCAAACCAAATAGGCCAGGAGCAGGATATAAGAGAATATTGTATACTTGGGCAGGGATGAGTGCATCTGCAGCTGACCGTTTTCCTGGGGGTGTCTGTGCTGAGGCCTATCCCTGAGGGCTGGTCTATGGCTTATTCCCCCACTCCTGGGATGGGCTCATTTAACTCAGGTCTCCCTTCACTGTATATCTCCATCTCTATCTCTATTAGCTACCGCCATCGTCCTATTGATCATTCTAATATTTGTCTCCAGCCTGTAACTCTCTCCTAGAACCACCTGCCACTGTGACCAGACTTACAAGCCATCTCCCCAGGGATAACAACCCTGGGACTTCAACACTGGTCCTGCCATGTGTCTGTCTTTCTCTTCTGTCTGGGCTCCGGGAATGGCATTGCCATGTAACTCAGGTCCATGGGAGAAACATGGGCTCCTCCTCCCCTCACACCTCACTTCTGATATATCACTTAGGTGATTCATTCTGACTCCTAAACACCTATTGAGCCCAGATCCAAGTCTCCACCTTCTGTGGATCCACATGAGTCCTTGCCGTTGCTGTCTCTTGCCACGACTTCTGCAGAGGCCTCCTCACTGGCCTCCCCACTCTTAACGCCCTACTTCAGCTCATTTGCCTAAGTGGTCTTTAAATAATGTAAATCTCATCATTTCACATTCTTGATAAATGCTCTTCAGCACTTACCCATTTGATGGAGGAGGAAGTCCATACTCCACAGCTAGGTTATGGATCTGGCCTCAGTTCAATGTTGTGCCTCATTTCTTGCCCTAAACTTTTCTTCCCTGGCCAACCCTGTTCTCGGCTAGCCAGAGTAGAAGAGAACAGAACAAAGCCCCAAATGTGCCCAGTTTTTGCCTCCGGCCCTGGGCCCATGGTGTTCCCAGTGCCGGAACCCCTCCTTCTTTCCTTCCCGTCATCTCCACATTGTTATCCACTCAGTCCTTTTGCAAGGTTCACTCCTACTTATTACTTTTTTATGCAGCATTTTTTATTGTGGTAAAATATACATAACCAAAAATTTACCACCTAAAATTTTTTTTTTTTTTTTTGAGACGGAGTCTCGCTCTGTCACCCAGGCTGGAGTGCAGTGGCCGGATCTCAGCTCACTGCAAGCTCCGCCTCCCGGGTTCACGCCATTCTCCTGCCTCAGCCTCCCGAGTAGCTGGGACTACAGGCGCCTGCCACCTCGCCCGGCTAAGTTTTTGTATTTTTAGTAGAGACGGGGTTTCACTGTGTTAGCCAGGATGGTCTCGATCTCCTGACCTCGTGATGCGCCCGTCTCGGCCTCCCAAAGTGCTGGGATTACAGGCTTGAGCCACCGCGCCCGGCCTTTTTTTTTTTTTTTTTTTTTTTTTTGAGTCAGGGTCTTATTCTATCACCCAGGCTAAAGGGCAGTGTGTGATCATAGCTCACTGTAGCCTCTGTCTCCGGAGCTCCAGCGATCTACCCACCTCAGCCTCCTAAGTAGCTAGAACTATAGGAGCATGCCATCATGACTGGCTAATTAATTTTTTTTCCCATAGAAACAGGGTCTCCTCATGCTGCCCAGGCTGGTGTTGAGCCCGTGACCTCAAGTTATCCTCCTGCCTTGTCCTCCCAAACTGATAGGATTACAGTTGTGAACCCCTGCACCTGGCTGCCACTAAACCATTTTTTTTTTTTTTTTTTTTTGAGACGGAGATTCACTCTTGTTGCTCAGGCTGGAGTGCAATGGTGCGATCTTGGCTTACTGCAACGTCTGCCTCCCGAGTTCAAGTGATTCTCCTGTCTCAACCTCCCAAGTAGCCTGGATTACAAGTGCACACCACCACGCCCGACTAATTTTTGTACTTTTAGTAGAAATGGGGTTTCATCATATTGGTCAGACTGGTCTCGAACTTCTGACCTCAGGTGAGTCACCTGCCTCAGCCTCCCAAAGTGCTGGTTTTACAGGCATGAGCCACTGCCCCGGGCCCACCTTAACCATTTTTAAATATACAGTGGCATTAAGCACACTCAGATTTTCATGCAACCATCCTCACCATTCATTTCTAGACTCTTTCATTATCCCAAACTAAAAATCTACCTATGAAACAGTAACATTTCCCCCTCCACCTCCTCCAGCCCCTGGGGGTCACCACTCTACTTCCAGTTTCTATGAATCCGACTCCTCCAGGTACGTCCTATAAATGGGAACATGCAGTATAAATCCTTTCATGTTTGGCTTCTTCCGCCTGGCGTGATGTCCTCAAAGTTCATCCACATTGTGCATGTCTAATTATTCCCTGCAACTGACACAGGCTGTCCAGGAAGGCGTCACAGAGGAGAGATTTGTTCCAGGACCTGGGGAAGATGGGGGCAAACCACCCTGATGTCTGGGGGAGCGTATTCCAGGCAGAGAGAACAGCAGGCACAAAGGCTTCCAGTCACAGAGTGCCTGGCGTGTGTGAGGAATAGGAAGGAGGCTGGTGTACTGGGTACAGAAATAATGACTGATGTGGTCAAGAGATATTGGAGAAATGAATTGAGGGGAGTGAGGAGTGATTCCTGCACTGGCCTCAAGTGCAGCCCTCCCATCCAGAGGCCACATGACCCTGTTTCCTCCAGCCCCAGTTTCGATGGTGTCTTCCTAATGAGCATCCCTTGGGGGTAGGCAGCGGCATCACCCACTCCAGGTCTCTTTTCTGCCCTCGTCTCAACGGGCTTCGCTGTCTGCTGCTATTTTCCTCTTGGCTCTCTGTGCTCCCATTTGGATTGTGAGTCTTATGAGGACGGGGGCTGCAGTGTCTGCATTAGTTCCCGCAGTGGTCCTGGACCCTTTCACAGAGTGGCACAGTGTAGTAGATGCTGAGTGAAAGAATCAGTGAATGAACGGACAAACAAGTGAGCTGATCTCAGTGAATCCTGTAATTACCCTGTGATGTGCTCAGGTGCCCACTCCTCCATTTCTCTCTTTACCCTGGAGCCCCTCAGCTCTGTCTGCTCCAGGAGAATGTCTTTCCTTACACTGTGTTATGCTCTTCCACCTGGTGAGAACCTCTGCCTCCCAGGATGGGGATGGGGTGGGGTGGGTGGGGTTATGGTGCTTCCATTACACTGGCAAAACAAGCTTGTCTACTCTGTTGGTGAAATCGACAGACCAGCAATTCCATGAAAGCCTAGATAAACACTCATGGTTCCCATCATCTCTGGTGAGAAACACTGGCCTTGAACGCAGACCTTCCACCTAGAGACCACACATCCCCTTTTACCTCCCTAGACCCAGTCTCAAACATACAGCTTGTGTGCTAGGAAATCAGGTCACCAGACATTCCATCTTCTGGAGGCTCCTAGGAAGCATCACACAACAGCAGGCCTTTTGTGGCCTGTCCGCTGCAGAGCACCACTGTCTGGTTCCGATGTCATTATGAAGTCTACTTGTTGTTACCAGCACGACAGCTGCTTTGTCCAGCCAGTCCCTGTTCTATGCAAACTGGCTAGGTGCCATTGCCATGACATTCATAAGAATACGCATTCAGAAGATTAAGAGGTCCTGGGTAGCTACTGTTGTTCTCCAAGGCTTTAGACACCCACCAGAGCTTCTCTGACATTAGGGCAACCATGAGAACAAAGCGTGAATCATCAGACCCCTGAGATGTTTTCTTGGCCGTCTCCCTCCATCTGCACTTTGAGTGATATGGTACAGCTGTTGTTGGACAACACAGAATTCATCAACAACATGTGTGAAAGAAAAGAAGCCCTGTTACCTGAAAGCTTTCTACATTTTAGTATTTTTTTAATGAGTGAAGTAGGAGAAACTCTTTCCTTCCAGTTTGCTGATTTTAGTGGAGAATTCCTATTCATTGGATACAGCTGAAGGAAGGGCTGGGGCAGTGCTGCAGGTCTGCATAGCCAGCTCCATGCTCCTGTCTCCATATTGGTCCTGTACTTCTCCCCGCAGACCATCCGTGGAAACTGTGAGGGATGGAAGGGAGACCTTCCAATTGGCCCCTCTTCTTTTGCATACACGGAAACAAACTAGTAGAGAGGGCAGAGATGGAACCAGAGCCTATGGCTCAAAATGGAATGACAAAATGTGCATCTCTTTTGGTTCATTTCTTCCTGTTGGCTGAAGACCCAGGACCTATTCTAGGTGTGTAACATCTTCCTCAGCTTTTTCACAGGTACTTTGGCAGGAGGTTTATTTAAAGAAAGCAAACAGATCAAGAAAAGTGAGTCAGGATTTGGCCTGTCTTGTCAGGAAGCCTGGGTTCTCAAATTCTGGACTTCCTGTTTGTTAGCTCTGTGAGCCACACCACGTTTTAAAACATCTCCAAGCCTCAGCTAATTTATCTGTGAAACGGGCATAATAACAGCACCTCCACAATAGGGATTTTATCCTGGAAATAGTGCTTGTGAAGCACTTAGCAGTTCCTACAACATAGTGCTCAGTAGTGTTAGCTGTGATGAAGAATCCAGCCCTTCTGAGAAAAGAGGCTTTTGGGTTAATGCTGCTACCCAGCACTAAAATTCACATAGATGCTTTTGCTTTGGTAATAGTAGCATTCCTGGCAGGGCAGCACTGCCTCCATTTATGCAGCAGATTTTTCTTATATTCTTCCTAACACCTTCAGCCTAATAACTTTTCAGTTTCAATTTGCATCAGCCCAGAGCCTGTCCTGACCCATCTTTATTCCATCACCCAGGTTTTAAATGCATAGGATACTAAAACTATTAACAAACCAAGGACTTTACATAATGAGACGCGGACAACACAACAGGCTGGAATACAGAACAGGAAGGGCCTCCTTCCCTTTATATGTGAACAACAAAGCCACAGTGGCATTTGTTAGGAAGAACTTCATTGCTCCCAGTGTGGGTCTTAAGCTGTTTGAAATGGATTCGAGGGTGGATAGAAAGCCAAAATCAAGCCCATGTGGAGAGAGAGAGAGAGGGGGAGAGAGAGGGAGAGAGAGAGGGCGGGGTGGGGGGGAGAGAGAGAGAGAGAGACAGACAGAGAGACAGAGAGAATGGACTCTGGGAAGACTTACTTTCTTGCTTTTAAAATCGCCTCTCCCAAGCCTCATGCTAAAAGCAAGTTAGTGAAAGGGTCAGATTGGCTCAAGAGAGCCAAACCTGAAAGCAATTTTATCTCCTGAGGAAAATCCAGGGAAGCCAGTTCCCCAACCTAGATTTCAGCATTTTATATGAAAACAAGAGCAGGGAGGAGGAAATAATCTCTGTAGAGAGAAGTTAGGAAGCACAGGGAACTGAGAAGCAGGAGACTTGGGATCCAGTACATCCGAGGAGGATGCTAATTGTCCGTGGGGGTGTGTGGGTGGGTGGGTGGTTGGGGGCAGTGGGCACAGCTGTCCTTGCCAGGTCCTGTCTCTGTGGCTTTGTAAAGCAGAAGAGAGCCCCGGCTGTGGACTCAGGGGGCCCGATTCCTCTGCTAAACGGCAGGACCTGCTGCTTCACAACTTGTTCTTGCCTAAGGTTTCTTCTCTGTGTAAGGAGAAGGTTGAACGAGATGCTCTTTCGAATTCTTTCCAGCACTGCCATTTTAGGATGTGCATTCCCTGCCTGCCTGAGGACAGGAGGACTCTGCTCTGGGATTATGAAAGGGTTTCTCAGTGCCTGTCTTTCCTTCAAGGGTGTCTCTTGTCCCATCGTTGCCCACACCTGATTCTGAGCCAGACCATTGCTTTGGTCAGGGCTATCCCAGCCAGCGTCCTCACTTGGCGAAACACATCACTGCGTGTGCTTCAGAATTGCATCTCCCCTTAGGGTGACTGGCACTGGGAAGAAAGGAGGTTGCCGGCAGCTCTTAGGGTGGCTGGGGAGCCAAAGGTCTGGGACAGTAGAGATAGCAAGTTGCTCCTTTCCTGGTTCCTCGTGGGGGTACGTAAGGCAGAGGATGGGGCTGGAGTATGCCCTGCAGTGCTGTGGAAAATCTGGGGGAGCCGGTTGTCTGCTGGGTCCAAAAGTCACAGGCTAGAGTTGGAGGGAAGAAGACCCTTGCAGGTTCCTAGAGAAGCCTGTGGCGGAGCTTGTGTTAACACCCTGTGCTGGGTGGGCTCCCGCAAAGCACAAGGACACTGCCAGACTGCAGGGCTCTAGGGCCTGCCCTGTCCTTCCTCAGGGTCACAGAGCCCCTGCTATGGCTTAGTTTTCAATAAAGTTGGCCAGGCTGCATTCGTATTAGCTGCAGTAATTAGGATAAAATCTGTTAGCATAGAGAAGAGGCTAATGTATACGGTGGATGCCATTGATGCCGGGTGAGCCTCTGAAACTCCAATTACAAGACAAATTTCCTTATGAACCGACTGCCAGAAAATGCCCTTGTTGATATTCTGACAACAGAAGCTAACTCGTTACTCTTCCTTTTTAGAATAAGAAAGGAGGAAAGAAAGAAAAGGCAATTGTCTCCCCCTGGTAATAACCTGACTTGATTCTTCTTCTAAGACTGAAAATGGCTAATGGGTCAGGTTCTAAGCCCGGCACAGATGAATGACATTAAACCTGACTTAAGTAGTTATTCTTGGCTCCCCACAGAAGGGCTAGAAAGAAAATGACCTGCTATTGCAGCAAGGAATATTGAGATTAGACCAAGGGAAGGACTTTCCCTGCCTAGCAGAAACCTGAGACCTTGAGAAAAATCATTCTCTATGGAGGATTTAGTCTCTGGGTGCCGAAGTCAAATAATCTGGGTCCAATGGCAGTTTAGCCTTTTCCTAAACTGTATGAAGTTAGGCAAGTTAATTAGCTTTTCTAAGCCTCAAGTAATCTGTAAAATGGAGATAAAAATGCTCTCAAGGTCACAGAAATATTATGAAAATTAAGTGAGATAGTGCATTTAAAGTGCCTAGCACACACAAAGTACTTAGGGGCAGTTTGGTGGGACACTGAGCACGTTCTATCAGGTACAAAGGAAGTAAGAGTATGACTTTTATCAAATTAGCTGCTGGTGTGCAATTCAAATTCTAATCCTTCATCCATAGAAGTCCTGAACTCCCAGAATCTAGAGCCTTCTAGTCTTCCAATAAGCTGGTCTCTGGAAATAATCTAGTCTTTGCAATCAGAGTGACGTGGATTTTAATTCTAGTTTATCTGGTAGATAATTAAGAATTACTAAGATAACTAGAATAATTCTAGTTTATTTGGTAGATAACTAGAATAATTCTAGTTTATTTGGCAGATAAACTAGAATTATTATAAACTAGAATTATTATCTGGTATGGTTTGAATGTGTCCTCCAAAGTTAATGTGTCAGAAACTTAATTCCCAGCATGACACTGTTGAGAGGTAAGACTTGTAAGAGATGATTAGGTCACAAGGGCTTGCCCTCATGAATGGAGTAATGCTGTGATGATGGGAGTGGGTTCTTGATAAAAAGAGTGAGGAGTGATTTGATCTTTTGCCTTTTCTCTCTCTCATCCTGTGAGATACCTTCCTCCATGGAAGATGCAGCAAGAAGGTCCTCACAAGATGCCCACCTCTCAGTCTTGGATTTCCCAGCCTCCAGAACTGTAAGAAGAAAAAAATATCTGTTCTTTATAAACTACCCAGTCCAAAGTATTCTGTTATAGCAGCATAAAACTGACTAAGACATTATCACAGAGAAGTGTCATAATCTCTCAGAGCTCCAGCCCTTCTTCAGCAGCTTGGAGCTACAGCTCCTTTCTACTTTCTCATTGTGAACAAAACCCAAGATAACTTCATGAAGCATTTGGCACAGAGCCTGACACTCTAGTCACCCTACAAATCTTCATTCCCCTTGCTCTCTTGAGATAGTTAGAAATTTCAGTTAGGTAATTTCCTACCCGTCTTGATTTCCAGGGCTGGAGTACCAATTTACATATATTGTTTATTTTATGTACATACACACATATGTAAATATATATACATGTATTTATATGACATACAATATTTATAATATGCAATATATTTATATTTATATATAGTATATATGTATTTATTTGATTTGATTGGTACTCCAGTCCTTGGTTTCCAGAGATGTAGTACTAATTTTTATATCTATCTATGTATGTTACTTGTTAATAGTAAGGCTCTGTACAATTAAAAAGTTTTGTTATTATTTATCAAGAGTGGGGCCAAATGGCCCATAGGTGATATTAGATGGTGCAATACTGTTATGAAAATGGAAGGAAGTTTTTTTTGTTTGTTTTTGATATAGGGTCTCTTTCTGTTGTCCAGGTTGAAATATAGTGACATGGTCATGACTCATGTCAGCCTCTAACTCCTGGGCTCAAGCAATCCTCCTGTCTCAGACTCCTGAGTAACTGGGACTATAGGCATGTTTCAACATGCCTGGCTAAGTTTTAAAAAAATGACGGTGTCTTACCATGTTACCCAAGCTGGTCTCAAACTCCTGGGCTCAAGTGATCCCCTGCCTTGGCCTTTGAAAGTGTTGGGATTATAGGCATGAGCCACCGTGCCAGGCAGAAAGCAGGGTTTGAGAATAAATTTAGTACTAGATATTTTTAAGAAGGGGGAATTGTTAAACATTTACAAAGCCTACCACTTGCCAGATCCTGTCTTAGGTATTTTATACTGTTACATGTATATCATGGTGTTGGGATAGATCCAACTAGACTGTGACTCCTAGAATGTTTATCAGGAATTGCCTGAACCTGCAACTTGCAAATCAGATAGTTTCTTTCTAGTAGACTGTAAGCCCCTTAAAGGCAAGCCCATGTTTTATACAAATTCACTTTCTCCACAGCTCCTGGCATAGTGCATCAGAAGACCAAGAGAAATACTTGGTGAATAGGTGGGTGTGTGATTATATTTATTTATTCCTTAGTTCAACAATTTTTTTATTGACTACTGTGTTCCAGGCACAGATCCAAGCACTTTAGATACAGCAGTTAATAAAAATATACAAAGTCTATTGTTTGTTTGTTTGGTTTTATTTATTTATTTTTGAGATGAAGTCTCACTCTGTCACCCAGGCTGAAGTGCAGTGGTATGATCTCGGCTCACTGCAACCTCTGCCTCTCAGGTTCAAGCAGTTCTCCTGTTGCAGTCACAAGAATAGCTGGGATTACAGGCATGTGCCACCAAGCCTGGCTAATTTTTGTATTTTTAGTAGAGAGGGGTTTTACCATGTTGGCCAGGCTGATCTTGAACTCCTGACCTCAAGTGATCCTTGTGCCTTGGCCCCCCAAAGTGCTGTGATTACAGGAGTGAGCCACTGTGCCTGGCCAAAATATACAACCTCTATTGTGCTCTCACAGAGCTAACATGCTAGCAGGGGGAATATAACACTTAAGGTGTGAACAGATGCAAGTGGAGGGAGGAAATGGAGAGAGTGGTCAGTGGGTCAGGAGATGACCTGTCAAAAGCCACCCATGAACCATCTGGATTGCCCTCATCTATTGTCGATGGAAGCTCGCATCCTGCACTCATTGAGGTCAGTGCTTCCAAAGGTAAACCTGTAGGTACTTTCAAGTATTTCAAGAAATCTATGGTCTCGAGCCCGGGAGCTACCAGACAGCTCTTTCTCTTTCTCCCAGTAGAGAATGCATTTTTCCGAGCAATTTTAGGTTTACAAAAAACCATAACCCAAAATACAGAGAGTTCTGATATACCCCTCCATACCCCCGACCAAGTTTCCCTTGTTATTAACGTCTTGCTTTAGTGTGATCCAGTTGGTACAATTGATGAGCCAGTATCGACACGTTATTGTTAAATGTATCCACCGTTACTGTATCATAAGAATAGTTTCACTGCCCTAAAAACTCCTGTCCTCCATTTGCTGCCTATTCATCTCTATTTCCTCCACCCTCCTAGCCCCTGACAGCCACTCATCTTTTTACTGTCTCCATAATTTTGCCTTTTCCAAGATGTTATACAGTTGCAATCACATAGGACCCTTCTCTTTTCACAATTCCTTTCAATTTTGGTTTAATTTGGTGGCTGCATCCGTCCCAGAGTGATAGAACTAAAAAACCTCTGTCCTCCCACGGTCATATAGACTCACTCATGTAATTGAGAGGCCACGATGTACAAGATAAAAGTGTTCTCACTTAGCAAGGAGGATAGATCCACCGTTAGCCCAGAGGGGACAGATTGGATCTTTGCAGTTTCCTTGATTCAGTAAAACACATTTAATCACTTAAATACTTTTTGATGATGAGCTAGGGTGATCATTATCATGTAAGCCAACCCCCCCCAGTCTGATGTGTCCTGAATAAGAGAACTGACATGACAGGGACATGGGAGTTTTGTTTTGTGTTGCTGTATTTATTTGTTTGAATCATCCACTTTTGCGCTTAACAATGATCCAAATTCACCTGGAAACTGCAGCGCTCCCACTTGGATGCAGGCACTGTGGCGATGACAGGATGGAGTGGCTGATTGGGAGTCTGAGGGGTTAGCATGAGGACAGAGGTAGGCTCTGGCCCAGCTCTTTTCCAAAGACACAGAGCACAAGGGAGCCCAGTGGAAGATGGCAGGGAAGGGCAAGTGTGTGGGAGATCTTGCCTGTGTTATTTGTCAGATTTACGACCGCTAGTAGCACTTATCAAAAGTGACGTTTATTGGGTGTGAAATGTTCTCATTTGTTAGATAACACAAGCTGTTTAGTATTAAAGCAACTTTCACACAGCACAATCTCCTCTGTCATTAGGGACCTCCTAGGATTAATTACTGAGATCTATGCCCCAGTGTGCAGATGCCTCCCAGAACCATAAACTTATAAATCACGCATGAGCTGATTGCTAAGAAATTTTCCTTAAAGCCTCAATCTTTCTGCAAGGGGGACTAGGCAAGTCATGTGAAGAGTCAGTCGCTCACAGATGAGCACTCTCTGGAGGCCTGAGCTCCTGGTCTAAAAGGCAAGGCTGTCCCTGCACCTCTCAGGCTTGAGATGGGAATGATAACATATCTCTACACACACATTTAGCCTTTCAAAGTATTTTATTCATAGTGGTGCTTTCTTTGTCGTTCATCATTGCAGCACCAGAACTTGGAAAGTGTCTGCACATATTAGGCCCTTAATAATGGTGACAGATGAACGAGAGCCCCAGGAAGGACAGGGATCTGCTTGGATCTGAAAGATGGGTGTGCTGCTTACCTCAGATCACAAAGGCTCCCACAGGCTGCGCTGGTTCCAGGAGCCCAGTCTCTTCTCTGAATCCAATTCACCCTTCCTTTTGACTTGTTCTACAAGGCAACAAGAGGAACACTATGACACTATTAGGGATTATGAGAAAAACAATCAAGCATCAGCTACAAGGGAATGTGTTGGGGCATCCAAAATTACTTAGAACGTTACTTATGTAACACGTAGAGGAAATACACCCACTAGTTACCAAAGCACTTCTGATCACTAATCATCCTAGGGCACAAATAAATGAACATAAAATGCTACAAGATGGATTAAGGTGGACCTTAGGACATTTTTATGGGCACCTACACACATTAATGTGCAACAGGAAAATTAAGGTTGTTGAATCTTCTGTATTGCACATTCACTGTGCAAGCTGGTAAAAATATGACATCCAAGGTAGTCCCAAGGCATGTGGATTCACTCTTCGAAAAGATATCCCATCTCTAACACTATCACCCTAGGTCAAGACGTCATCACCTTTTACCTGTTGCAGAAATCTTCTGTTTTTCACGTTTCTATGTCTGCTCTAAAATATCCCATAGCAACTGCTTAAAACATTCCAATGACTTCCCTTTGCACTTAGGATAAAATCCAAAATCTTGATCATGACTGAGAAAGCCCTGCAGGGTCTGGCCCCTGACTACCCTCCCAACCTTGATTCTTATCATTCTTTCTCTCACTCACTGTCTACAGCCGCACTGGCCTTCTTGTGGCTCCACAGATGTGCTGGCTTTTTCTGCCTCAGGATATTCTCATGGGCTGTTCCCTCTGCCCACAATGTTTTTCCTCTCGCTATCTAAATGACTGGCTCGTTATCATCCTGATCCCCTTCCAATCTCATCCTAAATGTAATTTCTTCAGAGAAGCCTTCCCTGACCAGACAATCTCAACTAGACTCTTCTTCTATTATTTTCTCTTAAAGCCCCTGTCCATTCCCTTCAAAGCACCTGTTGTTTGTGTTTTCATTTTTGTGCCTGTTGCTCACCTTACATGGTGTGAGACATAAGGGCAGGGACCATGTGTATTTGGTCTGCCAATAGCACCTTAGAGTTAAGCATAGTGTTGGATGGCAGAATAGGCATTTAAGCAAAATCTGGTCTATAAGTGGAGAAGGAATGAATTAATGAATACTAAGAAGTATAACACACTTGTAATGTTCCCAAGAAGCTTAAAATCCATTTTGTGTGTATGTATATATGTGTGCATTTGTGTAAAATATGTACTTCCTAAAAGCTCAGAAATATTTGTCTATTTTGTTCACTGATGTACCTCCAATATCCAGACAACGCTTGGCACTTAGTAGCTTAAATAAATGCAAATCAATATTTGTTGAGTGAACATTGAGCAGAAATATAAGGAACCATTACAATATTTAGCAGGGAGACTTAACCTAGTCTGCAAGCCATAGCAGACATTTGAGAGTAAGAGGCATTGAAATGGAGAGCCAGCATTATCCACACGAAGGGAAGGGGGAAGAGGAAGGGGAGAGTAGTTCAGACATTGCGAATCACCTAAAGGAAAGGCCCAAGGGAAGAGGAAAAACTGAGCTTGGCGTGGTACAGGTTCACAAGCAATTACGTGTGCAGTAAGGCTGGACGAATATCACTGCAGATATAGTCAGAGGATCATTCATGTAAACCCTTATACTGGGAAGGAGTTCACTGGGTGAAAATTGGGTTTCCCATCATAAATTAACAGGCATTGACTTTACTGTACTAGGCCATTCTTGCATTGCTATAAAGAAATACCCAAGACTGAATATTTTACAAATAAAAGAGGTTTAATTGGCTCACAGTTCTGCAGGCTGTACAGGCATGGTGCTGGCATCTGCTCAGCTTCTGGGGAGGCCTCAGGGAGCTTTTACTCATCGTGGATGGCAAAGCGGGAGCAGGCACTTCACATGGTGAGAGGAGGAGCAAGGGAAAGAGAGTAGGGGAGGAGGTGCCACACACTTTTACAAGACCCAATCTCATGAGAACTCACTACCAGGAGAACGGTACCAAGTCACGAGAGCTCTACACCTATGATCCAAACTCCTCCCTCCAGGCCCCACTGCAAGTATTGGAGATTACAATTCAACATGAGATTTGAGTGGGACAAACTTCTAAACTATATCATTTCTGTCTAGATTGTTGGCAAGTTTGGTTAGGGAGAGTCAGTCCTTCCAAGCCTGCCCAACCCTGTTCACTGGTTAGAAGTAAATGCCTTTCTCTGTGAAGCCAAGGGCCAGATCCAGAGCCATGATGACCTCACCAAATATGGCCGCCTTGGCAGGCTCTGCAGGACAGCTGGTCAGCCTCTCCTTGCAGCCAGGACAAGGTCCCAGGGCTCAATGTGCCTGTGTCCTGTGCTTAGGTGGCATCCAAAGCCTCATCTCTGAGTTCTGGCTCTCTTTCTACTAATACGTTTGCTCTTAGCTTTCTTGGAGGGCAAGGTTGGGATTCCCAACCTTATTGAACACGATGTCTTGCCCATCATAAGTCTGTACTCACTGATGAACTGAATGAAACAGGGCAATGCAGAGATGAGAGAGGTCCTGGAAAAAGATGGTTAAGCTTGACCATTTGTCTCTGTGTCATTCCTGACTTCCTCTTCTATGTTTCCTGCCCTACATTTACCCAGGAGGCTCTTTCATGCCTTCTCCCAAATCCTCTCTTCTCCCTACTCCAACCATGGGAAGCCCTGAACCTCTATTTCGTAGTAATCTAAGCTTCTTTGTCTTTTGCTCAGTTAATATTAATTGAAGGCGGATTATAAGCTGGGCTGTGTGTTAAGTTCTGGGGATATAGTGAATAACAAATTGGCATACTCTTAAAATAAATAAAGGGGTACACTTTATTTTAAATTTATTTTTATTTTTTCATTTTTTAGCTGAGGAACAGTGCAGCCAAGGGCTATGATTTAATAGGGGAGTCAGATATTTATTTATTTAGAAATACAGTTTTGTTCTTGATGCCCAGACTGGAGTGCAATGGTATGGTCTCAGCTCACTGCAACTTCCACCTTCTGGGTTCGAGCGATTCTCCTGCCTCAGCCTCCCAAATAGCTGGGATCACAGGTGCCCGCCATTATGCCTGGCTAATTTTTTTGTATTTTTAGTAGAGATGGGGTTTCACCATATTGGCCAGTTTGGTCTCGAACTCCTGAGCTCAAGTGATTCCCCTGTCTCAACCTCCCAAAGTGCTGGGATTACATAAGCCACTGTACCCAGCCAGATATGAAATTTCAATACACAAGTAAATATATAACTCAAATTGTGACATAAGTTATATAGAAAAAGCATGGAGTCAGAACACAGGTTGTATGTGGTTGGAAGTCACGGAAGTCACTGAAGAGCCTTTGAAGTGACATTTGAGTTGAGATGAGTATAGAAAGGCAGGTAACCACGCAAAGAGCCAGCGGAGCTTTCTAAGCCAAAGTGAAGGCATGCACAGAAGGCCTGGGAATGGAATAAAGTTCTGTGTGCCACAGGACAGGAAGCAGGGCCGAAAGAGCAGGATGCGTTTGGAACATAAGCCTGGCTAGATGAGGCCTTCTAGACCAGATTAAGGATTCTAAATTTTATCCTTAGATCTGGGAGAAGCTCCTGAAGAGTTTTAAGCAAAGAACAACATAATTTGATTTGCTTTTTTTTTTTTTTTTTTTTTTTTTGAGATGGAGTCGTGCTCTGTTGCCCAGGCTGGAGTACACTGGCCCAGTCTCAGCTCACTGCAACCTCTGCCTTCCAGGTTCAAGCGATTCTCCTGCCTCAGCCTCCCGAGTAGCTGGGATTACAGGTGCACGCCACCACACCTGGCTAATTTTTGTATTTTTAGTAGAGATGGGGTTACACCATGTTGGTCAGGTTGGCCTTGAACTCCTGACCTCAGGTGATCCACCCCTCTCGGCCTCTCAAAGTCCTGGGAGATCCTCCCAGGGGCTGTGCGGAGGATGGACCTGGAAGATGTGAACGAGGAATGTATTGTAGTGAACTAGGTGGAAACAACAGGGTTCTGTGCCTGGGAACTGGAGAGAGAGGAAAGGAGAAGGAGAAGAGGTAGATTTTTGAGGTAGAAATGGAAGGACAGGTGCTGGCTTGGATTTGGGGAGGAAGAAAAGGATATGGCAAGAATGGCTCAAAAATCTCAGATTTAAATTTAAAAAAGCTCCTTCGCTTGCCTTGACTGTTCTATTTGGTTCTTGCGATGACTTTGGGAGGAACGGAACCAGGGGATATTATCCCTGGTTAACAGAAAATAAGAAATGGAGAGACTAAGGAAGTGTCCGAGTCTCATGGCTGGTGGTAAAAACCGGAGGGAGATCTCTCCTTTTGAGCCCCTGGTCTCACCTTGGAGCCCTGTGGAATGGTGGAGAGAGGGGCAGGAAGCACTGCGTCTTGTGCCTAGGCTTTCTCCTGTCAGGGGAGGGATGGCCCAGGAGGTGCCCACCGGCTCGTTGCCTCCAGGCTGGCCCCCTTCAATGTGGCTCCGTCTGCCTCCACCCTACATCTCACCGCCAGCTCTGGGCTCACTTTTCCTTAATGACTCTCATCTCCCGGAAAGTTCCTCCCCAGAATCCACAATGGGCGACATTACGAACTCCTCATGTCTGGTGATAACTTTTTATGAGGTTTTTATTCTTTTACAATATATTAAAGCCATATTTTTGCCAGGTTTTTACTTCAGTTTATTTCTTGTCCTTGAATCACTCTTCTCCTTCTCTCCCCCACCCCTCCGATTCCTTCCCCCACTCTCTTTACCTGAGCAGGCTTTGCACTGGAGATGTTTAATTCTCCTTTAATCCCAATTCCCGGAGGTACATGAAAGCAGCTTTACGATCCCATAAATCCAAGAAGATAAGGTGCATTTTTATTAGTTGTGTTGGCATCAAAGGGAAAAAAAATGGAATCTAATGTGAAATAGTCAATAATGAATTTACTTAATAGCTATCCTCATCACTTAACGGGGTGCACGGAAGGTAGCGGCCCTGGGGGTAGGGCTGGCGACTGGCAGCTTTCTCAAGAGATGAAGCAAGGGGTAAAACCCTCGCAGGTTGGTTGGTTTTTTTTCTTCTTCTTCTTCTTCCTCCAGCAGGAAGAGATTTCTTCCAAATGAAGCTAGAATGGCTGGGAGTGGAAGCCCACTTTTGCCCTGGGGCTGCCGAAGGTCTGCCCTCCTCACTCTCAGCCCTGGTGAATGCTCTGGGCCCTGAGATCAGCTTTGGTGACAGAAAGATGGAAGGCAGAGTCAAGGATGAATGGCACATCACTAAGAAGGGGGTGTGCTCCCTCCAGGGAGCAGGTCAGCTCTGCAGCTAGCCAGCATCGCTGTGCAAAGGGACCCTGCGTGCCCTATCCTCCCTACGAAGGTGAAGGGCAGCTCTGAGGGTATCCACACTGGCTTCAGGTCAGAGCCTTGCTGTTCACCCTCTTGGTCCAGGCAGGGCTCAAGTTTCTTATCTCAGATCCTGCAGGTCATTCAGCAGCAATGGGCTACACCCTCCCCTATGACCCCAGCACTGTGCCTCGCATCCTGTGTCTTTGTTGCTATAGGCCCAGGGTTTGCAATGACTCCCTCATCCCTCCTCTCCTCACTGCTTCCGCCTTCCCCCGTCCTCTACTCCTCTTTGCCCTTCTCTCTCTACTTCTGTCTCCCTTTCCTTGCAATCCTCCAATCCGCTTAGAGAAAGCCCTGATGCCTGTGCTGGCACTGGAGTGGGAAGGGTCCTTTCCGCTCCGGATCGTAAGACTGCAGGGCGGCGGCAGTCAAGTGATCCCTGGAGAATGCTGAAGCTTCCTGGCGGTCTTTGCTTGTAGTTTTTAGGACCTTTTGGGGTTGAAAAAGAGCTTTTTTCTCTCCCACTTTTTAAAAAGGGGAATGGGGCATTTGCAAGGCCTGGAGTGGAGACGGGTTTATGCCTTATGGCCACTAGATGGCAATAGCCAAACGTGCAAAAAGCAAGCAGCCCGAAACCCCACCGGCTACCTCTCCCAGCAACTCTCGCCTTGGAAGGCCGGGTGAGGGGGGAGGGTGGTGAAAGAAGAGGCAGGAAACAAACGCATAGGTAGGAAGGAGGGTAGCATTTGGGAAATGGGGTGGGTCTGAAGCCGCATGTGAGGACAGAGGTGTCCTGAGTGCGGGATGCTGTGCTGCCCCCATCCTGGGCTCAGCCTGCTCCCCAGTAGGGACCGGCCACTGAGGCCCCACCTACTCTGTGAAGTCCTGCCTAGGGGAGGGTGGAGCACTGGTCTGGGCGTTACCACATCTGGTTCCTGCTGTGCTCAGATGTGACCTTTGGGATGCTAGGTATTTATACAGAGAGAACAAATGGTTTCCTATTTCTCAAGGTGGCACTGAGGAGGGGCTGTGGTTTCATTTGATTTCAGGGGTATCCTGAAGGGGTCAATAGGGCAGGGCGTAGTGCTGAGGTTTGCATGAGGTTGCAGTTTAAACTTCCTATCATGAAAGCTGTCCCTCTGCACAGAATAGCCTGGAGGCTGGATCAGCCTGTCAGTCAACCCGTCCACAAATACAGGCAGGGGAAGATGGTGGGTGTTCAGTCAATATTTGTTGAATTGTGTTTAATTGAATAGTCTCTGCACTTCAGAACCTTATGAGAGAGAGAGAGTGAGAGAATTAGAGAATAATTTAGTGCAAGACCGTGGCTTACTATCAGTGGAAATGGACTTCAGGGAAAAAAAAAAAAACTAGATAGCATTGGGCTAATAGAATTTGAGGTAAGCCTTGAGGGTTTAGATAATAATAAGCTACAGAGTGACAGACAAGACAGGAAGGTCCTGGCACAATTAGGACATTTTACCTGCAGAGATTGAGGGTTCCTGTTCTAGTTAGCAAGAGAAGGTGGACCTAGGTTGAGTGTGGGTGGTTAAAAGTCAGGCTGAGGAGTTGATTCTTGATACCAACGTGGTAGGGAGCCATTGCAAGTTCTTGAGCAGGATAAGGACTAGCTGGAAGTGGTAGTTGAGATAACTCTCTACTATGGCTCGTGACTGGGAGGTGATTGAGGGTAAGGATGGTGGGTGCTTCTTTCCTATGGCTCTCGCAGGGATCAACATCATGCTTGGCCTTGGTAAAGGTTCACTAGATGTTGAATTGAGTGGATGGGTGGTAGGAGCCCCAAGGACATGGAGGCCAACAATGGATGTCCTCAGGGGAGGTCAGCTTTCCTGGTGAGTGAATGGAGCAGAGCCAGGGTTGCCGGCAGGTTGGCAAGCACCGCCCACGCCGAGCACCAGCTTTCCAAGGGCTGTTTTGTTCACTGGCTCAGCAGAGCGTGTGAGATGTGATCACAAGCTTGAAATAACACAGACAGTGTCTGCTCTCTGCCATTTCCTATTCTGCTGATCCTCTTATTTGACAATGCCTAAGAAACACCTACACCTTCCTCTCTTCTCAGCCCAGCCCACTTGTGGGAATCTCTGCAGTCTGAGGATGTCAGTGTAGACGGCACCCTGCCAGCAATCCCCCTGCCTGGACGGAGGTGTCCTCTGGGGTGGAGGGAGTCAGCTTTAGACAAACGGTGGTGTAGGTGACACATCCGGGCGCTTTCTGGCTTTCCGCTGTGGTGGCAGGCGGGGCTGCCTGAATCACACACTGTTTTTATGGAACAGCTTTCTCTTTTTAAGGGCTCTTATGTTTGCGTCCATTGATGGTTTTGGAACAATTCTCAGGTTGGTATAATTTCATCCATTTACAGTTGAACAAACTGAGGAGTGGCGTTGGTCGGTGAGTTGCAAGAGATGACACTATTCCTACACCGGGGAACCTGGGGATGGGATCCTGCCCTCTCACGCCAAGCCCTGTGCTTGTCCTGTGAGGCCCTGCAACCTGGGCCCAGGCTTTGTGAACAGGGTGGGGGATGCTAGGCCAGTCCAAGCCACCATGCCAGTGCTCAAACGTGGAGGTCGTGAAGCCAAGTAGGACAAGGAGAAGCATCCCCAGGGTGCAGGAGCACAGCAAAACATGCTTGTCGGAACCCTCATGCTTCCTAAAAACTCGGGGCCAGGCTCAAGACAAGCTTGATCTTGGGTGTCTCTGGAAACCAGGTTGGCGGAGAGATGGGAGCCAATGTCGCATAAGAGCCAGGGGTCAGGAACACTCAGGTATCTGGCAAAAGAATGGGTCAGTTGTCAGTCAGTGAACAGTCACTGAACACCTACTTAGCACAGGTGATGAAGAAGACATGATTCCTGACCCTGGTGGGAACAGAGACAATGAAACCAGCAGTTACAGTATCATGTGCTGTTTATGGTAATAGGGGTGCATAAAAATGCTATGGGAATCTGAAAGAAAGAGCAGTTCTGTCTTCTCTGGACTGGTGAGACTTCAGGAGTATGTGACAGAGGTCATGTCATGGACGTGGGTCACAGACAGGGCATGAACAGCACAGAGTCCTTGAACGTGCCGCCGTAGCTGCTTCTCCCTGAAGCCTGTGCTTGGAGCTGTGCAGAAATGAAGCTTCATGTTTCAACATTGTGATAGCAGGTAGCACACAATTTGTGAATTTGCCATGACGTCCTTCTCTTCTACCTCATCCCTTAGAACATCATAAAATGTAGTACAGGAGCCACTAATCTTATCACTGTCTCTCAAGCCCTGTTTCTTGCCATCCCAGGTCTCTTTGTACAAGTCATCAGGACCACTGGAGACCTCTATCATGAAGTTGCTATAGATCATCTTTGCAGACTTCAGGGACCAGCCTGAGTGTGAGTGTCGTAAGACTGGCTGTATGGGATGCTCAGGAGTGGTTAAGTGTTAATGGACTTGCCTTTCACACATGAGACATTGCATTTTTGTCCCTTGGTAGTAGATAGTGTGTTTTTCAGAGCTAGCAGAGACCCTTTGATGGTGGTAATATCAGTGTGCCCTGAAAAAAATAATGCACTCAATAATAGTGATAATAAGAGTCCTATTGGCTACCATATTGAATGTCCAAAATGACATAGCAAGTGAATGGAAGCGCAAGTGAAGATTTATCTGTGATTGGGGAGGGCATTGCCTTGGGGCTGGTGATGCTGGTGCTGGCAGGTCTCCCTGACTTTGAATCTGATGAACAGAGGGCAGGATGGGAAGAGGGAGGAATAAGGGGAGGAGCCGAGGGTGGACCCAAGGCACGCTGCTGCCTCTAGCCTAAGAAACAAGCGCGTGAAAGCAGCTTGTAGGCCCAGGCTTTGTTCTCATTGCCAGGAGGCAACTTCTGGATTTATCTAGGTGACTGCAGCTTTCTACACACAGTACTCAGGTCAGTTAACACCTCACAGGCCTTACCTGTGCACTTAATTAATCTCACTTGGTTGGGGGTGCAGAACATTTTATAAAATGCCAACATTGAACTTGATTCGGATTCAAAACTAACTAGCATTGATTGAGTACCTACTGTGTTCCAGGCATCGGGTAATTTTGTACACATGATCACATTTAATCTGTATAACAACCTGGCATGAGGCATCATCTCATTTTTTTGTTGGAAGGCCCAGGGGTGTTGCCCAGAGTTCTACAATGGAAAGTGGCACATTCTTTCCTTTGTTCTGGCTATTTCTGAGGTCCTTTCAGTTCTGATATTCTATTACTGGGACCATTGAGAGAAACATCAGAATCGATTACAGCTGGGAATAGGATGCTAGGAAGCTTCCAACACGACAACTTCTTTTCTATCACTAACAATTTATCCTCTCAGGTTCTCTTTGCTCTTTCTTTCCCTCCCTCCCTCCCTTCCTTCCTTCCTTCCTTCCTTCCTTCCTTCCTTCCTTCCTTCCTTCCTTCCTTCCTTCCTTCCTTTCTTGTCCACAGAATAAAACTCAAGGAAAATGTGAAATTAGAAACAATAGAAAATTTGCATAATTAAAGAGGTGAGCAGGAGAGAAAGGTGAGAATAACTTAAGTAGAAGATATTCATATCTAGGAACAGAGGTCTTGGATGCAACCTCAGCTTGCTAGTTGTAGACTGGGTGGATGGGGCTTAAGAAAGTTAGATGACTTGCTTGGTGTGGCCAACACTGTCTGGATAGTCACCAGTCACATTTCCTCTTTCTTTTGAGTTAACAGCTAGACTGAATTTTCTAGCCCTTCTGAAGTTAGGGGTTGGTCAAATGACTGAGTGTTGGCCAATGAGATGTGGGTGAAAGTCATGCATGCTGCTTCTAGGCTCGGCTGGTAAGAACCTCTCACCTGTAGGCAGGAGAATGGTGTGAACCCAGGAGGCGGAGCTGCAGTGAGCCGAGATCAAGATCGTGCCACTGCACTCCAGCCTGGGAGACAGCGAGACTCTGTCACAAAACAAAAACAAAAACAAAACGCCAAAAAAAAACACCTTTCAGCTGAGACCTTCTCCATGTTTCTTCCTCTTCCACAGTGACTCTAGTAGCCACATGCTCTCAAGATGGTGGAGACACAGATGGTAGAAACTTGGGTCCCTGAATTACTCCTATGAGAAATGTAATTTTATCATGCGAAGTTGCCAAGATTTGAAGATTTATCCACTGTAACAACTAGCATGACCTCAGCTAAGGTACTCAGCTTTTTCATATGGAAAAGCAGAGACTGGTAACCAGAATGATTTCTGGGGTCTTTTCAGAATGTAACTGCTTCTGGTTCTATGACACCATGCAGGAGAACAGCAAACCCTGGCAGCTTAGCATTGAGCTTGAGTCATGGTACATTTTGAGCTTCTTTCTGGTCCCTGTCTTTGGGCAGCTTGCATTCGAGGCCAACTATGGTAGATGTTTTCTTTCCTGGCATAGATGACTCGGGGAAGGACCTTTTCCCTGTCTGTGATTTTCATATGATGACCATGGCCTCTTCTTGCCTTCTGGAGTGGTACTGAAGATGGAATAAAATAATGGTTGGCAAAGATCGCTTTTGAACACACCTAAATGCTACATGAAAGATTATTATTAATTATAATTAGGGTAGACGAAATCAGCAAAAAATTCTGGAAACTCACAAGTGATCATTTTGAGTGTGACATTTACTTTGAATGACCCCAGCCAAGTTACACAATATTAGCCCAGATGGTGGTATAATCCATTTTATGTAAATCTAATAGATGGAGATTGAAACTGTCATAAACAGATGTAATTAGAGAATGGTTGTTTTCAAGTAGGGGATCTTTAGCATCAGTTTTCCTGATCTTCTCTTGCTTCATACAGAGGGAGAGAAAGGGAAGAAACTAAAATAAGTTATCAATGAGAGATCGATTCAAAATAATGATAAAGTAATGCTGGGTTTAAGGAAGGATGGAGTCAGACTTAATAAAATCCAACTTAGATATGGTTTAAAAAAATAGTACACAAAGAGTAGGTTTCTTTTTTTTTTTTGAGATGGAGCCTTGCTCTTTTGCCCAGGCTGGAGTGCAGTGGTCTGATCTCGGCTCACGGCAACCTCCGCCTCCTGGGTTCAAGCAATTCTTCTGCCTCACCCTCCCGAGTAGCTGGGATTACAGGTGCATGCTGCTGCACCCGGCTAATTTTTGTATTTTTATTAGATATGGAGTTTCACCATGTTGGCCAGGTTGGTCTCAAACTCCTGACCTCAAGTGATCTGCCCACCTCAGCCTCCCAAAGTGCTGGGATTACAGGTGTGAACATAGGTTCTTAAGATGGGTTTCAGAGGTGGCTCTCTCACCACGGCCTCAGCCCCTCTTGTGTGCTGGGAGCACAGCAGTGGGCCACAAACACAAAGTTCCTGCTCTAGTGGGGAAGATGGACAATGCGCATTTAGAGAACACAATGTCAGCTAAACATAGCCAATCACCATTGCATCCCACCATGTTTCTTTCTAAGTGGTTTACAGGTGTTAACTCATATAAGCCATGTTAGGCTAAGTGCTATTATTCTGATTTCTATTTTACAGATGGGGACACTGATGCACAGAGAAGTTAATTGCCACATCCAGGGAGACTGCTCTTAACCACTAATCCATACTGTTTCCTATTAGTGCTATGGACTAGAACTAACGTAGGGCAGGGAATAAAATATAGTAGAGAGGAGGTAGCTAATTAGGTAGAATGGGGAAGAAGAGATGACATTTGAGTAAAATCTGAGTGAAGTTAGGAGGCCAGTCTGAGGCTATCAAGGGAAAGAAAGATAGTGATCTAGACATAGGGAACCATAGAAGGAAGGAAAAAGTCCTGAGATGGGCAAAGGGTCATGGGTTTGAGGAATGTCAAGAAGGCTGATTTGAACAAAGTGGATATGCAAGGGGGAAGGTGACAGAAGATGAGTTGGAAAGATGCCAGAGGCTAGATCTTGTAGAGCCTTGGTGTCCATAAAAGCTTTGACTGTTGTCTGAAGAATTATGGGCAATCCTTGCAGGTATGCTTGAGCGAGGGTGTTAATGAGATTGAATTAGATTGTTTAAAATTCTGAAGCATCCTGGATACTCAGCTTGTGGCAGGAGTGAGGGGTGGGAGGAGTAGCAGTAGGAAGCAGAATGGAGACTATTGCAATATTCCAGGCAAGGGAGATTTGGGGATTAGATCAGAGCAATAATGGTGCAAGTGCCAGAGTTGGGAAAAATCTAATGTGGGGTATGAGAGAAAGAGAGAAATGAAGATGACATCAAGCCATTTGACCTGAGCAAGTGGGTGTGCAATGGTGACGGTGCCATTTGTTGAAATGAAAAAGAGTGAGGATGAGCAGGTTCACATGTGGTGTAGTAGATGAATAACAGTACTGGTTTGGATATGCAAGTAAAGATCTTGAGTAAGAAATAAGATACCCGAACCTGGAGTTCAGGGGAGAAGAAGGGGTTAGACATGTTAATTTTGGAATCCAAGCCATAAATAGATGAGATTACTTAGAGGAAAAAATGGTAAAGAAGAGGTGCGCATTAGAACTTCCACATTTAGATCTGAAAAAGAGGAGGGGCCAGCAAAGGAAACTGACAGAGGGTCCAGGAAAGTGGGAGAAAAATTAGAGAAGGTGGGTTTCCAGGTATCAAGAAATGGAAGTGTTTCAGGTAGGATGGCATCATCAGCAGCATTGAGTGCTGACTATAGGCTCAATAAAGTAGGGGACCAAGAGATGACCCCTGGATTTGGTAACATGGAAGTGGTTTTGATATATGAAGTTTTTTCAGAGTGATAGGGACAAAAGTCTGTTTGGAAAACCATCATTACTTGGCAAGGCTGCAGTAACAACTTACTCTCAACTCTCAAAGGCTTGTGGAACAGCAATGTTTTGTTGTTGTCGTGTTACCTGTTGGAGGCTGTGGATCAGCTACAGTTTTGTTCCTTGTAACTTCTTTCAAAATCTAGGCTGAAGGAGTAGCTCCAATCTGGGGTTGCCATTATTATGGCGAAAGGGAAGAGCAAGATTGTCGGTAGAAACTTGGCTTGCTTTGTAAAGCTTGTACTCAAACGTGGTCCATGCCATGTCTGCTCAGCTTCTGTTGAATAGCAGCAGCCGTATGGCCAACACTGCTGGTGGGTAGGAGATCTGCTGTCCCTGCAGGGAGGCACAGCAGGTCACATGGCAAGCACCGGGGACACATGATCCTTCTACAAAGAAAGGAGAAGCCAATAATTGAAAACAATAACTCTGCCACAAAGGAAGTTCAAGAGAGAATGGAAGGTGACTTAATAAAGATAAGAATTATAGAAAATTTCAGGAATTTTTTTTTTTTTTTTTTTTGAGACGGAGTCTTGCTCTGTCACCCAGGCTGGAGTGCAGTGGCCGGATCTCAGCTCACTGCAAGCTCTGCCTCCCGGGTTTATGCCATTCTCCTGCCTCAGCCTCCCGAGTAGCTGGGACTACAGGCGCCCGCCACCTTGCCCGGCTAGTTTTTTTGTATTTTTTAGTAGAGACGGGGTTTCACCGTGTTAGCCGGGATCGTCTCTCGATCTCCTGGCCTCGTGATCCGCCCGTCTCGGCCTCCCAAAGTGCTGGGATTACAGGCTTGAGCCACTGCGCCCGGCCAATTTCAGGAATTTTAATATCAAGGGAGCAGGGGAATGGGGCAGTAACTAGAGAGGCAACTGGTATGAAGTGAGAACTTTGTTTGTAGTTGTTGAAATGAATGTTATTTCAGCATGTTTTTGTGTGATGTACCGATCTAGAGAAAGGAATTGAAGCAGGAGAGTGATATGATAGCAATGAGGATAAAGTTCTGTGGGTGAAAGGCAGCGGGATTCTCTGGACAAGTGGAAGGGTTCATCTTCACTAGAAACGTCACACTTTGCCCTCTGCGACAGAAGAAAGACAGAGCCTGTTGGTGCAGAGGCTGGGAATTGTGTGGTTAGGGGAAGATAAATAATTATCTGATTGCTTCTATGTTCTCAGTGAAATAGACCAGCATTCGAGAGTGAAGAAGCGCAGAGGGCCGTTGGAGATTTGAGTAGTGACAAGTTGTGAGATGCTCACTGCACAGAGTAGGAGAGTGAAATGCACAGGAAGATATAGTAGGAATGCCCACCTCCTCGAGGCTTGTGGTCATGGACTCCAGATGAGACCACTCAAGGTGTTTTCTCCTTTTTCATTATTTCTGTTCACCTGGATGCAAGTATTTAGCCAAAGATTGGAAGCTTTGCCAGGATGGCTTCCAAAATGGAAAAAGAAGGAGACAAAGGATAGTTTATGCAAGGGATTGATTTTAGTAAGGGACTGTGGAATGAAAACAGGAATGGAAAGGTGTGATGGCCAGTGCACATAGGACCTATGATCTGGAAGTCCTGGAGGGTCAAAAATTATTGAAATAGAAGCACCAGAGAGAGTAAACTGGAAATTTGGAGGTGATGGCCAGAGTTGGATGTTGGTTATCAGGATATCAGAGGTGGGACACAATATTAGAGGTAATGACAAGATCCAGGTTATGAACATGGGAGTGGTTGGCTGAGGTAGGGCTGAGATGATTACTGAGCTGATTATTGAAGATGATGTCATGACCCTGGGAAGTGAGGGTGTTTCATGGATCAAGTATGTGGATGTAGAAGTCATAGGAGGACATGGGAAGGATGGAGGGAAAAGGGATGGAGAGAGAAAGAGTTATAAATAAATTCAACCAAGAGGGGTGGCAAAAGCTTCTGAATGTCATAGTGCAGTCTTAACGATCTTGCCTTTTCCTGTTGGGCAGTATTTGGGAAGGGTGTGTCCTTGATGGCTAATTGGAGGCGTTTTGATGCAGGCTGCCTGGTAGGCTGGCATATGGAGAATGCAGGGGGGGCTCCAGGGTCTTGCAGGGGAACGTGTCCTCACTCTTGCTTCCATCCTGCCTCCCACTGCTGAAGCACAGAGGCTCTGATGGATGTCTGGCCGGTTGTGAGAACAGATGGTATCTTTCTGCAGCAAGTCATAGGGGCCAACAGAGGCCTCAGACTTGGGGAAATTCAGTCATAGGAGTGGTTAAACGGCACCACAACTGGGGCGGAGAGTGGTCAGTGTGCATGTGTGCTGGGGAAAGAGAACACAAGCAAAGGAGGCACATTATCTTGTCACCCCAGGAAATGATGTGTAACAGGGTCCCATCCATCATATGGGGTTTCTCAGAGGACTTCTCTTCCATCTGCATGATTCCCACCCATCCCAGCTTGGCAATGCCATTTTGATTCAATGGTGTAGCTACTGGAGGTCTGAGTACTCACACCTCTTGGAGTGGGGCATCTGCCGACAGCCAGATTAGGGACATTGTTTGATGGCATTGCTTTTAGTCCATTTGATCACAAAGATCTGAGATGGGGCTGATATCTTACAACTGGATATTTGGATCAGCAAAATGACAACTGTTTAAATAACAGGTTCTCCAAAATATAGTCTTTTTCTGAGGCTTATTGTAATGTTTATGTTCCTGTACTTTGTTTTTTGAAGCCGATATTCTTGGAGCTTTTCTTTTTTTCCTCCTCCTTTGACCATCAGAAGATGGCAGCTGACTTGCCTGTCTCAGCTTGGGTTGTTTTTGTATTCTGTTTCACTGGTTGTCACAAGTTTCGTGTAGCATGATGTTCAGATGGCACCTGAGAGATTGCCGTGCATGGTGCTGGGACTCTAAAGAGTCACGCACATCTGGGTTTGAACCTCCACTGTGCCACATGCCTGCTGTTCCTTAACCCTCTCTGTTCCTCAGATTCTTCATCTGTTCAATGGGAATAATAATAGGCTTTCTCTCATGGAACCAATATGGGCATTATATGAGATAAAGCATGCTGACACAGAGTAAGCATTCAACAAGTCAGTGGTGATAAGATCACTCTAATCAACAATGTCATTCTTGTGATTAGGGCCAAAGGCACTGCAGTGGATCATCTTTCAGTGATCATCTTAACCTCGGGTCTATGATGAGATATTGAAAAGTCTGTACCCCTATGTAATAGCCATGGACATAAAAAGGGTTGGGCTGGGCACAGTGGCTCATGCCTTCGATCCCAGCACTTTGGGAGGCCGAGGTGGGTGGATTGCTTGAGGTCAGGAGTTCAAGACCAACCTGGCCAACATGATGAAACCTCATCTCTATAAAAATACAAAAATTAGCCAGGTATGGTGGTGTGCACCTGTAATCCCAGCTGCTCCGGAGGCCACGACGGGAGAATCACTTGAACCTGGGAGATGGAGGTTGCAGTGAATTGAGATTGCAGCAGCGCACTCCAGCCTGCAACAGGGCCAGACTGTCTCAAAACAAAAACAAAACAGGGTTGCATTCAAATACATTTCCAAGGGATGCTGGGTCTAAGAGACAGCAGATATGAGATCTCTAAAATCTTTTAGGTGGGCTGGCACATCATCGAGGGCTCTTTCAGTTTCAAGTGACAGAAACCCAATTCGTATTAGCTTAAGGAAAAAGCATAACCAATCTTCAAATAAGCAGAAATAAAGGTAGCATAAGACAGACAGAAACTTTCCTTCTCCCACCCTCTTACTCAGACCTCCTGTCTTTCTCCTTTTCTTTCTCAAGTCAGTGTCCATCTCTGTGTTGACTCCCTTCTCTCATGTTTTCCATGTGATTAAAGACCCAGCCATGGGAAATTCTGAAGTAACATCCTTATACCTGGAAACCCAAGGAGAAAGAATGAGCACTTTCTTCATCTCCAGTTTGTGACAGTTCCGGGGAGGAACTCTGATCGGTCCAGCCTGGGTTAGAGTCCAAGCCCTAGGGGATGAGGAGCCCTGATTGGCTGCTCTGTCAAAGTGAAAGGAACCAGGAGAGGGAGGAGCAGTTCTCTAAAAAGTGGCAGTGGGAGCACTGTTAACAGAATAAGGCAAGGGATGGATGTCCAGGTGCTCCCAAACAGCTAACGTCCACTGTGATGGGAAGCCCTGGGAACTCCAGCTTTTCAAAAGTGACCAGAGTCTTGTGAGGCTCCAGTCTGCCCAATGAAGTGGTTAAGAGTTTAGGTGTGGCCAGCACAGTGGCCCATGTGTGTAATCCCAGAACTTCGAGGGGCCAAAGCCAGGAGGATTGCTTGAGCCTGGGAGTTCAAGACCAGCCTAGGCAATGTAGTGAGACCCTGTCTCTACAACAAAACTAAAAAATATAAAATAAAATAAAATGAAAATAGCCAAGTTAAAAAAATTGGCATACACCTGTGTAGTTTCAGCTACTTGGGAGGCTAAGGCAGGAAAAGCGCTTACACCCAGGAGCTTGAAGCTGCAGTGAGCTATGATTGAGCCCCTGCACTCCGGCCTGGGTGACAGTCCTGAAAGAAAAAAAAAAGTGTATGTATGAAGTTTGACTGCCTAGGATCAGAATCTATCTCTAATGCATTTTGGATATGTCATCTTGGACAAATTACTTAATCTCTCTTGTGCTTTAGTTTTCTTATATATGAAATGGAAATCACAGTAGTACCCATCTCACAGAGTGCTTTTTAGGATTAAATGACATAATTAATGCATAGCATTTAGCAGTGTCTGGTGCATATGAAGTGCATGTAATATGTTATGAACACAGCATCATATCATCATTATTTTCATTCGCTGGCCGTACGTCCGGGCACTAACCCCTGCTTATAACCTGAGAGCTCCCTTAGCAAGACCAACACACTCTTCATTATCCAAATGGTTTGGCATCTGCTCAAGGCCGAGTAAGTGGCCCTGGACCTGAGAATCTTCCCCCACAGCCCTGAGAAGGTCCCAAAGGTTTTCCTCTCACCCGGAGAGGTTGGGGGTGAATCCATCTTGGCTGTGTGCTGACTGCTTTGCTTTGGGAAAGAAGGGAGCAGTAAGATATGAAGGCACCTCAAAAAGTACCCTGAGAACAAGCATTTGAGAAAAATCTTGGAAAGGTTAAGTAAGGTCCCCAAGGGTACCCAATGTGCAAGCTGAGGCAGAAGCCAAACCCAGGCCAACTGAATCCAAAGCTGGTGCTCTTGCTACATGTGTCTCTGTTGTGAGTCCCACACTCCCTTGTTTGACTTTCAAAGCCTTGTATAACTGAGCACCATCTTACTCAGACGGTCTTATTTGTGAATACCTTGTAAGTTCTCATTCATAAGTTTTTGCCTTTTTTTTTTTTTTTGAGCTTCTCTTTCCTGCATCGCCTTCTTTTTTTTTTTTTTGAAACAGTCTCACTCAGTCACCCAGGCTGGAGTGCAGTGGTGCAATCTCAGCTCACTGCAACTTTCACCTCCTGGGTTCAAGTGATTCTCATGCCAAGTAGCTGGCATTACAGGTGCACGCTATTATACCTGGCTGATTTTTGTATTTTTACCAGAGATGGGATTTCATCATGTTAGCCAGACTGGTCTCGAACTCCTGGCCTCAAGTGATCTGCCTGCCTCGGCCTCCCAAACTGCTGGGATTACAGGTGTGAGCCACAGCGCCCGGCCCCATTGCCTTCCTTTCTTCCCTTCACTTACCTAAGTCCTTCCAGATCCAAACTGACTTCTGCCTTTCCACGAATTCCTCTCAGAGGATGCCTGCCCTCAATGACCTGCCACTGTGACCACCCATGCCTTGGTTATCGGGACCAACAGACCACACTTCCCTGTGCTTTGATGACCATTGTTTAAGCTCCTCCCCCAGCTGGACAGCTCATCTCTTGGTATCCCTGCCTCCCTACAGGGCCTTACACAAGTTTGGGGACCTGCAAGACTAAATTTCAGGATGGAGGGATCCCAGGATGAGACTTAGGTAGCATGAAGCTGGAGCTGAGGTTGGCTGAAATCTCAGTACTTCAGGTATTAGCTTTGCATGCCAGGAAGGGATTGACTGAGTGGAACCCAAGGCTTTCAGGGAGGGTGAGAGGGCAGCACTGTTTCAAATTTCTCATTAAACTCAATCTGTAGTTATAGAAATGTTATTGTTGTTGATATCTAATTTGATATTGCAGACCACTCGGGGATCTGCTTCAACCTGGTTTACACAGCATCCTTTCCTGGGTCTTACAAGGGGACAAGAATCACACTATTCACTGTGTTTAACCCTGGGGAATACAGGATTTATGGGTCTCAGAGGATGTGAACAGCAGCACTGTTCACCCTCCCCACAGTGCAGGGACATCAGAGGTTTTCAATCATAATTTCATCTTATCCATGGGAAGGTAAGGGGCCCCCAAACCGCAAGGAGTTACTGGAAAAACCAAGACTGAAATATAAGTCTCCTGAGTTTGGATTGATGCCATTGTCATAAAAGAAAGGAACAGGCTCAGAGGAGAGAAATGGTTCCCAGTTTCTACCTCCCCGCCAGGCATCTCTCCAGCCTGAGATTAATTCTCTGCTTTTGAGCCCTGAGCAACTTTCTGTCTGGCTGACAGCCTGGTTGAAAGAACCTCCTGGAAAGGCAGAATGACTGGGGCCAGTATCAGGGTGAGGGGCCCTCACTATCCCTGCAGCTGCCTATCCAGTGTCCCCAGCTACACAGGCTTTAAAGAGCAAAGATACCCCCAGATGTGTGCTTCTTGCAGAATCGGTGAATTATCAGTGTAATTTTGTTACTGCAGCTGAGCAGAGGAAACAATTAGGTTTTGCTACATTTTCACCCAGTAAAACAAGAAAAAGGAGAAGGAAAAGAAAGGAGATGGGTAGACAGATGGGCGAGTCCTTGCCATCCCAAGACTTCCCTAGACATGTACTTTCTTGTCTCTGCAGGCCTATGGTCACCTGGCAGCCTACAAGGCATCAGCTCCCTCCCTGGACCCTTGTCCTCAAGCCCCTGCCCAACACCATGCCCCTCATCCTTCCTTGAAACTTCCTTGTCATACTCTAAGCCTGGCTCTATCATTTCATGTCTTTCCCATGACTTCCCTCCTCAACTCTTCTGAAGTCTGGTCTAGCTTCTTCCAGACAGCCTTCCCACTCTTGAAGCTCTACCTTCTTCCCTCCCTTCAAAAGCCCACCACCCCCAAGTCTTTGACATGGTTTCTTTGTCCCCCAAGTCCTGGCTGGGCCTCTGTCCTTCCACTCGCTGTTGACCATAATCAACTTCCAACTGAGTCCTCTAGAGGCCTACCCAGCTACTTAGGCTGGTTACACATTTTTCACCCTGATGATCTCCCTTGCTCTCTGTACACACACAGCCTTCCCCTTCTCCAGCCGAAGAGAGAGACTATAATAGCCCTCTGGACTGTCAGACAGGGAGTGGAAGAGAAAAAGTTTTGATGTCAAATCAAGGAGCTCTGGATTCCAGTCCCAATTCTCCCATAAATCAACCATCCCTTTGTTCATTCCTACATTCACTTATTCATCAGACCTTCGATGTGAGCTCTGTGCCCGGCATCCAGTTAGAGGTTAGGGAACGACAGAAATGATGAAAGGAAAGGTTGGCACAGAAATTGCTTATTATCTCTGACGAGACAGACACACAACACAGGCACTGAGGTAGTGCTGTGATCGAGACAGCAGAGAGATGGAGGGAACACGGAGAAGGGCCCTCTTCCCAGCCTGAGAGGATAAAGGGAGCTGCCTTTCTGAGAAGGGGCAGTTGACCTGAGTGAGAGAAGCTAAAAGAGGAGGAGAAAAGAAAGAAGCAGGAAATCAGAGGTAGAGGAGTTGCTGAAGCAAAGGCAAGCAGCTTCGAGTTGTGAGACGTGCATTTTGGGAGGGGCTGCATTTGCCAGAGGCCGGCATCCATGTGAATTTATTGCTGCTACACTCTGGGCAGTGAGTGCTTTGAGATGAGTTTGGGATGGATCCTGGAGGATTTCGTAGGCCATGGGAGGGCAGGTTGGGAATTTATCTTGTAAGCGATGAGGGTCCATTAAAAAATTTTAAACAGAGGAGGTGAAGTGCATGTTCTAATGTGTGTTTCTTCTAGCATCAGTTTGAGGGATGGACTTGAGGAAGGCCAGGAAGTGAACTGGGAGGCCGTAGCAGTAGTCTCCGGGGAGAAGGGAAGGAGAGGAAAGGACACCTTTAAAAAATGTTTAGGAAGTAGCTGTGGGAGAGATTGTTGGTTGGCTCTGGAAAGGCAGGAGAGGGAGGTGACCCAGACTGAGCCAGAGACTCTGGGAGGAGCTGGTGTGTGGGAGTGGGGCAAGGGAGGGCAGCGGTCATTTCATTTGGGAAGGCTGAGTCAGAGACTTGGGAACTTGGGTGGAGATGTCCAGCAGGTGATTGTGTGTGAATGGGTCTGAGGGAGGAGGGAGGGAAAAGGCTGGCTGGAGGTGGGGACTTGAGGCTCCTCATCTTGGAGTGGTGTCCACACTGAGAGTGCCTAAGCTTTCCCCAGAGACAAGGTGTCCAGGGGGCTGGGGACATCAGAAGGAGAAGCAACAGTCCATCAGGGAGTCGAAGAAAAAACCAGAATGTCAGGAGAAGAGAACTGAGGCAGTGGGCTCTCCCAGAGCCAAGGACAGGAATGTAGCAAAGGAAACTGAAGGGCAGTGTTATGGACTGAATGTTTGTACTTCCCCCAAATTCACATTTTGAGGCCCTATTCCCTAATGTGATGGTGTTTGGAGGTGGGGCCTTTGGGAGGTAATGAGGTTTAGATGAGGGTGGAGTTCTCATGATGAGATTAGAGTCCCAGTAACAAGAGACTAAAGCTCTCCCCTAATGTCCAACACCACATATCAGCCCTGTGAGGACACAGGGAGAAGGTGGCTGTCTAAGCCAGGATGCAGAAAACAAGACCAAGGCTGGGACCTTCATCTTGGACTTCCTAGACACCAGAACAGGTAGAAAAAAGTCTGTTGTTGAAGTCACTGGTCTCTGGTATGTTGTTATAGGAGTTCACTAGGGTGAGCCCATTTCCCGATTCCTCTGGGACCAGGAATTCATTATGAAGAGCCGTCTTCAGGGGAGAGTTGGGGCAGACGTTTGGCTTAATAAATTAAGGAGTAAATCGGAGACAAGGAAATAGGATCTTTGAATGAAGACTGTTCTTTTTTTTTTTTTTCTTTTTTGAGACGGAGTCTTGCACTGTTGCCTAGGTTGGAGTGCAGTGGCCCAATCTTGGCTCACTGTAACCTCCGCCTCTTGGGTTGAAGTGATTCTCCTACCTCAGCCTCCCGAGTAGCTGGGATTACAGGCGCCCGCCACCACGGCCAGCTAATTTTCTGTGTTTTTAGTAGAGATGGGGTTTCACCATGTTGGCCAAGCTGGTCTCAAACTCCTGACCTCTTGATTCACTCACCTTGGCCTCCCAAAGTGCTGGGATTAGAGGCGTGAACCACTGCAGCTGGCTGATTGAAGACTATTCTTTAAAAACTTTTGGCTGAGAAAGAGAGGGAAGGAGTTTATACAATTGGTACAGAGGATCAAAGAATCTAGGAGGTCCCTATGAGATGTTTGTTCTGGAGCAGGGCACTGCATCTCACTTAATATTCAACTGAAAAGTCTTGGTATGAAGGACATTTCCGTATCCATCGATGGTCACTGCTGAAGAGACAACTGAATATCTTACTCCATTTCATTTGCCTGTAACTCCACTGATAACTTTTGTTTAGAACTCAATGCCAGGAAACAGTTGTTTCTTCTGAATAAATGTGCTCTCTTTCTTTCATCTGACAGTAATGGCTTGCAACACGTTGTGTTCCTTTTTTTACTTTGCCTGCTAGGAAGCCCAGAGGCCAATTTATGGCTAGCTATAGTGAAGAGTCTGTTTCTGGCTCTTGGCACAAAAATCTCCTCCTTTGCCTAGATGATTTCTGATTCCTTTTACATCTTTATTTTATATTCACATGTATGCAAGCACAGTTGTTATGTTTTTTTAAATGTTCAATATAAGTTTATTGAGCAAATAAAACCTGCAAATGGTGATTTTCTTCATAAATTGAAGTACTTCGATTGTCATAACATGTGTTCTGTACGTAGTTTTTGACCAAATGTGGAAATGTTTCTACAGTTAAACTTCAAATGCGAGTCATTATGTAAATATCATTTTATTTTAAGCTGTAGAAAATCCTTTCTGAACATAGGGAGGGTATAAATCACAAAAAACGGGAAGAGGCTTAACCTCTCTGCATCTCAGGTTCTCCATCTGTGAAATGGTGATAACAGTTCCTGTCTGCCTGACTCAAGAGATAATGGATATGAAAACAATTTGATGGGAGCAAAACATTACATGAAGTCAAAGTAACATAAATAATATATTGCTTTTTGTTGTTGTTGTTTGTATTCCGCAAAATGTGTAGCATGAGTCCATGGCTGATGTATGGAAAATGGAGTTTGGAATGTGAGTGGTCTTCATGAGACTTTTTGACTCTAACAGTCCACAAGTCAGTGCCTTATTTTCAGCGGGTGATTGGTGTTTGCTGTAGGGTAAGGCCGACTGCCCATCTGTGGGGTTTCCCAGGTGTTTGGGGTGGGATGAGAGTGAGGGGGAATAATGGTTAAGAGGTAACCTGCCTTCCTTGTTATGCTGGATGGCAGGCCTGTCTCCCCGGGATTTCCCCAGCAGTCGTTGTGGAAGACTCTTCTGCTGGAAGTTACAAGGAGCATGAGGTAGTGTGTGTGGGAGAAGCAGTGCTGAGGTTGATGAAGAGCCGCCAGCCTCCTGCAGGCCTGGAGGGGGCCTTTTCTGCATTGCTGTGCGGTCTGCAGGGTGATCGAGGGAGAAGGGATGACGGATGGGAGCTGGGCTTCCTCCCTGCCGTGGTCTGCTGGTTGGCCCATCAGTCACACTCCCTGATGGACTACCTCCTTCCACAAAAGCAGGGCTATAGGGTGGGTTATAGATGAGCTGCTGTAAAAACTATTTTTTCTAATTACATTTTTGAGCTTGGGATGTGGCTGTCCACGGGGGGTGGGAGGTGCCTGATTCTGGAGGAGGAAGTGGAGAAATAAAGTGAGAGGAGAGTGTGGGAGATTCTTGGGTTGTGTCGATAACTCTATTTAAACAGTTAAGAAGCATCTCTGGGTTTCAGGAATGGCTGTGGGTGAAACCATGACTGGGCTTTGATGATCTTTCCTGGATTCACTCACTTATTCACTCAACAAACGCCTCCTGAATGACTGCAATGTGCGAGGCACTGTGTACAAGGCGTTCTCTAGATAGAACTTGTCACACTTTTTTTTGCATATGAAGCACTCATGGATTTTTTTTTTTTTTTAAAGACACAGTTGCTCTGTCATGCAGGCTGGAGTGCAATGGCATGATCTCAGCCCACTGCAACCTCTGCCTCCTGGGTTCAAGAGATTCTCCTGTCTCAGCTTCCCAAGTAGCTGGGACTACAGGTGCATGCCACCATGCCCAGCTAGGTTTGTATTTGTTGTTGTATTTTTAGGAGAGATGGGGTTTCACCATGTTGGGCAGGCTGATCTTGAACTCCTAACCTCAAGCAATCCTTCTACCTTGGCCTTCCAGAGTGCTGGGATTACAGGCGTGAGCCATCACATGCAGCCAATAATTTTGTTAACACAGAGTGTGCTTCAGTGGTTCTGGGGCAAGGCCTGAGACTCTATATCCCTGACAAGCCCTGAGGTCCACCAGTGCTCCTGATCCACAGACACACATCCCAGTGTGATCCCTGTGTAATGGTGAGAGCCCGGGAAACACAGTCAGATATGACATGGCCTCCCCACATCCATGTCATTTACATTGTGCCTCGAGGGTGAGCCAGATTTTTATAAGTAAGAAGAGGAGGAGAAGGAGGCTGGGGAGAGTGGGGAAGATGCTTTCCAAGGCTGATAGAAGAAACAGTGTGAACAGAACATGCTCGTGGGCAGGTTAGTTCCGAGAGAGAGGAGGATTTCTGGACCATCCCATTGCCAACGAGTTCGGAGCCTTTTCTATAGCAAGTGAGAAGCTATATTCAGGAGGGAGTGAAAGATCTAACCTGCATTGTGTGCACTTCCTTGTGGGGGCCTTTAGATGGGGCTGGACAGAGGCTGAAGGCAGAGTGGGCTGGGAGGTCCTCTCAGGTCCTGGGGAAAGGCGAGGACACACGATAGAAGCTTGCTCAGGGTGTGGAGAGCTGGCAAACAAAGCAGTGCTCCTCAGCCCGGGTGCTAAACTCATATCACCCTCTGTCTCCTTGTTCACCCCAGAGGCCTCGAGCTCTCAATTTTCAGCTTTTTTTTTTTTTTTTCATGAAGATGCATCCCGTTGTTCTATCCTCGATACAGGCCTTCTGAAGACAGGGGGCCTCTTTTGTACCTTGCAAAGCAGCTTGTGCTTAGCAGGTGCTCATTAAATATTTGTTGCTGACAAGCATTTGAGGAAAGTGATGAAGATGAGCTAATTCGTATGATCCCTTTAATGATTTGATCTGATGGCCTACAGTTTTATCTTTTAGCTTGCTGTCCCCCTCTTTCTCTCCCCGTTTGGCGGGAACATCTCGAGATAGCAAGATTGAAAGGCAGTTGCCACAGAAGACATTAAAACATACTTTAATTTAAGAGATGAATAATATGTCACTTCTCCCAGAAGCAGTTGCTTTTAAAGAGAAGACAGAAGAAAGCCACTGGTGCTGGCTCCCCGCCCCCTCTGTCCCCAGTCTCTCTCTCTCTCTCTCTCTCTCTCTCTCTCTTTGTTATTCTGAGACAAGGTTTCACTCTGTCACCCTGGCTGGAGTGCAGTAGCATGATCACGGCTCACTGCAGCCTCCACCTTGCAAGCTCAAGTGATCCTCTCACCTCAGCCTCCTGAGTAGCTGAGACTACAGGCGTGCACCACCACATCTGCCTGATTCTTTTCTTTTCTTTTTTTTTTGAGACAGAGTCTCACTCTGTCGCCAGGCTGGAGTGTAGTGGCGCAATCTTGGCTCACTGCAACCTCTGCCTCCCAGGTTCAAATGATTCTCCTGCCTCAGCCTCCCAAGTAGCTGGGACTATAGGTGCCCACCACCACACCTGGCTAATTTTTGTATTTTTAGTAGAGATGGGGTTTCACCATGTTGGCCAGGATGGTCTCAATCTCTTGACCTCGTGATCCACCCGCCTCGGCCTCCCAAAGTGCTGGGATTACAGGCATGAGCCACCATACCTTGCCTTTTTTCTATTTTTTATAGAGATGGGGTCTCACTGTGTTGCCTAGGCTGGTCTTGAACTCCCAGGATCAAGTGATCCTCCTGCCTTGGCCTCCTCAAATGTTGGGGTTATAGAAGTGAGCCACCATGCCTGGTCATCTTTCCCCAGTCTTAGCATGTGGATACAACAGCTGAAAGATTCCCAGAGACCTGGCCCAAGACTTCTGTGTGCAGGAGGAGAGGGAGGAGCCTTAAGGGGTTCCAAAGGTTGCACACCTGGGCAGGAATGGAACATCAGACACATTGTATTTGCAGCAACAGGCTGGCCCTGCTGACATCACAGACATCAGGACAGACCAGGAAGACACCCATCAAATTCTGGGCTGGAAGATGCAGAATACTCTGACTTTGCCCAAGACTGGGCCTTCCTCAGAAGCTCCTGAGAAGAAAAGAATGCAGGGGCCTCATGAATGAGGCTCAGAAATTCGGTTCAACAATCACCAATGAGTCTCAATCCAGGGAAGTGTAACTTATTACCCCAATTTTACAAGGAAGAACACTGAGGCTCAGAGAGGTAAAGTAACCCATCCAACAGTCATAGAGGGGGATCATCTGGGTCCAAAGCACAGCAGCCACATGGGGAGCACCTTGTACTCTGTCTTGTGCTACCCATTGGCAATGCAGACAGCAGGGGAGATGCGTGTGTCTGGAAGACGATTAGCATCAGCATTTCACCTGAAGTCTCAGGGTTGAAAGGAAAATGTTTTACAGGCAGCACTAGCTCTTCGGGGAAACCAGGGAGGGCAGTGACCAGGGATGTGTCTCTGCTTCTGCATGGCATTATCATGCAAGCTGTGCAGTGTGCCCCAGCTCTTGAGATCGGAGTCACTGCAGACCACCACCTGCAGCACCAATCATCTATCCTCTGGAAGGATGGAGAACATACTCAGGTGCAGACCTCAGCCCTCTGCATGCAGTAGAGGTGAAATAAGTCATTGTGGAAGGAATGGGTGAATGGAGGGAATCTGCACTCAGAATCCCACTGATGGAATTGGAGGAACGTGGACCCTGGAGTCTGAATCATTTGGTATTACGTTCTGGCTCGAACTCATACTCGCTGTATGATTTTAGGTAAATTTCTCAACCTTCTGAATCTCCATTTTCTCATTTGCAAACAGAGGTTGGATAGGAAGACTCACTGTACAGGTTTATGGAGCGTCATTCAGAGAGACTATGGGCAGACCCTGGCCTGGTGCCGGGGCCTGTGTTAAAAGTCGCTTTCTGTTTATAGTCCTGGAGTTAGTCTTATTAACTGGATTCTACAGTTACTCTGTCCCTTGTTGTCTATAGGCCTTTGAGAAAGTCACATATCCTGTTTTTGTTGTTGTTGTTGTTTGTTTTTGAGACAGGGTCTCACACCCTTGCCCAGGCTGGAGTGGAGTGGTGCGATATCCCAGCTCACTGCAGCCTTAATCTTGACCTCCTGGACTTGAGCAATCCTCCCAACCTCCACCTCCTGAGTAGCTGGGACTACAGGTGCGTGCTACCATGACCAGCTAATTTTTCTATTTTTTAATAGAGATGGAGTCTTGCTATGTTGCCCTAGCTGGTCTCAAACTCCTGAGCTTAAGTGATCCTCCCACCTTAGCCTCCTAGTGTTGGGATTATAGGAGTGAGCCACTGTGCCCAGCCTCATATGCCCTTTGAACCACAGTTTCCATACCTGTGACTCAAGGAATGATAACATCTGTCCTTCATGTGTGTCTCTTATAAGGATGGATGATGATAAGCTGATAATGTTAATGAGAACGACAACAGCAAAAGATAGCTGTGCGGCTGTTGCCCATGGAGCAGTGACTATGGAGCCAGGTGCTTTCAAGAACATGTGAAGCTTAAATCAGACACGCCAAATGCTTAGAACATATCCCTGGCATAGGAGTGCCCTGAAACTGTTTGCAATTGTCATTATTTTTACCCCAGATGACAGTAGTTGGGGAGACTCGTGGAAGCTCAATCAGAGGGAAAATCTCATGGTCAAGTGCGCTGGGCACTCCACTGTCAACTGAGAATTATTTTCTTCTGTGGCCTTCCTTTTAGTCCCTCCAGAGTGTTTCCAACGAGCAGCCAGGATCCGTGACTTGCCCAGGGACTTAGTGAGTCCAGCCAGCCCAGAGTCCAGGCCCTGCTGCTCAGCCAACTCCTGGCTGCTCAAAAGCACCAGGCTGTTCTGTAAGTGGAGGGCAACTGCACCTGTCCTGCACTCAGACTCTGTCTCCTGGACTCTTGCTAATAGTTTCCCAGCTAGTTTCTCAGTTTCCATTGTTCCTTTAACCTATCCTCTCATCTCCCACAAGTATAGTCTTTCTGAAGAGCAAACTTGATCACATTCCTCCCTGCTTAAAATCCTCCCATGGCTCCCCGCTACCCTGAAGTTAAAGTCTGATCTCCTTAGAGTAGCCCATGAGGTCTGACTGTGCTGGCCTTGGAATACCTCAGCTGTTTTGTCTCTTACCAATCGATCCCTCAGGGCACCCAATGCCCCAGACTTGAATGGTTTGAATCATTCAGAAAACCCTGCCTGGTCTCCTGAGTCCATGCTTTTGCAGATCCTGGTCCCTCTGCTTCAAACACCCCCTCCCATCCATCCATCCATCCATCCATCCATCCATCCATCCATCCGTCCGTCCAGTAAATAATAATTGTGCTCTCTTTATATGCCAGGCATAGTGTGAGTTGCCAAAGTTATAGCAGTCAACAAGACACAGCGTTTTTGGCCCCTTGGAGCTTGCGTTATAGTGGAGGGAGACACCTTAGAAAGAGAGCAAACAACCGAAATATGTATGTATTTTGAATTTATGTCATTAGGTATGCAAGTGTGTGTGTTTATAAGTGGAAAATGCCATGAGAGAAATTAAACAGCATAATGCATTGGTCCCTGGGGTGAGGGGACAGTGGCCTTGGATTACTAATTCATTGGGCTAACACTTATTTATGCTTCAATCAGGGGTCACTTCCTCCAGGAAGCCTTCCTGGATCAGAGCCCATCTGAACGGATGCCCCTGGTCAGTGTCCTCAGAGCACCCAGCCCCCTGGCCATACCATGTCTCAGGGCTTAATGTGCCAAACACGACTTGGGATCAGTGTCTGTCTCCAGAGGCTATAAGCTCTCTGAGGTCAGTGACTGTGGCCTTCACTGCTCAGCATGATGCCTGGCTCAGAGTCAGTACAAGGTGACGGTTGTGAGAGAATGCCTGGGCTTCATGGTCCAGGGCTAGGACCTGGGGAGGGAGAGGTCAAGGAGGTAAACCCAGGCGGGCTCCTCCCCACTCTATTTAGGAGAGTGCAGCTGCAATCGGAATTGTGGAACTCAGTTGGGCATTTGTTTATAAACGACAAAGGCAGTCGAGAGCTTTTGACGAGCCCCTCATTCATCCTGCCCCCATCACCTTCCTGTCATTTTCCAGTTATTTAGAACCAACCGGCCAGATAGCCCTTAACCAAGTAATATACATGTTAATGTGGAGAGCATGGGCTGAGATTGAAGTAGCAGCGAAAACACATTATTCAAAGGGGAAGGCAAGGAGGAAAAGAGAAATGAATGCAGGGAGAGGCTAGGGACAGCTCTTCCCTTCATTCAAAGTCACAACCAAGCTTGTCTCCCCAGGGCCTCTTACCCTGCTCGGCCGCACACCCACTTCCCCACTCCACAGCCTCCCCGCTAAACACTCTTCCCCCAATCTAAAAACGCTCTTAGTTTATTTTTAGCCCTTTCCAGAAGGCCCCTGGCAGTCTAACTTTAATTAGAATTGTACCCAAGGAAGCCAGAGCTATTGATGGAATGATTTCTTTTCTCCTTCTCTTCTTGTTGGCATTGTGTAGGGGGTGCCAAAAATGCTTTCAGAGAAGTGGAAAATTTAGCATTTATTTGTTTTTCTTGGCTAACTGGTACCCATCCAGGAAGGTATGTGAAAAGGAACACCGGAGATGGTGGGTGAAGGGGGCTCAGGCTCCTGCCTCCTCCTCTTGAAAGCTGTTGGGATTCCACAGCCTGGCCTCTGGAGCGTGCCTTGTTTGCTTCCTCTGCGAAGTGGGTTTACCTTTCCTGTCCAGCCTCCCTTCCTGAGTTATAATGAGAAACAAGTGAGGTAAGGAGTGACTTTCTTATTATAAAACGAGGTGACCTTCTTGTTACAAGATGGTTTGTATAAATTAAGGACCCAGGCATGGAGGGCCATGGGCCCAGGGGCTGGAGAGGGCAGGCAGGCAGGCAGGCAGGCAGGAGAGGGGTTGGATTTCTAGGTTCTTGAGCATTGCTGCATCGAAGTGACCTTTGCCTCCAACTCCCTCTGGCTCTAAGGGAAGATGGGGTTTTCAGAAGGACAGAAATGGTTGGGGCGGGGACCTTTGGAAATGAGGACTCTGCAGCATGCTCTAGGACCATCTGGAGGGACAACACCCGCTTTTGGTTCCAGGCCCCAACTCTGCAGGTTGCGATCACATCAGAGGTACCTGGCCAGGTGGGCTCTGGTAGGCTCCCCAGAGTCTGTTCAGGCTCAGCCAAGGTGTCAGAGAGTGGCAGTGAGGACACCACAGCCCTCCTGGGAGCATAGTGGACACTCACCTAGACAGGCATATACCCCTAGCAGTGGACACACATGGCTATGCCCGTGCAACCCTGCACACACACACACACACACACACACACGGGCATGCACATACGCATGCTAGAAACTCACAGAAATTTCCAAGCAAAGCCCTTATTAGTCATAGCAGATTGGGTCATTGTGCCTGCATTCAGTATTAGTCATTGCAGGATTGCAGGTTAGGTTATCCTGCCATAACAACAAGTTACAACTAGCTCAGGGACTTAATACAAGCAGAGTCTATTTCTTTCTTTTGCAAATTTCCTGTGGGTCCAGGTGATTTTCCAGGGCAACTTCCTCACAGGTGTTGGTTCTGCATTCCATGCTGCACCTGTCTCACGGCACTTCTGTGTTAACAGGTGATCACTACCACAGGATTGCAGCCGAATGCCAGCCACAAAACTCTTTGGCAATTGCAGAACGCAGGTCTCATTCCTGTGTAACCAGGTATTGATAAACATGAGTTACACCTTTTGACTCTCACCCCTTCTACTTCTCAGTTTCCTTCTCTGGCTTCATTTTCTCCTTTAGTGAAGAAGATTAATAAGATGACTTTCTGCCCAGACGTTCTGTAGTAAAACATGCCCAGCAGGCTGAGTACGGTGGCTCTCATCTGTAATCTTAGCACTTTGGGAGGCTGAGGCAGGAAGATCACTTGAGGCCAGTAGCTTGAGACCAGCCTTGGCAACATAGTGAGACCCTGTCCCTATTTTTAAAAACAACAAAACTAAATACAACATGCCCAACAGTCTTGCACTCCTTTATCTTGCTGCCTTGAGGCTCTGGGTCAGGTGCTCTGATCTCCCCAAGGTCACCCTATTTTGTGAGAAATATCTGGGGGCATCTCTGGCTACCTAGCAGACCTGGCTCATGCCTGCATGCCTCCATTCTTCCTCCCGATGGATGAAGTTCATCCACCTTAATTTGGTGTCTGAGGTTTTCTAACTTCAGTCCAAATTAGTTTTCCAGGCTCATTGGATACTTCAACTCTAGTCCAAATAGACCAATCACTCTTCCTTACATATGGCCTTGGGCCTCATGTCATCCTCCTTTTCTCCTTGTTCACTCTGCTCTTTCTATACTGATCTTGTTTTTGGTTCCCTGAATATGCTGAGCTTGTTCCTTTCCCAGGGCCTTTGCACTTGCTATGTGTTTGCTGTGCTCTTCCTCCACCCACTCCATCTCATCACTGTCTTCTCAGCTGAGACGTCACCGCCTCAGAAGGGACTTGTTTCTCACCACCTCTGGAGCGTTGCCATCTTTAGTCCCCTCAGCATATTGACTTCATATCCCTCCTCCCAATCAGTAAGTATCTAGTATTTTTTATTTAGTTAGTTTATTGTTTGTCCTTACTAATTAGAATGTAAGACCATGAGGGCAGGAACTGTGTCTGTCTTCTTTACTCCTGTATCCCCAGCACTTATTTTTACTTTGGGGACAGGATCTCTCTCTGTCACCCAAGCTAGAGTGCAGTGGTGCAGTTACAGCTCACTGTAGCCTCGAACTCCTGGGCTCAAGCAATCCTTAGCTTCCCAAGCTGAGACTACAGGTGTCAACTACCATGACTTATCCCCAGCACTTAGCATAGTGAGTGCTACTACATAGTAGTTGCTCAATAAAATTTGTCGACTAAATTGATGCTGCTTCTGAGTATTCACTTTCCTTCCTTCCTTCACCACTTCCCCCTCACCCAATTCTCATTTTAGCATCTCTACAGCCTATGTGTTCTTTCCATTGACTAAAAGATTGCTTCCTTCATGAGTTTTTCACTTATCTATGTTTCCAGTCCCTCTTCCCCCAGCAAGAAGGTATCATTCTCAAAGGACAACTACATTCTCCTTATGCTTCTGAACCTCACAACAACTCAGGGGTAAAGTCCTCAGAAACAAAGAGGCTTGGAGAGATTCTTTCTGCATTGTAATCCCTTCATGCCTGAAAACTGCGTGTCTTGCCTTCAAGTCCAGCACCAGTCTTCCACATCGCAGCAATGTTCACTTCCTCTTACATGCTGGTTATACACAAAGAAACCAAACTGCAGTCCCTATCTCAGTGGGAACAGCAGTTCATTGTACCTAGTTCTGTCCTGATGGTCCGGGTGTCATAGAAGAGGCATGTCCTGGGTGTCAAAGGAACCCCGAGGAGGCTGCACCCTAGGGCCGGTGGGAAGGGGGCATGTGATGACTTCCAGAAGGACATGCTTTGGGAGTCTGGTCTTGAAAGAGGAGAAGTTGGCCAGGTTGGAGGACAAGATGGACATTTCAGGTCAAGACAGCCTCAGGACAACATTGGGGAAAGGGTCCAGGCCCCTAGATTTGCTCTCTGGTGGCTATTCAGAGTCATGGATACCTCTCCCTTGATTTTGGCACATGGAGAAGATGTGAAGTCAGATGCAACTAGAAGAGACACCCCACTACCCCCAGGGCTGCACAGGTCTCTGGGGGGGGCGGTGTCAGGACTGGTGAAGGAAAAACCAGCCTGGAAGAAGGATAGGAAAAAGACCCAGAAAGGGCTAGCAGAGAGGGGGCATTCAGAGGGTGAAAGTTTAGCACCATGGACAGCAAAGGCCAGGGACTCCTGGAAAGCGGGCAGTCGGAAGTCTGCACCAGGCGTGTCCTATTCTGCAACACATTGTAATTCCTCAAACTTTAAAAGCTTTTGAGAAGGTCTTGGGTTTGATTCTGTCACTGAGAAGATGTGAAGCCATGGGGAAGTTGTGTAACGTCTTTCAACCTCAGTGTTCTTGTCCAGAAAGTGAAGATTATAATGCCAGCAGACTGAATGAAAAATATGTGATCGAAGTGGGAAGTACGGACCATACCTTAATAAACATGTTTCATTTTCTCTGTGCTTGTCAGGGGCCAGATGACTGCCCCTGACCAGGGGTCATGGTTGCGTGAAGGCTGAATTTCACACCAAGGTCTCTGTTCACCTTGGAGCCTTCAATGTCTCTGGCTGGGAGGAGAGGAGCTGACTAAGCAGGTGTTCATCATAGCAAGGTGGGTTATCAGCCCCAGTTCCTCAAGTAATTAATCCCCCCCATGAAGCTTTTATGAGCGTTAACTGAAACTGCTCCTCCACCATCAGGACAGTGAAACGTACTCTCATTTTTCTGGGGGGTAAAACAGAGGCGGAGAGACTTGAAATGCTTTGCCCAGGAGCTCTGCAAGCAGAGAGTGCTGGAACTAGAATTCCCAGGCCTGGGCTCTCTAGTTTATTGCTTACCTTCTTTGAGTCATGTTCTTCTTCCCCCACAGCTCAATTAAAAACAAAATAAGACAAAACAAAAAGCAATGTTGCCTAAACAGAAAAGCACAGAGCCAGTTAGGACAAAAGTCGATTCGTTGTGGCTGGATTGGTTTTCTCCCCCCTCAGACGGCTCAAACGCTTTCACAAATAGTCTTAAAATAAATTGGGAGATAAGGTAACAATAGTGTTTCTCAATAATGATGACAATAAAAAGAAAACAAGACTGTGTGGCTTCCCCACTGTTTGGCTTGCAGCTTTTGGGGAGGAAACTTCACTAGGGAGGGTGGGGTGAGGCAGGGGAGGGCTGCGTCTCTTGGAGGCCCGGTGGGTAAGCCTTGCAGATGATGGAACCTATTCAGTTGTCTCCCTTGACCATGCTTCTTGGAGAACACAGCAAGGATGGAAATCTGTATTTTATGATTATTATTTTTTGCAACTGGGTCTCACCCTTTCACCCAGGCTGGAGTGAAGTGCTGCAATCTCAGCTCACTGCAACCTCTGCCTCCCAGGTTCAAGTGATTCTCCTACTTCAGCCTCCTTAGTAGCTGGGATTACAGGTACCTGCCACCACACCCGGCTGATTTTTGTATTTTTTGGTAGAGACAGGGTTTGACTGTGTTGGCCAGGGTGGTCTCAAACTCCTGGCCTCAGGTGATTTGCCCACCTTGGCCTCCCAAAGTGCTGGGATTACGTGCATAAGCCACCACACTTGGCTGATGGAAGCCTTTAGAAGGAAGAGATTTGGGGCTGGCAGAAAGTTAGCTGGCATAGAGCAATGTGAATATTCCTACAAATATGAATAAACCCACTGGTCACCTCCCTCATTCCCTTGCTCGTTTCCCAGAGGCTGCCTCTCAGATCTTCTCCACCAAGAAACCTGTGTCTCCTACGTGTGAGAAGCTTCAGCAAGAGAGAGCTGAGTGCCTTCTCAGTGAGGTGGGAGATGAGTGGTCACAACAGTGACTGGGGAGGCCTGGGCTCCCACTATGTCTCGGCTGATGAGTTTGATTTGACGCCACAATCAGGGTGTTTTGTTACTGGAGTAACTGGGCTTTCATGAAAATGTTGGTTTGATGACAGTGATTATCTCCTGGAAAAGTTCAGGACAACCTCTAAGGGCAATTCTAGGGCTAAAAGGGCGTGATTATTGAGATGTGGGTGGCTGGGCTGGGACTAGGATGAGGCAAGAGAGGCACTAAGGCACAAAATCAAAAGGAGCTTTGCTCTCAGGGATGTACAAGCCCAGGGTTGCCCTTACAAAAGAGCACCTCCCTTCATTTTGCCCCCTGGACATCTCTTGCCTCATCCTAGTCCCAGCCCTGGTGGGTGAACAGATGTATCAATATTTCTCTCTTAGTTCCTGGAGGACTGCATGGTCACCTGAGATCACCTGGATTAGCCAAGAGAAACAAAGAATAGAAAGGAGGTGAGTGGGTGGCATGATAAACTCTTGTCTAAACCAAGAAAGTCCAGTCCACTGGGGAAGGGAGAATGAAAGTGTGACAGGAGGCTGGAGGCTTTCTTTCCAAAACGTCTAGAAGGTGATGGGGGTAGGAGAGGTCTGGTAAGAAATGTGTATGTGAATCCCAGAGTCAGAGGAATCTGGCCTTAAATCCTGGAAGTGTAAGCCTAGACAAGTCACTTTGCTTTGAGTACTGGTTTTCGTACCCATGAGACTAGACTCTGCTACCCTCTCCAGAGGGTTATTGAGAAGGTGAGATAAAGCTATTGAGAAGGTGAGAGAAAGCCTTGGGAGGGTTGGTTCTGAGGATGTAAAAAGACAGTTATTTAGAAAATGTCAGTTTTTCACTTTTTCCAGATTGTATTGTGGGGAAAAATGCCATAAAACCTTAAATCTACCCACTAAACCCATAAATTCTGCCACCATCCTCCAGTGGAGACAGGGACAGTTGTTCATACACCTTGGGAATATCCTTTATTGCTTCATGCCTAACTTGGATACCCTTGGTCAACTGAGAGAGGGGGCAAGAAAGAAGGAGGAGGTGGAGGTGGCATAGTTATCCTATCAGAGGACCCTGAGGCTGAGTCACAGCTGGGAAAAGAGGTGGAGGCATGGGAGGGAAGGGAGGAGAGCAGCATAGGCTCTGTGCTGGGTATGTGAGTGCCAAAGAGATGGTGCTCAAATCAGTCCAACTGACACCAGTATCTGGGGTCTTTCCTCTGCACTTGTTTATTTCTGTGGGTAGGCAGGGCTGTTGGTAATGTCTGTCAGCTGGCTCTAACCTATGCATTATGATGAAGATAGTGATGGAAGCTTGATCAATATCAAATGCTAGTAAGTGGTAGAGCTGTGACTTAAATTTGTTCTCTCTGGTCCCAGATTTGTGATCTGGCTATTCTGCTGATTTGGTTTGGTTGTGTCCCCACCGAAAATACATCTTGAATTGTAGTTCTCATAATCCCTACATGTCATGGGATGGACCCAGTGGGAGGCAATTGAATCATGCGAGCGGTTTCCCCCATGCTATTCTTGTGATAGTGAGTAAGTTCACACAAGACCTCATTGTTTTATAAGGGGCTTCCTCCTTTGCTGGGTTCTCAATACTTCTCCTTCCTGCCACCATGTGAAGAAGGACTTGTTTGCTTCCCCTTCTGCCATGACTGTAAGTTTCCTGAGGGCTCCTCAGCCATGCTGACCTGTGAGTCAATTAAACCTCTTTCCTTTATAAATTACCCAGTCTTGGGTATGTCTTTATGAGCAGCATGAGAATGAACTAATACATTTGCCTTACCACATTCAGTGGTTCAAGTTCCCGACTTATTTCTCCCAAGTCCTACCCTGAGCCTCCATCTGTGTTTTTACATGAGATTGTGTGAGTTAAGGTAACATTAACAGCTGTCTAAAGCTCAAAATTTCAACTTGTGAGTCCACTCTTGGAACAGACACCTGTCTTCCAGGGTTGCTGCCCTCATCTATCATTGTAGAAGGAGGGAGCATGAAGAATCTTGCCTGGGAGGTGGCACGAGCTGCTTCACTTTTGCTCACATCCTCTTGGCCAGAGCTCAGTTACTTGGCCACACTGCAAAGATGCTGGAGAGCAGCTACTCTGCACTGGCCACGAAGAACTTCTGCATTTGGCTGACAAGGGTGAGGATGAGCTTGTCAAGGAATAAGGAGCCCATGGGAGTCAACTCCCGGGCCACTTTCCTTCTGGGGTCTATTGCCTGCATCTGGTGCTGGAGTTCTGTTTCCTATGAATCCGCTGGAGATCCCTAGAGTTCCCTACAATCTTTAATAGCCCAAACAGGGAAAAGACCCTGGATTACACAGTTATTTTCCCAGAATAAGGGTATATTGACTTTGAGGGAGTTTGCTTTTCATGTTCTGCAACAATAATTTTTTTTAGAGAAGGAAGGGCAGCCTTAGAATCCCACAGAAATGTGCCTCTGAGAAAGAAGGAATCGTGGGGTGGCAGGAGAAGCTTGGAGGCAGAAGATCCAAGTGCTGATGCTGGCTCTGCCCCTCCCTGGCTGTGTCCAAGTGGCGTAGCCTCTCTGAGCTTCCATTTCCTCATTTATACCATAAAGCAAATCTTCCCCCAGGGCTCCTACAAGGACCAGACATGGTGGAAGTGTTTGAAAGCATTTGGCATGTACTAGGCCTACACCACATTTTAATATCAGACCTATTGGAAAGGAAGGAAATTGTGTCCTCTTCCTTTCCTTAATCATCATCAATGCCTCAGCCCCACTGTGCCTTCTTTTCACAGCATAGCATTCTCCAAAGTTGTGTATCAATTGAATTTTTTTTTTCTAAATTGAATCTCATTTCCCATGCACGGAGGGAGCTGGGGATTGGAAAGAGTTCTCTAGTTTGTCTTTTTGTAAAGCTAATAACCACCCCTTGATGTCTGTGGTACACAGCAGCCTTTTCATTTATTGGCTTTGTTGAAAGTAGGGTTCCCTTGTATTTATTAAGAAAACCACGTATACGTGTTTGGAACTGAGACAGAGATTGAATGTGTCAATTGAAGAGATCTGGTCCCTCCCTGCCATGGGGATGCAGCTGAGAACAAGACGGAAAATGTCAGAGAGCAAACATAGCCACAGAAAACTCTTGGGAAGACTATTCCATTGGCACTAGTCGAGTTGTGGCTGGGACCTGTCGTGGAGGGCAAAAAAGGGGCATTTTCATCTGAGATCTGCGGATGCTATTCCAAGAGCCCACTGAGGATCCCACTGTGCCCCAGGTGAAATCTTGGTGCTGCATTTTTTGCCCTTTATTGAAATCTATCCCCTCTCCCTCCCACCTTACTTCCCTCCTATCAATTGTTTGCTGGTGGATGGAACACCATGTTCTGTTCCTCACATCCCTGCACCTGTCTCCTGAGGCCCTACGCCTGACTTCAGCACAGACACAAATTCATCTGTCTAGTCTTTAAATCTCATTTTGTTTGTCTGTTTTCCCTAATAAGAAGAATAGAATTAGTTAGCTTGCTACTCAGCAGGGCACCAGTATGGAATTTACGTAAATTATCTCCTTAATAAAATTACTAAATATAGCATCAACATGGTTAAAGGGGGAAAGAAAATAAAGCTCTTAGATTGTGAGTGTCTTTAAAAAACAAAGCTATGTTCCACCACCAGGGGAAATGAAATTTAACTTCTTAACCAGTAGGTACAAAGTGGGGGAAGGGGAATAAGAAAAAGGTTAGGGAGGACAGGAGACAGAGACTGAGAGAGAAGATAGAAAAAATCTCTAAGCCAGACGTATAGATAGATAACCATTTAATTAATTGCTCTCCAGAGATTTTGCTGGGTGTTTGGAATCAGGCCAAGAATATAACCAGTTCTTGCCTTCCTGAAAAAGATATTCTGATTACCTTCTCTTACATCAAAGAAATTCTTCCAGTAAAATAATTAAGGGTACTAGATGTGACAAGTCAGTGTGTTTGTGTGTATGTGTGCAGGCAAGTGCTATTGTAACATACAGGCCGATACTGGGGGAGTTGGATAGAAGGAAAAACATTAGAAACTGTGGACAGAGGGCTAGGTATGGTGGCTCATTCCTGTAATCCCCGCACTTTGGGAGGACAAGGTTGGCAGATCATTTGAGGTGAGGAGATTGAGACCAGCCTAATGAACATGGTGAAACCCCATCTGTACTAAAAATACAAAAATTAGCTGGGCATGGTGGCAGGTGCCTGTAATCCCAGCTACTCGGGAGACTGAGGCAGGAGAATCACTTGAACCCAGGAGGTGGAGGTTGCAGTGAGCCGAGATTGCACCACTGCACTCCAGCCTTGGTGACAGAGGGATTTTGTCTGGAAAAAAAAAAAAAAAGAGAAGAAACTGTGGGCAGAAATTGGAAATTTTTGAGAGGCACATTTTAGTCATCTATAGGAGAAACACAGAAGAGACACTACAAGGCTTGGATTCCACCTTCTCTCTTACTTCTCCTGTGTAAGACACCCTCTGTGTTCCACCACCTGGAGTCTTTTGTCTTTCAAGCCCCTTGTCACTGCCTTTGTTCAATCCCTCCTCTCTGTCTGTACTCTCCATAATACTCTCTGGCATCCCGTTTCTAACTTCTTATATTTTGTCTTTTTAGGGCTGCCAGAGGCATCTTTAAAAAATGCTTTGATTATGATATTGTGCCAAGAAAAGTCTGTGGACCCTAATATTCTCACTCTATACTCCTCAACCTGATGTTCAAGGCCTCTATCTCTTTGCCTGACCCATCTCTTCCTGTCCAACTTCCTGCACGAGATCCCTCTTTGCCTCTCACCCACCAGTGATGCCAGAGAAATGCCTCCACCAGCTCTTCAGGTGTCAATCTGCAACCAGACATCCAGGCCTGCTTACACTCAGCCTTTCCATCTCTGTCGGTTCCTGGCATAATGGACTGCCCCTCCCTCTGTTGCCCCAGAACTTCTAGCTTGTGGCTCTGTTTGGCACTGGTCCTGCTTTTCAGTACAGTCAAGTGTTGTTGCTGTATCTGAATGCTATGCAGCTCCATGTAGGGATTGAAGATTAGGGCTCTGGCATCAGCCAGGCCTGGTTCCTAGCCCAGATCCACCACCTACCAGCTGTGTAACCTCAGGCAAGTTTCTTCATCTCTGTGCAGCTCTGATTTCTCCTCTGTAAAACAGGAATAGCGAGGTCTACCCCATCAAGCTGTTAAGGGGACCAAATTGTGTAATGCCTGCAAAGTCTTTAAGTTACAGTAATCAAGCATCCAGCAATATATTAATGTCTATTGTCTGTCTTTTGCACTTGGCCGTGAGGTCCTTCAGAAAAGTAGCGTCTTCTTCAACTTTATATTTCCAGAAGCTAGCACAATATCTGTCTCATAAAAGGCTTTATTGACCTTCTTGAATGAATGGGGTCACTGAGCAGTAAGTGTCCCTAAGTTCTCCCCATACTACTGGTTATTCTCTTGTTCAGGCTGAGAACTGGGACTCCAGGAATATGTTAACTAGAGGAGAATGTTACACTTGAGGTGCAGCAGACATGGGTTTGGAAGCTGCGTCCCTTCTCTGTCGACTGCCTCATCCCCTGCAATCCCTGTTGCAGGCGTGGAACCTGGGTGACCGGTTTATAGCAGAGAATTCTATCCATTTCTCTCACAGACAGTAGTACCAGGTTCAGTGGTGATTCTTCTCTAAACAGGTGAGCTTGGGCAGTCAGAGTCTCTGTGGGGTGTGAGCCAACAGACTCAGGGTCTGTGGTCAGCCTGTGCTGTGCTCTGGGTGAGCAGGTCTGCCATGGAAAACCAAGGCCAGGAGCAGGTCAGCGTGAGGGGTGCTAGAGCTGCTGTAATCGAAAACCACAAGCCAGATGGCTTAAGCAAAATACATTTATTGTCTTAGTTCTGAAGACTACAAGTCCAAGATCAAGGTGAAGGGGTCTGCACACCAACAAGGGGAAGGTGCCTTGGGAGAATACCAAGGTCAAGCTGGCAGCAGAGTTGGTTCTCTCTGAGGGCCATGAGAAAGGGTCTACTTCAGGCCTCTCCACTAGCTTGTGTGCTTTCCTGGCAGTCTTTGGTGTTCCTTGTCTTCTAGACCCATCACTCCAATCTCTGTCTTCGTCTTTATATGCTAGTCTCCGTGTGTGTGTGTGTGTGTGTGTGTGTGTGTGTGTGTGTGTCCAAATTCCCCCGCTCCTTTTTGAGGATATCAGTCATATTGGATTAGGATTCACACTAATGACCTCATCTTGACCTAATTAATTATATCTACAATGATGCTATTTCCAAATAATGTCACATTCTGAGATACTGGACATTAGGACTTCAATATATGGATTTGGGAGGACATAATTCAAGTCTTAACAAAGGAGGAGCAGAAACTATAACTAATAAAGGAGAAGTGAGCAGCAGGGGGGAAATGGAACAGATGTATAGAGAGAGGCAGGCCCGAGAGACCTTGCAGCCTGAGAGGTGAGATAATTACATGTCTCACCCCCAAAAGGGTCACTCTTGTCCTCTTTTCAGCTCCCCATCCCCCACTGACCCTCTCTCCTTTCTCTCTCTCTATGCATACATACGTACATACATACATACATACAAACATGGTTTCCTGGCAATCTTTGGTGTGCCTTGTCTTGTAGACCCATACATATGTATAAATTATGTATGTATAGAGATGCTAGAGCTACTGTAACTGAACATCACAAATCAGGTACTTAAACAAAAGATATTTGTTGTCCTAGTTCTGGAGGCTAGAAGTCCAAGATCAAGGTGAAGGTGTCTTGGTAGAAACACCAAGGTCAAGGTGTCAGCAGGGCTGGTTCCTTCCAAGGGCCATGAGAAAGGATCTACTCTGGGACCCCCGTAGATTGTGTGGTTTGCAGGCAGAAACCAATACATATATGGTTTCTCAACTCTCCAGTTCAAGCTCATGTCACTAGGCTCAACTCTACTCGGGTTCCGCGAGCTTCCTCTGAAGCCTTCAGGAAACTTCCTTTTGATTTGACCTAAAGTCATGGGCTTTCTGTTTCTAGCATCAAAATGACTTTTCTATGATAGGGACATGAAGAAGGTCAGTTTTTACACCATATGTGGAATGCTTTCGTCTTCCACAGCTCTCTCAAAGCAACAGGAGTAAGAAACAGAGCTGCAGAGTTAGGGGAAAATAATAAACAAAGGATACAAACATTCAACTGCATTGGGCAGGTCTTCTCACATACCTTCCTTCCGCCTTTCTACCCACACAGGCTCATTCTTATTCCCTTTTCAGCTCCTATCCTCTGTCAATCCTTTCATTCTGCTTATCCTGCACTTTGCACTGCAGTCCCACTGAAGCACTCTCCTGTTATATCCACCAAATTCATTTGTTGAAATCCTAACCCCCAAGCAACAGGATTTGGAGATGGCGGACTTTGGAAGGTGAATGAGATCATGAGGGTGGAGCCTTCGTGAATGGGATTTGTGCTTTTATATAAGGGACTCCAGAACACTCTCCATCCTCATTCCTCCATGTGAGGATACTTTGAGAAGTCAGTAGTCTGCAACCCAGAAGAGACCCCTCACCAGAACCTGACCATGCTGACACTGTGATCTTACAGCCTTCAGAATTGTGAGAAATAAATTCCAATGGTTTAAAAGCCACCCAGTCTTTGACATTTTGTTATAGCAGCCTGAAATGACTAGGACAGAAATTGGCATTGAGAAGTCTGGTGCTCTTATAACAAATACTTAAAAATGTGGAAGCAGCTTTGGAATTGGGTGATGGATAAAAGCTGGGAGAGTTTTGAGGGGCATGCCAGAAAAAGCCTACATTGCCGTGAGTGGCATTCCAGAGGTGGTTCTGCTGAGAGCTCAGAAAGAAAAGAGAAGAGCTATAGAGAAAGCTTCCGTCTTGTTAGAGAACACCTAAGTTAGCATGAACACGATGCTGGTGGACACATGGACAGTAAAGCCTATTCCGATATTCACACGCAGAAATGAGGAACATGTTATCAAGCAATGGAGAAAAGGGGATTCTTGTGATGGAGTAGCAAAGGGAGCCTGTCACACTTCTTGGATAGAGAAGTCTGGACTAGGAGCAGGCCATAGAACTATTCAGTTGCAAACATGTGCTACTGTTTTTTGTTTGTTTGTTTGTTTTTGTTTTTTTGAGATGGAGTCTTGCTCTGTCGCCAGGCTGGAGTGCAGTGTCACGATCTCGACTCGCTGCAACCTTTGCCTCCCAGGTTCAAGTGATTCTCCTGCCTCAGTCTCCCAAGTAGCTAGGATTACAGGCATGCGCCACCATGCCTGGCTAATTTTTGCATTTTTTAGTAGAGACGGGATTTCACCATGTTGGCCAGGATGGTCTCGATCTCTTGACCTCGTGATCTGCCTGCCTCAGCCTCCCAAAGTGCTGGGATTCCAGGCAGGAGCCACCATGCCCGGCTACTCTTTAAGACAAGGGAAGAAGGACCTTGAGGGTGATTCAGAGATCATCATGGCTGCCACTCCCACCACAGACTCAGAGTACAAGGGCCTGGGGAGCAGAACTCCCTCCACCTTGATTTCAAAGACTAGAACCAATGCCCAGTGGATCTCAGGGGCCAAGGCCATCTAGCAGAGCCTGGGAGCATAAACCCCACCCCAAAAGAGAACTTCAGCATGGGCAGAGCCATGGCAGAAAGCCACAGCATGGGCATCACTTTCAGCTGTGGGGGTGATGTTGTCATTCTAGTGGGCCTGAAAGGTGAGACCACTGCCTCAGTGGATGCAGAAGGCAGAACATCAAGCCAAAGAGGATTGCTCTCAAGTCTTAAAGTCTCATGGAGCTTGCCTTGCTAGGATTTGGACTTGCTTAATGGGAATGTCTATCCTATGCCTGACCCACCATTGTATTTTGAAAGCACAGAACTTGTTTCATTTCACAGGTTCACAGTTAGAAAGGAATTTTACCTCAGGATGAATCATGCTTTGAGTCTCATCCATATGTTAGATGATATTTAGATAAGACTTTGGACTTCAAACTTTAGAGGTGATGTTCACAAAAGATTTTTGGGGTTGGTGGGATACAGTGAATATATTTTGCATGCAAGAAGGACATGGATATTTGGGGGGTGGGTAAAGGATGTAATGTTATAGACTAAAGGTTGTATTCCCCCCACCCCAAATTCATTTGTTGAAATCAATGAATACGATGGGACTGGGAGGGAGGAACTTTGGGAGGCGATTAGGCCGTGAGGGTGGAAGCTCATGAATGCAATTAGTGCCTTTATAAAAGGGACGCCTGGCTGGGCATGGTGGCTCACACCTGTAATCCCAGCACTTTGGGAGGCCAAGACAGGTGGGTCACTTGAAGTCAGGAGTTCGAGACCAGCCTGTCCAACATGGTGAAACCTTGTCTCTACTAAAAATACAAAAAGTAACCCAGTGCAGTGGTATGTGTCTCTAATCCAAGCTACTAGGGAGGCTGAGGCAGGAGAATGCCTTGAACCCAGGTGGTGGAGGTTGCTGTGAGCCAAGATTGAGCCACTGCACTCCATGCACTCCAGCCTGGGCAACAGAGCGAGATGCTGTCTCAAAAAAAAAAAAAAAAAAGAAAAATCTCCGGAGAGCTCTGTCATTCTCATTGCACCATGTGAGGATACAATGAGAACTTGGCAGTCTGCAACCTGGACGAGACCACCTCACCAGGATCTGAGCATGCAGGCTCCCTGATCTTGGACTTCACAGCCTCCAGAATGGTGGGAAATACATGTCTGTTGTTTGTAAGCCACCAGCATATGGTCTTTTGTAACAGCAACTGAAGCTGACTAAGATCTGTCCTCTCTCCAGCCTTCCAAGACCATCTGTGTAGGGCCTTTTGTCTGGGCCATACAGTTCACATTCAGTTTGTTTGATGAGGAATTATTTCCCCACGTTTCAAGTGTGTTGAGGTCTCGTTTATCTAGTGAAGCTTCAAATTCCGTAAAGATATGAACACTCCCTTGGCCTCGCTCTATGATGCTCAGCAAACATTAGTGGAATAACTATATGACTGCATCCCATCTTCTTTAAAAACAGGTCATTTACAATGGTGCTAAATTCATGAGGTAGATAAAGACACCTAGTGCGAAGTTCCCCTCCCATTCATGTTTCTAAGCTACCAGAGTGTTCTCCCTGGAGGCAACTAATGTTAATAGTTTATGGTGTATGTGTATCCTTCTAGAGATATTTTATGCATCTGCAAGCAAATACATATAACTATTCTTTTTCCTCTTGTTACATATGTAGTAGCCTGCTATACAGACTGTTTTTCTTCTTCTTCTTTTCTTCTTCTTCTTTTTTTTTTTTTTTTTTTTTGCTTAAGAATCTTGATGTGGTGATTTTATAGATATGTCTGCCAAATTCTTTGACATTTGTCCTCTCAAGAGGTGCTGCTAAACTCCCCTTCCTTTGACTGTGGGCTGGAATTAGTGACTTGCTTCTAGCAGATAGAATACAGAGGACTTGATGGGCTGACACGTCTGAGATTAGATTACAAACAAACTGCATCTTCCATCTTGGGTACGTTCTTTCTTTCTCTCCATTTATCTCATGAATCACTTATCTGGGAAGCCAGCTGCCATGTCCTCGGGACACTCAGGCAGCCTTGGGAGGGGCCCAGCTAGCAAGGGACTGAGGGACCTACAGCTGAGAGTGTAGAAGCCGATCTTCTGAGACTTACCAACAGTGACATGAGCAGACTCAGAAGCAGACCCGAGTCCTCCCCCGACAGGCCTTGAGAGGACTGCAGTCCCTGCCCACAGCTTGATGCCAACCTCTTGGGAGATCCTCCACCAGAACCACCCAATTAAGCCACTCCCCAATTCCTGCCCTGTGGAAACTGTGAGGTAATGTTTGTTGTTTTAAGCCAACATATTTGTTATGCAGCAACAGATGATACACATGGAGATCCTTCTTCCTGAGTGCCTAGTGTGCCTATTCCTTTTTACGGCTACTTTGTATTCTGTTCACTAGACATAGCATTTTTATTTTAACCATTCCTGTACTAATAAACATTTAGACTACTTCTAAGCTTGTGCTCTTCAAACAATGCTGCAATGGAAAACTTTATGAAAATTTCTCACTGTGTTGCCCAGGCTGGAGTGCAGTGGCACAGTCTAGGTTCACTGCAGCCTGTGCCACCTAACTGGGCTCAAGAAATCTTCCCACCTCAGCCTCCTGAGTAGCTGGGACTACAGGCACATGCCACCGCATTTGGCTGATTTTTAATTTTTTTGTAGAGGTGAGGTTGCCTTATATTGCTTAGGCTGGTCTCAAACTTATGGGCTCAAGTTATCCTCCTGTCTCAGCCTCCCAAAGTACTGGGATTATAGGCATGGAAAACTTTATAAATATGTCATTTCACCTGTCTGTGAGTATACCTGTAGAATAAATTCTTAGAAATAGAAAAGTCATGTCAAAGCGTTCATTTCTTAAAAAATAAAGTCTTCCCAAATTCTCCCTTTCTCTGTTTTTTTGTTTTTTGTTTTTTGTTTTTTGTTTTTGACAGAGTCTCGCTTTGTCACCCAGGCTAGAGTGCAGTGGCTCACTGCAAACTCTGCCTCCTGGGTTCAAGCAATTCTCCTGCCTCAGCCTCCTGAGTAGGTGGGATTACAGTTACCCAGATAATTTTTGTGTTTTTAGTAGAGATGGGATTTTGCCATGTTGGCCAGGCTGGTCTCAAATTCTTGACCTCAAGCGATCTGCCCACCTCACACTCCCGAAGTGCTGGGATTACAGGCATGAGCCACTGTGTCTGGTCCAAACTCTCTTGTATGGAGGTTGTACCAATTTATATTTCCATCAGCAACAGAGGAGAGGCTGGTTTGTCTCCACCCTCACCATCTTCCTTAACCCCTCGGGAATAGGTTACAGCGTAGAGATTCTGTATGTTTAAGGATTAAGTTATATCTCCTGCATCTCCACAGCAAATGATTCAAAATGTCCTTGATTTATTTAGGATCCCAGAGAGGTTTTCTGACCTTACCCAGCAGATACACAGGCTCTGTTGTGGGTATAACAACCATCAAAGCAGCGATGGGTGGTAGAAGCAGCAGCACTCATATGTTGAAAAATCAAAATAAAATCAGGCCAAACCTGGTCTTTTCCATTCCTGCTCCCAGTAAGAAGGGAAAGTCCCAAGGGCCTTTGCATCTCTGCTGCAGAGATGCAAAGGGAGATCCGTAGTTTGCAGGTGTCTGGTGACCTTCTAGTCCTGCAGGGAACATGGGGCAGGATGCTGCTAGAGGCTTCTGAACCTGGCCAGGTGGCTGGGCCTTCAAAGGCTTCCCCCACAGCATCTCTCTTTGTGCCTAGCAGAGCCCAGGGCTCACACAGTGGGAGGTGCTGCATCCCGGATGCAGGAGAGTACCTGTGAAGCCAGGTTGGAGCTGATAGAAGCAGCGAGGTGTCGGCATCCACTGTCACCTTCAGGCTTCTGGTGCTTCTGGCTTTTGGCCATTTGGTGGGGAGTCTTCTTCCAGGAGTGCACAGACCTGCGTCTTCTTGGTTCAGGAGGGTGGAAGAGGGGAAAAAAAAGAAAAAGCAGCGTGGGTCCTAGTAATGGGATTTGCTTCCCAAAATTTGGAGAAGAACACTTCAGGGATGCAGGATTTCCCGGAAAGCAGGAATTCTGTGCCCTCTTCCTGGTTCCCCATATAAAACTTCAATGGCTTTTGTAAGTTTTCCCCATATACAACTTCAATAAGAGGCTCCTTCATGCACGCACGCACACATTCACTCACCAACTCACTCACTCACTGACTCCGTATTTACTGAGCACCTTCTGTGAGCGATACATGTTTTAGGTGTGAATTTCCAGCTTCTTCAGAATCTGTTTCTACCCAGATCTTGGGATGCTTGCCCATTGCTAGATGCCAAGTTTAAGCCCCCATGCACTTTCCTTTGTCAAAAAACCCCGTCTCACTCCACCTCAATCTCCACTGCTTACAGAACAAGTCCCAGCTCCTGCGTCTGGCTACAGGATCCTGAATGTTGTAGCCCACATTTCCCACGTCAGCTTCCTGTCTTGCCAGTTCTTGCCTCAAACTCTGCAATCTAGCCTCAGCGAACCTATTTCCACTTGTTCATTCACATGTGCAGTCATTTATTTCTTCATTTTTATTGTGTGCAATATGCTAAGCCCTGTGTTAAGTGCTCTGGGTATATCTGTGAAAAAAGTGGCGGGACTCTGCCCACAGAGACTTAACTTTCAGAGACAATAGTGAGCAAATAATTAACCATTGCAAGTTGTGATGCGTCCTGAAGGAAACAAACTGGGTGATGTGATAGAGAAGAGTGGATTAAGCCTGGTCAGGAAACATCTTTCCAAAAGAGGTGACAGGGAAGGAGGTAGCTATGCTAAGATCTTGGGGACCTACCTCCTGAGCAAAGGGACAACTATGGCAAAGGCCAAGGCCTTGCTCTGTCAACTTCAGACCTTTGTTCATTGCTGCTATTTTTCTTTGGAACCTTCCCAAGTCCAGTCTTCCTGATTCTGGTCCCTTCCACCAGGAAGCCTTCCTGGATCACCGTACACTGAGGTAGTGCCTTTGCTCTTGCTCCACTTGCCTGCCACGGTTCCCCATTCACCTTCTGTGCTGTAGGGTGCACCCAATGCACCCAGGCATTGACTTGGGAAACTCAGCCCTAGCCATATCCATGTCTGCTTTGTTTGCTGTTGGAGTCTGTTGTAGGTCGAATTGCATCCCCCAAAACAATATGTTGAGGCTGTAACCCCTGTTACCTGTGAATGTGGCCTTATTTGGAAATGAGTTCTTTACCAGTGTAATCAAGTTAAGATGGGGTCATACTGGATTAGGGTGGGCAGTAAGTCCAGTGACTGGTGTCCTGATAAGGAAACAGAGATTTGGAGGCAAGACAGCCACTGGGAAGAAGGCCATGGGAACATGGAGGCAGAGACTGGGGTGATGTAGCTGCAGGCCAAGAGCACCGAGGACTGCTGGGGGTATTAGAGGCTAGGAGAGGCGAGGATGGATTCTTTCTCTAGAGGACTGATTCTAAGAAGGGTTCCAAGAAGAAGCATGGCCCTACCAACACCTACCAACACCTTGGTTTCAGACTTCTAGGCTCCAGACCTGGGAGAGAATAAGATTCTGCTGTTGTAAGGCACCCAGCATGTGGCACGTTATTTCTGCAGCCAGAGGAAACTCACACAGAGCTCCAGGCCCTGGGGGGCGAGGGCATCCTTGTCCAGCATACCATTGGGCTGAATGAATGAATCCTATCAACTGCCTCCTCCTCTTTTTTTTTTTTTTTTTTTTTTTTTTTTTTTTGAGACAGGGTCTCACTCTGTCACCCAGGCTGGAGTGCAGAGGCATGATCTCGGCTTACTGCAGCCTCGATCTCCCAAGTTCGAGCTGTTCTCCTGCCTCAGCCTCCTGAGTAGCTGTGATTACAGTACATCTGTGATTACAGGTGCCCACCACTAGGCCCAGGTAATTTTTGTATTTTTAGTAGAGACGAGTTTCACCATGTTGACCAGGCTCGTCTTGAAGTGACCAGTCCACCTCAGCCTCCCAAAATGCTGGAATTACGGGCGTGAGCCACCATGCCTGGCCCTTCCTCTTGTGCCCAGTGTGTGGCCTTGAAGTCCCCTGTGTCCAGCCAGGGATGTCTCCTTGCAGAGCACAGGCTGCCAGATAGGAAGGGGGCTACCCTCCTCCCTTGTGTTTGTATGTGGAAAATTCTTCTTGGCATTTCTTGGGAGAAATTTCTATTTTTTGAATCCTGAATCCTGAGAAACATCAGTCGAGAAATCAGGAAAATGGGAAAAAGTATTATAAGTCTCTTGTGGGAATTAAAGCTTGTAATCAACATGCAGACTTTATAGCTTTGAAGGAAGGCACTGACGCTGAGTTGAAAGCAGAGTCAAGGGTTAAGATGGACATTTCTGAGAACCAGGTCAGAAGAAGTTGAAGAGGTGGCTATGACCTAATCCATCAGTCTCTCATAATCTCATGGCTGAGTTAATGTGCGTGTCTGTGGCCCTGTCTGCTGCACGTGGTGCATCCTTCATGCAATTAAAATACATATCGCTAAATTTATGTGCAAACTGTGCTTGATACAGAACTGTTGAGTGGTGTTCTAAGAAATAAAAGGTTTTGGAAGCAAAGTAAGTCCTTAATGTGGCCATTTGACACATGATTCTGTGAGATGTTGTTCCTCCTTGATAGGAGATCTGACTTTCAACTGCCACCCAATAATGTTCTCTGGTGTTTCCTGGTGTTTGAATATTTTCTATAGGTTATGGTCCTTTGTAAGTAGAACTAAGCTGAATATTTCTTGTTTACTAAACATCTTCCATAATAAATAATAATAATAAAGATGATGGAGAATGTTGGAAGTATTTAAAAACTAACAGGATTTTGGACATTTCCATTTCTTGTTTCTGAATCTGGAAGATTAATATCTGTCAGGAATTTGGAAACACCATAGTTCCACCTTATAAATAGTTGCTGTACCTCATATAAGCGTTAGCTCAGTCTCAAACCCTCCAAAAGCTTTCTTTCAGCTGAAAGTGGGACTACAGAGGGACTGATTTCATCTGCCTAAGTGGAAATCCAGTTCTGATCTCAGCAGCCGTGTGACCTTGGACAAGTTGGACCACCTCTGGGAGCTGTTTCCTTACCCCTACTCCTGTGCACTGAATGCCTGGGCTGGGTGATCTCATGGGGGGTCTTCTAGCCCCTGCAATCTATGATTTAATAGCACTGCTCCAGCCTGCATCTCTGAGTGAAGATGCTCTCTAACCTAATTCTAATCCTGTTGGGCGTTGGGGAGGTTTTCTTGTGTCCAGGGGGTGGCAGTGAGGACTGACTTGTCACTCATTGCTATGCACATTCCTCCATTACGTGATTTTGTTTAATCCTCATCGTGACTCAAAGGGAAACTTTATTATTGTATATTACAGATGAGAAAGCTGAGGTTCAGAGAGGCATGTGTTGTGTCCCAAGGTTACAGATCAAAGGGAAGGAGGACCTATGAAAGGACCTCTGGGTTTGAGTGGACACTGGCACACCTGCAGCCTCCTCTTTCTTTCTGCTTGTTTGTATTTCTGGCCAGTTGCACACAGAGGCAGATTCCTGGGGAGGGCTTTATGGATTCAGGTGGAAAGTGACAGCATGTGGGCAACACTGACTGTTCAGACACTGCCAAACCTTGGTTTCGTGTGGAGGGGAGAAGAAAAAATTGGTGTAGATTAAAGTATGGCTTGGAGGTTGGGTGTGAGAACTCACATCTGTAATCCCTGCACTTTGGGAGGCTGAGATGGGTAGATCACTTGAGCCCAGGAGTTTGAGACCAGCCTGGGCAACATAGCAAGACCCCATCATTGAAAAAATAAAAATAAAAATAAATGAGCTGGGCATGGTGGCGCATGCCTGTAGTCCTGGCTACTCAGGAGTCTGAGGCAGGAGGATCTCTGGAGCCTGGGAGTTGGAGGCTTCAGTGAGCTGTGACTGTGCCACTGCTCTCCAGCTTGGGTGACAGAGTGAGACCTTGTCTCTAAAGTAATTAAATAAAGGCCGGGTGTGGTGGTTCATGCCTGTAATCCTAAAACTTTGGGAGGCTGAGGTGGGCAGATTGCCTGAGCTCAGGAATTAGAGATTAGCCTGGGCAACATGGTGAAACCCCATCTCTACCAAAATACAAAAATTAGCCAGGTGTGGTGGTGTGCACCTGTAATCCCAGATATTCTGGAAGCTGAGGTGGGAGAATTGCTTGAACCTGGGAGGCGGAGGTTGCAGTGAGCCAAGATTACGTCAAATGCACTCCGGCCTGGGTAACAGAGTGAGACTCCATCTCAAAATAAATAAATAATAAATAAATAGGTAGGTAAGTAAAAGTATGAGTTACAGGGGTAGATGGTGGTGTTGGCTGTGGTGTCTTTTTCTCAATCCACACAGGTAGGACCTCCTGTGTTTTGGGTGCTTTTTTCAGGTTGGGTTAAAGAGGAGTCTAAATTGTAATCCCCCCAACCTGCCATGGGCCCAGTGGTGTAAGCAGGAGGGACAGGTGAGCATGTGATCCCCTGGCAATGCTGGGTGTGGTTGGAAGGCACTGGTAGGATGGAAGGAATCACCTCTTCCCCTCTTTGTACCTCAGTGTCCGCTTCCTGTAAATTGGGTAGGGGGTGGCTCTGGACTGTGAGGAATGACAATTCTTTTCTACTTCATATTTCCTGGTTATGTGATCAAAATAAAACTGTGTTCATGCTCCTGCTTTAAAAAAGTCCTTACTGCCACCATTTTTAAGCTGTAGAACAGATGGCCATGATATTTTACATTACAAATGGATCCTTCATTTGGCCAGAGAATCAATGTAGGTGTATTTGGGGGAGGAAGTTCTTTCTGTTAGGGACAGAATTGTATCCCCCACCCCAATTTCATATGTGGAGCCCTAATCCCCAATGTGACTGTATTTGGAGATAGGATTTTTAGGAGGTAATTAAAGTTAAAGGGGTCCTGAGGGTGGGGTCCTAATCCAATAGGATTGGTGGTCTTTATAAAAAGATTAAGAGAGTTCTCTCTTTCTCACCATATCCCCTACACACACTGAGGAAAGGCCACGTGAGGACAAAGTGAGAAGGCAGCTGTCTGCAACCTGAGGGGAGTGCCCTCAGCAGAGCCCGATCCTGCTGGCACCTTGATCTCAGATCTGGGCTCCAGAACTGTGAGGGAATACATGTCTGCTGTTCAAGCCACCTAGTCTGTGGTATTTTGTTATAGCAGCCCAAGCTGACTAAGACAGCCTCCTTGTCCCAACAGCATGTCCATGTCCTTTGACTTAACAATTGTTAAAGTGAGGGAAAGGTGTGTGTGTGCAAAGGTGGCGTATGTGTGTGATTCCTCCAAAGGACGCCTGAAGACACAGCATGTTTTCCTCACTGGAGTAGACCCACCCTTGTTGGTTGTGACTACTGTCCCTCCCCTCCTTCTTACTCTCATACTAACTTGAGAATATTTTCCTAAAACTGGGAACTTGTTTCCTCCTTGTGAGGTACTTGGCTTTCTGTGTGTATGTGTGTGTGGAGGGTTGTATGTGTGTATGTGCGTGTATGTGTGTAGGAGGTTGTATGCGTGTATAAAAAGACATAGTCTCTTTATAAGACCATGTGCATGTATTTGTGTGGGCATGTGTGTGCATGTGTATGTATGTGTATGCAAGTTGTGTGTGTGCATATGTGTGTAGGCATGTATGTATATGCATGTGTGTATGTGTGTAGGCATGTGTATGTGTACAGGAGTGTATTTGTGTGTAGGGTCGTGTGTGTGTATGTGTATGTATAGGGTATGTGTGTGTATTTGTGGGTAAGAGTGTGTGTGTAGGGTTGTATATGTGTGTGTATGGGTGTGTGTGTATTTATGTGTGTGTAGGGTTGTGTGTATGTGTGTGTGTATAGTGTATGTGTGTGTATAGTGTATGTGTGTGTATGTGTGGATAAGAGTGCTTGTGTGTGTAGGGTTGTGTGTGTGTATGTGTATGTATAGGGTATGTGTGTGTATTTGTGGGTAAGAATGTGTATGTGTAGGGTTGTATATGTGTGTGTAGGGGCATGTGTGTACTTATGTGTGTGTAGGGTTGTGTGGGTGTTTGTGTGGGGGGGCACATGTGCATGCATTTGTGTGTATGTATGTGTAGGGATATGTGCGTATGTGTACATTCTGTTTTAGACAAACACTTGGAGAAAAGGCATCAGAGAAGGACTAAGAGATGCTCTCCCTGACGGTGAAGGACCCCCTCCTCTGTGGGTAAGAGCCTTGCCATAGAGAAGCCCCCATCTGAAACCTTGGGTGTTTTGGTTTTTGGCCCTTCCACCTCTGTTCCCCCTACTTCCAAATGGATAGGCAATGGAGCAGTTCAGTTTTATCTTCTGTCTCCTAGCAACCGTGCTTGGAAGGTGGAAGGCACATGGCAAGGTCTAGAGATTGGGGTAGGGCAGGTGGCAGGCAGGGAGGCAGGAGTCCTGGGGTGCTCCTCCTGGAAGCCCACGTCCTTGGGGCTAGGAGATGCTTTCTCTTCTGTGTAGCAGTGGGGGTGGGGGCAGCTCTCATTATTTAATGGTATCATTTGTGTTGACAGAATGGACAGGAATGTTTCATCAAGCAATTACACAAAGGAGTATGACTCGTTCCCAAACACAAAGGCGACAGGCAGCATAAATAAATGTGCGTATGTGCTAGTGCACTAAGTGCTACCACACTTCCTGAAAGGAGGAGAAAGAGACATTGCCTTCTCCTTCTAAGGTGAGAATTGCTTGTGGTGGGAAAGAAAAGGCAGAAAGAGTTATTTCCTGGCAAAATGAGCACAATTCAAGCAGCAAGCATCCTCTCCCTCTGCCATTCATCTCAATAAGAATCCCTTGGGGTCCTGGCCTTGTCTCTCACACAATTGGGACACTCTTACGTCAGCCATCCCCAGTGAGAGCTGGGTTTGGACAAGACATGCTCTGGCTCCCTTCCGCCTTTGATGTTCATCTTAACTGGATGTCACCTGGATGAAGATAAAAGGTAGCCTTGGAGGAAAAACAATGTCACAAAACGCTTTTCTCCTCCCTGAGAGTGAGAGGAGCAGGTGGAGCTTGGAGAGAGACTGTCTTCTCGCCACCTTTGTCAAAGTGATAAGAAGAGCCCTTTCTCTGTGTGTGTTCTTTTTTCTCTTTGCTCTGTGTTTCTCTCCTTCCCTTCTCTTCCCTTTCCTAACTTCCTCTTCCCTTTTTAAAAGAAGGGTCTAGTGGGGGAGGTTTAGTGACACATGTAGGGTCACAAGCCTCAGCAGCTACATATAGAAGACACAGTGTTACAGGGTGAAAGGAACGCTGTTGAGACTCAGTAGCCACGGTTTCCATTCTGGCATTGCCACTAGATAGCCCCATGATCCTGGGTGTCTGGGCCTCAGTTTACTTACTTGTAAGGCACAGGGGTTGTACTAGATGCTCTTGTGAACTCCCTGCAGCTCCAACAGTCCAGGACTCCCTAGCTATTCTACTCAGGTCTCAAGATGTGGTGCCCCTTGGCTTCCTGAAGTCACAGCCTGGCATCATCATCTCAGCAGCATGAGTGGGGACAAGAAGGGATGGAGCTGACTACACCCTTCAGCCCTGCTGACTCTTGGAAAGCACTGAGCAGCACAGTACCAAACTACAGGACTTCTTCTTTTGGTTCCACCATCCCTATATATTTCTCCCAAATGAAATTTAAAAAATTATTGAATTATTAAAGTACACATACATGTTGTAAAAAGAAATTCACTTAGAGACATTCCAAGTGAAATTCCCCTGATAACCAATTTCCACATGGTGTATGTATTCCCAGGCTTTTAATAAACACACTTATGATGTAAATATATGTTTGGATTTGTGGGATTTTGATTTGTTTGATGTTCTGATTCATGGACTGCTGACCTGTTGACCACCGGAGCTGTCACAGCAAAAGAAGAGAAGGAACTAGCTTCTTTTGAGGGCAGTGAGATGTGTTTGTCCCCAGCTGTGAGCTAGGTCCGTCTTTCGGGCACCAGGAGCCCTATGCTCTCTCCTTGGGCAAGTTGTATGTAAATTGCATCCTGGAGGAACTTGAGACCTCTAGATTTATTTCCACAAAACAATGACAGGAAGCTAAGAACCTTCACAAAGCCTGCCTAAAACCAGTTTGTTGTTGGAACAATGGATGCACTTGCTAGGGATTGCTGTTTCTCTCTTTCTTTTTAAGAAACTTAAACATTACAAGGTATATGCCCTTTATTGTGAAGAAATTAGAAAACAAATGAATCTGTAGAAAATAAATCACCGTGTTCCTTTATTTAGAAATATATTTGGTGTTCTTATTAAAGAACATCTAAAGTTCTCCTGCACACATATTTGAAAAGCCTTTTCAGTTGACTTGATGCTTGCAGTTTAGAGATGGCTTGAGGTGACGTGTTATCTGTCCCACCTCCCAGGACCTGGACCTTGAAGGCATATTTATTCAGCCAGACTCTTGGGACATAGAGATGAATGTAACTGGGTTTTTGCTCTGTAAGTTCTTCTAGCATGTTAGGAGAATGGTCCCAGAAACAAACAAACAAATAAAAAACTGTAGTCTAGCATGGAGCATGCTAAAATTTGGAAATCTACTAAGTATCATGGAAACAGAGAGGAAGAAGTCATTAACGGAATAGATGTGAATCTGGTAAATTTCAAGGCCATTGAGGTAATTTAGAACATCTTCCTGCTTGGACTTTAATCCCAGAAACAAGTAGTTTGTTTCCACTGTGAGAGATCTCCAAGGTGCTTTCTGGTGGATTTGTGGCGAGGGGCCTCCAACTTCTACTTTCAGCATCACAAGGCGGAGATGTAGGAGGTAATGCTTTATTTCCTCTCTGCAGAAGCCTTGTTTTGCTTGCCCCCATATCTTAAGTCTACAGCCTTCCATATGCTTGGGTGGGAGCACGTGAGTCTCGCAACTCTAGGGCAGCAACACTGGCTTCATTTTTAGTGCATGCCAGTCTAAAATCTTTGTAATTCCACCAAGCTGAGATAACTCTGGTGATATATAGATTTATTTGATGTAAGTCCTTAGAAATCTTTGCGTGGGACCAGCCCTGTGTCAACTCTCACTCATTCTGGAGGAGGGGTGTGGGGCGCTTGGGGACATCATCATACAGTTACAGAAAAGTGCGTTTGATGTAAACTTTGAACCAGTGAAGTGATATGTGCTGACTTGGATTGAATTAACTGGAAATAGACCCTGAGAGAGAATTGCATTCAGAAGGCTTCTTGTGGACTGCTCTCAGGAAATGCACCTGTAGGAAAGTGAGGAAAACTGGATTGGGCAGTGGGAGAAACCAGTTGATAATGCTGTTGTAATTGAGATCTCAGCTGATCCTGTAAAGAGTTTTGGAACTGGCATGAACTATCAGAGTTGTCCCAAACTGAGGCAAGGGCATGATGGCTTGAGCTCGTAGTCACTGGCTATGAGCAGCCTTATGGGAGGTTGAGTAACCTTGTACAAACTAGTTTCCTGAAACCAAGGGCAATTCCTAGTGAGGAATGCAGCTATGAGCTGTCAGCAGCAAGATCCCCATCATCAGGCTGATGAATGACAGGAGGAAAGGGAATCAGAGCAGACAACAACAGTATGCACTACAGTCTGTTTTTTATGTCTCTCTGACCTGCTGACATCTTAAGTTTTCCTCACTTGGGGACAAGTCCTTTAGGATTAAAGTTGGTCTCACTTTCTAGGGAATTTACAGGCAAATAATTAATGGGACAAACCATAGCTCTTTCTGTACGGTTGATTTTGAAACTATAACTGACACTTACCATCCCCCAACTCCGTCACCCATTCTAGATACCCCTCACCTTCAGCTGACCATTTCACTAGTCTAGGCAGTTTGCTTCGTGGGGTGGACTGGATCCTCATCCCTGAGGCATCTTAGCCTCTGTTAGCATGCTGTTTTCAGGACATGGCTGCTGTATCTGCCAATGTACTATTAAAACAGGGCATGTGAAGTTATAAAACAAAATGAGTTCATGTCCTTTGCAGGGACATGGATGAAGCTGGAAGCCATCATCCTCAGCAAATTAACACAGGAACAGAAAACTAAATACCACATGTTCTCACTCATAAGTGAGAGGTGAACAATGAGAACACATGGACACAGGAGGGGAACATCACACACTGGGGCCTGTCGGGGGTCGGGGAAAGGGGAGGGAGAGCATTAGGACAAATACCTAATGCATGCGGGGCTTAAACCTAGATGGTAGGTTGATGGGTGCAGCAAACCACCATGGCTCATGTATACCTGTGTAACAAACCTGCACATTCTGCACATATGTACTAGAACCTAAAGTAAAATTAAAAATGTAAAAATAATAAGTAAAAGTATGAAAAAAAAAAAACCAGGGCACATGAACACCAATAGATGCCTCAGTGGGTCAATTCAGTGCTGAGCATATTCTTTCCCATTGCCATTATCTAACAGCAGCCCTATCTCCTGTCATTTGATTGCTGCTTTTCCATGCCTTTTGGTCTTTTGGTATTAGGAACTCAAAGGGCCTGGTTAGCAGCTGCAGCTTAAAGTTTAATGGACTTTTATGGAGCTGCATGTACAAGTGCTCCCCTCTCTGAGAACCAGGATCTATAGAGCCACAGAGCCTAAGATTACAGGATTGGGAGCATAAATTCTCCAAATGGGTTATGGGTTGTTGGTAAGTGGGGCCACTCCCACATTCACCCTTTAGTTTCCTGACTCATGTATTCTATGCACAGGGGACACAGTGCTATATAATAGGCATTAATTTATAACTGCACTCAGAAGATGTTGTCATTTTCAAGTTGACATCTCCATTGTTTCTTTAAGAGGCCATTCCACTTCTCTGTCAGGCTAGTGACTCCTAAAGGTGCAGTAGATGACAGAACCCGTGGGTCCCATGGTCAAATACCCACTGCCATTGCTGTAATTTTTTTTTTTTTTTTTTGCCATTAAGTGGGTTGCTTGGCCTAAGGAAAAGTTGGTTAGGATTTTATGTCAGCTGATGAAATCCTCTCCAAGTCCTCAAATAGTTGTGTTGGTCAAAGCCCTAGGAGTAGAAAAGTCAAGACCATATAGAATATACGTGTTTATATTAATAAGATGCAATCATTGCTCCTTCTAGGGTGAAAAGAGTTTAGAGTAGTCAACTTGCCACCATGTGCCTGGTTCATCTCTTCAAGGGATGGTGTCAAAGATGGGTGTGGTCTTAGTTTCTGTTGCTGGCAAGTTGAATATTCAGCAGCAGCAGTAGCCAGATCAGCCTCAGTGAGTGGAAACACCTTCTATTGGGCCCATGAATAGTTTCCAACATTTCTGCCATGGCTACTCCACTCACATGTCCATTGTATCAGCACTAGGTTGGCCCATAACAAATATTGGCTGATGTCAAATGACCGCGTCATTCTGCCCACTTGCTTGGTTTAGTGTCATTTACATTGTGGATACATAGTGTCTCTTACACTAAATCTAATGGCCATTTTGTGGCCATTACCTGCCATACTAAGATCTTCCATCTTTATATCCATTCTCATAGGTCCATCTAAATGAGTCTTTCTAAGACCTTCTCCCTAATCTTCTAATCTTTCTTCTTTCAGGACCCTGGTGCAGCTGGAAAGTCCATTTAAAAATGCCCTAAGTCTATGAATATATTTACTTTGGGCTACTTCTCTTTTCACAAAGTGGAGGGCCTGATGCATCACACAGAACCCTGCCAATCTGGATAATTTCTCCTCATTGCTTTTATCAGGGCCACTTTTGAATAGAGCTATAAAGCAATGAGTCTATTTGTACTCACACTGACATGCCAAGGTGATCCATCCATGTACCAAACTTATACTTTTCCTCTTCCATTAGCTGGGTATAAGGGAGCGACAGGTGTGAGTTGTGAAAGAAGGTATGAATGCAACATAGAAAGTGATGGGGGAGGGGTTGAGACCACCCATTCAGGCAGCTCAATTGTGATCTCTGGCCCTACTCCTGCTCAGTCGCAGATGCAACACTTGCAGCTTACACAGATTGATGCTGGATCAGCCTGACTGTCTGTCTCAGTGGGTATGACAGAACCCAGCTTATGATGGGCAGCTCTGGCTGCATGGCTACTTGAAGCCATGGTCAGATGGCCCATGTTTACTAAGCCCCAGTGGCAAACAAGGTTCTGCCTCTCAGATGGAACACAGTCCTGTGGCATATGGCATGGCCTTGTTCCCAAACCCTAAGGATTTACACTGTGATTTCTTACTGGGGCTTTTGCCATCAACTCTACTTGACGTCTTTTCCCAATGCAGAAACGTCTCATACCATAAGGTCTGCCAAGTTGTATGACCAAATGACAAGTTCGCTTCTGCATAGCCCTTTTTATGCCCACTTACAGCTGGCAGATTTTCATGTCACCTGGTAACTGGGTAAGAGCAGTTTTTCCAAATGTGGAGTATACTACCTCCAGAACCCAAAGTGGCCTACCGAGAACTGTGTTCCTTTCTTAGTGGTGGGAGTTATGAAATGCAATACTTTGTCATTTACTTGGGGGAATGCTTTGCTATGCCCAGATCACTGGACCCTAAAAACTTTCTCTGATAGGGCAGGTCCCTGAATCTTCATAGAGTTAATCTACACCTCTGGAGTACATGTGCCTTACCAAGGCCTCCAAAACATCTACTGCTACTTTTCTGGTCTAATTAGCATGATGTCACCAATATGGTAAAGCAATGTGATAATCTGTGGAATGTGCAGATGGTGCAGGCCTCTTTGTTTTATATTATGACAGAGAGAAGGTGAATTAAACAAGCCTTGGGGCATAAATGTATATTGTTACTTGTCCCAAGTGAATGCATACTGCTTTTGATCCTCCTTGGGAAGGGATGGAAAAGAATGCACTCGCTATATTAATGTCCGCATGTCATGTGTTGGCGTGTTAATCTGCTCTGAAAAAGGTACCATTATCTAGCAAGACAGGCACAATTAGGGGTTGCTGTTTGGTTAAATTGGCAGTAGTCCACTTTCATCCACCATGATCTATCTGGTTTTTGGATGCTAGCATTCCCATTGCTATCAGGGAGTCCAATATTGTAACAGCATCACCTACTGCCAGCTCTAGCTGAAAGAAGACAGACACCACTGAGCATATGAATGATGCTGGTGTTCCTCTCACCAACACCTTCTTTATCACTTTGGGAAATAAAATGTCCTCTTAGTCTTCATAGAACATAGTCAAAAAGTGAGTTTTCTGCCTGTATCCACTCTATCCCACCCATTTTTCTGAGCTCTTTGAGCCCTTCTTCCACCATTTGCCAGGGAAGTGCTGGTACATTCATTTAGTTTGGGCCATTGCTGGTTCCAAATTTCCAAGATTCAACCTGGCGGTTTAGTAGCATCTTCTTCCAGGATCCTTGCCAGGGTGTTCAATTCCATATCATGGGGAAATTTTAATACATTTTCATATTAATATAACCCCCTTTATCTGACTGTGTTCCATCCACTTAATCCATTGCCCTCAGATTCCAGCCTAATGCACACACTCCCATCTCTTCTTGGTACATATCGGCCAGAACCCATACCCCTTTGGTGTATAGTCCCTCTCTTCCATATAGTCCCTCTCGTCTCTGGCCTTGTCGGTCTTGTTGATTTGACTTTTCCTATTGGTCTGACTGACAGAAAGATTGGCATAGGAATCCCCAGGGGGCCAGTTCGGTCTTGTAAGGCAGCTAACTCATTTGCCATTATTGTACGAGACTCAGGCAAGGAAGTGGGGGCACCATCCTCTATCAAGAGGAATAGGTACTTCTGCAGGCCAGCAGGTTTGGGGGAAGATGGGAGTTCAAAATTCTCAACTATGTCATTACTCAGGTAATTACATCCCAAGTGTCAGAGTCCTACTCCTTTTCTGTTATGGCCTTGACCTTGGCATAGAAGACCTCTCAGCTGAGAGTTCAATCTTTCCTGAAGTTCTGTTGCTATTACATGATTAATTACTGAATCAGATTCTTTATGTGGATGACCCTCTGTTTTAGTTTTTTTTTTTTTTTTTTTTTTTTTTGTAATGCTGCAAAGGAAATCCCCTGGCTTTCACATTTTGCCTTGAATTGTCAACTGATGATCGTGAGTTTGATACTATCACTCTTCAGCGAGTGAATCAGTAGTACTCAACAACAGCCACCAATTCCATAGTCTTTCTAGTTACTATTTCTCTCATGCCTCTAAGGTGCCAGAGATATTACTCCAGCCAGCATGTCACCTTTTACTGGTGTTATAATACCTTTAAGTTTGGTAGACATTTTGCAATTGCACTGCTAAAGCACACCAGAGACTATCCATACTATACTGACCGCCAGGATGGAGTCGTCATTGCCAGCTGGCCAGGGAACAATTCACCTCCAAAATCACATTTGATAGCCTGCTTTCCAGGTCCAATCCTGGTATTAATGGGCTCAAATTGGGTTCCCTGGAAACAGACTATGAAACGGAGAATTTCACTCAGGGTTTATTAGGGAGTGCTCTTGGGAAAAACAACTGCTCAAAAAAAATGAGGAAGGGAGAGTTGGGGAATAAGGAGGAGGAAGAGAAGAAGGAGGAGGAAAGAAGAAAGCAGCAGCAGCAGAAATTACTGACCAAAAAATAGTTTCCACTGAGGTTTCAGCCAGTTCTATGGGGAGCTTTGAGCTAGGACGACCTTTCCGACCTTTCAGAGTTATTCCCAGTTGAGGCAAAGTTGAAACATTTTGGATTCCCATATCAGTCCATCACCGGCCACAGGCTGTCTTTTTGGAGGGGTGTAACCTTGGGCAAGGGAATTCTTTGTGGCTTCGGGCATCGCATAGTCTGTCACAGCTGTGAATCCTCAGCAGTCAGTATTCTGAGCAGCTGGGAATTGACAAATCAGCCCTGATGAGGGGATCTGAGGAGACCACTGGAGTGCCTGCTGCAGGTACCCTGTGCTCATGGTTCCCACTGAGCAACAAGAATTGGATTTAGAAAAAGTGGAGAACAGCCTGGGCAACATAGACCTCATCTCCACTAAAAATTAAAAAAAAATTAGCCAGGCAGGGTGTCTTGCACTGGTAGTCCTAGCGACTTGGGAGGCTGAGGGAAGAGGATTGCTTGAGTCTGGGAGATCGAGGATGTAGTGAGCTATGGTGATGCCGCTGCACTCAAGCCTGGATGACAGAGTGAGACCCTGTTTCCAAAAGAAAAAAAAAAAAAAAGTAGAGGAGCAAAAATAGTACATTGGTAATGGCAACACCAATTTCACACTGACCTAGGATTATCAAATATTATTCTGTTTGATCTTGGACAAGCTCTTCAGTAATTTTTGTGCCCAAGTTTCTTTAATTGTAAAATAAAATTACTAAGTAGATATGAACTTTGAAATGGTGCATAGCATATTGTAAATAAAAAAATCGTTGTTGTTGTTATTGATATCGATATTTTTCAGCAACACAAAGTTATTTTCTAGCTCTATTTCCCTTCTCATGATCCTCTAACCTGGCCCTTGCCTGCCTTTCTCCTAAAATGAAACTTCTACTTCTATCTTGCTGGTTTCCTCACTTGTTCCCAAAAGATGCCATGCACGATGCTTGCACCATTTCCCTTCCTAGACTCTGTCCTCATTGGTCTCCCCTAAGGCTATCTAAATCTATATGGTCCGCAAGGGAGTGGAAGGAGCAAGTGCTTTGGATTTAAAAGTCTAGGTTTAAGTCTTAGATCTTCACCTTACTTAAATTGCGCGACCTTGGTTAAGTCATTGGACATGTCTCAGGATCAATTTCCTCACCATTAAATAGGGGACAATAGCAACCACTATACTAGCTTGTCATGAGGAGTACATTTGATAACCAGGTTAAACTCCCAGCACAGACCCAGACATCCTTTAGTTTGCTCAACAAGCATTGGTGATTGGATTCCTTCACAGCCTTAATGTGATCTAACCAGAGAGCCATTCAATGCACAATTATTGAAAGCCTGTGATGCGCAGGTACCTGCAAGGGATAGGAAGATGCAGGAGTTACAGCTCCCCCAAGGATGATCACAGTTGCCTTGCAGCTTTCCCAGCCTCCTCAGTGTGCAGGCCCCTCCCCACCTCTCCCTCCTGGCATCTCTACTGCACAGACCTCTGCTCCTTCTGAACCCCAATCTCTTAGGCATTGCTATTTACATCTTCCTACATATCAGTTATGCCTCTCCACGTGCTGCTTGAGGGGAGAGACTTCCACATTCTTCCCTATCCCCATACAACACGTAACACAGGCACATGCCCTGTGCTCTCTAAGTAATTGCTAAATAAATACATTTTAAAGGAGTGTTTGTGATCCTTGATAACACAGAGCAGTTTTCATTTTGCAGACTGACACCTGTTGGAGTCATAACATCAATTTTGCGGGCTGTGACATCAAAATGCCTCTAGTACGCATGACCCTTGTTTGCCGAAACTTTCGTTTTTGTTTTAAATGCATGTCATGGGCTGGGTTGTGGTTTAAAAATACGTTTCTTACTTTTGATCATGGTTTGAAAAAAGAAAAAAACAGCGACAGGATGCATATGACAAGGCTCCTGGCTTGGATGCTGAGCCCCTTGTGGGTAGAACCAAAGACAATGGGCAGCAAGACCTCCCAGCTGGAGAGGAGGCAACTGGTTTCAGGAAAGCTCTCCTGGGGTTGGGGCGGATTAGGGCAGTGAAGAGAAGAAATGCTCAGGGGCCTGAGCACAGTCACTCAAACTGCTTATTGTCTGGGCAACAAATAGGCACTGCAGGCACACCTACAAACCTCAAGTGTCTTTCCTTCAGAAAGACACAAAGCACTTAATACCCTGCAATTGCTCACGATTTTCCTCTAGGGATCCTTGTTTTCTCTAGAGCTTTAGATTGTAAGAGAAACACCATCGCCTTCATTCTCTCCTCACTTATTAAGCTGAAAAAGTAACCTCGAATCTTTAGCCTTTGGAGATTTGGCGATAATTTCTTGATGCAAAATTTGTATAGACAACTTGACAATGATTGAGAAGACCACATGACAACATCCTTGAAATTGAAATTGAAATCCTTGAAACTGGAAGTTCTAGGACTGGAAATTCTTTCCACCTATAGATGCTTTGAGGTTGAAATCAAAGTGTCATTGACCCAGTCACTGTTGGGAGTAGGAAGCCTTTTGTCTTAGGGAATTTGAGCTTCATCCTCTGTCTGCACTTTGTGGCACTGGCTGTGATGGGGCTTGTCTTAGCTGTGATGGGGCTTGTCTTCTGGTTCCATGTTCTGGACAAATGCTTCCACCTTTCTTTCTGGAACCCTTGCCTAATATCTGGCTGTCTGTTCTTTGTACTCTGAAAAGTACTTTAATTGGGAAGGTAAAATACAGTCTCAAATGCCCTTTTTGTGCCTTGTGAAAGGTCTCTAAAGCTTAGCTTAACTCAAAGAGCTTAAATCGATAGCACCAGCCCATTTTCTAATCACAGGGAATTTAATAATGATCGGGAAAGCCATTGTCAGTCTGATCTGTGGGACTGTGAGGACTTTAACTCTTGGAAAACAGCTTCCTGTCAAACTTCCATACTGTTATCATATAAAATGTCACTCAGAAGGGTATTAAAATCCCTCCTTGGAGAGAAAGCATTGTAGGGGTTCTGTCAAAACTACTCTGTATGCTGATGAGCTGGGTGCTGGGAGAGAGAGCGGGCTAAAGACAAGCTTGGAGGTGGAAAGGAGGGAATTGTTCTCTTTTTGCCACAACACACCCAAATGGAGAAGGGGAGGCTTCTTGGTGTCTGCGTATCTGATTCAGGAAGTCCCTTGAGACACCTCAGCCCAGGGGCTGGAAAGTTCACGTCTATCCCCTGAGGCCTGGGAAACCTGTTGGGGCCCCTAAAGGGAAGGATGAGAGGAGAGCAGCTGTGTTGTTGCTCCACAGCTCCTGGCAGAAGTGTGAGGCTCCTGGACTCTGGTGACTTAGCCCCGTTTAGCATCACAGAGACATGCAATACAGGTGTTTCCCCACTTAGATCCCAGCCATGTGAGTTTTGGAAGTGCTGCTGAGGTGAATTTCAACCCTGGTTACCACAGTGCATTTGGGCCTTTTGTGAGTCGAATGTGATATTGTTGTTTTTAGGGATTAAATATTCGGAGAGAACCACTGACTTGGGGTTAGATGGTTGGCCTTTAACAAAACCCTAAAGGAAAGGGGTGTGAACAGTTAGATAACAGAAGATAAGAGGAACTACTTGAAAAGCTGAGTTGGCCAGCATGGTGGCTCATGCCTGTAATCAGCACTTTGGGAGGCTAAGGTAGAAAGAGTGCTTGAGCCCAGGGGTTCGAGACAAGCCTGGGCAACATAGTGAGACCCCTCATCTCTATAAAACATTTAAAAAAAATAGCTGGGTGTGGTGACACATGCCTGTATTCCCAGCTACTCACAAGGCTGAGGCGGGAGGATTGCTTCAGCCCAACAGGTTGAGGGTTGGTTGACTCTCTGTACCTGGGTTCTTCCAGCAGCCAAAGACTTGTAGAGAAGAGAAATGAGTGCATGTGGGCTCCAGGGAGCACATTCCTCCTGTTATGTGCTCACATCAGACACCCTCCCTGACCCCAGCCAGCTCCTGCGGCTGTGACCTCCTGGAGCCCACAGTCTTTCCTGAGCCACTGCTGTGAAGCCAAAGTCCCCAGAGTGAGGCTGCCTGTGCTGCATCCTATGTCACCAGCCCTGGTTGCCCCACTTGACACCAATGGAGACCCCATCTCCATCTGACTTGTTTAAAGTCTTAAGTCTTCAGAGACACATTTTGCAGGTCTTAATCACTTTGGCTCTTTCAGCAGGTCTTAACCTCCTTAAGAAACTTATAACATGTGGAGAGCGAAGGCCCAACACTGATTTTACATATTAGAAACTCAAACTCCGGGGTGGTCCGTGAGACCCTGTGGCTGGTGAGTGGCAGCAGGTGCCCAGGACGCTGGCCTGGGGCTTCCTCCCGGCCTGTGTGCCTTCTGTGTACCACCTGCCTGGGATGTCTCCATGTTGTACAAAGAGAAGACTCTGGAGGGGACCTTAGGACAAGCTTTGTTGTCCCAAAACTGAGTGACTGAGGGAAATACTGCAATCCCTCTGGTCTTCCTTTCTTCTTCTGTAAAATGAGGATAATAATGTCTAATTTGAAGCTTAAATGTATTTAGTGTTCCTAGCACTAGAACTGGCATGTAAAGTACTTAATTGAACTGTCATTGACATGCTCCCTGAAAAATTACAAGGAAAAATGGATCCTGAAGGAAAATTGGGAGTTATGGACTACTTGATTATGTTTCCCCAAATTCGTATGCTGACCTCTGAACCCCCAGTGTGATGGTGTTAGGAGGTGGGGCCTTTGGAAAGTGATTAGGTCATGAGGGTGAAACTCTCATAATGGAATTAGTGCCCTTGTAAGAAAAAACAGGAGAGAGCTTGTTTCTGTGTTAGGCTGTTCTTGCGTTGCTACAGATAAATACCTGAGACTGAGTAATTTATAAAGAAAAGATGTTTAACTGGCTGACAGTTCTGCAGGCGTGGCACTGGCATCTGCTCAGCTTCTGGGGAGGCCTTGGAGCTCTTACTCATGGTGGAAGGCAAATAGGGAGTCAGGCACGTCACACGGGAGGGTAGGAGCAAGAGAGAATGGGAGTGGGTAGTGCCACATTCTTAAATAATCAAATCTCAAGAGAATGCATTCACTATCGCCAGGACAGCACCAAACCATGAGGGATCCGCCCCCGTGGCCCAGACACCTCCACCCAGGCCCCACCTCCAAGATTGGGAATTACAGTTCAACATGAGGTTTGGCGGGGACATATATTCAAACTCTATCAGTTTGCTTTCTCTCTCTTTCTCTTTCTCTCTTTTTCTCTTCTTCTCTGAGAAGACAGACATCTACAAACTAGCAAGCAAGTCCTCACCAGATCTCAACTTGCTGGCACCTTGATCCTGGATTTTCCAGCCTCTACAGCCATGAGAAATATGTTTGTGTTAAGCCATCCAGTCTGGAGTAATTTGTTATGGCAGCCCAGACTAAGGCAGGGAGCATGAAGAAATCAGGAAATAATGGCCCCAGTATGATGCTGGGCTCTGTGGGAGACAGCTGCTTGAGGGCAGCAGAGGTGTCATCTCTAGAGGCTTACCACCTCTTAAGATTATCTCGGGGTTTCCAGGCAGTGACTCATGACAATAATATCCAGGTGGACAGAGCCAGTCATTGAGTTCCATTACATTTTTATCTATACAAAAAGTGGGTTAGTCAAAGCTCTCCTTGGCTTCAAGGGCGGGACACAGCCTTGAGATATCAAATCATTAATAGGAGCCAAAAGTTCTTATTCTACCATCATTATTAATATTGATAAAAGGAAGCAGAGGTATTGCTGATTCAAAATAATATGACCAAAATATCTTGTCTACTGTCCATCTCCTCCCCTAAATATAAGTTTGATAGAGATCTTGTCTGTCCTAGTCTCTGCTGTAGCCCCAGAACCAGAGTGTCTGTCACAAAACAGGTGCCCAGTGAACATTTGTTCAATGGACGAATGATAAATGGATTAAAAAAAATAGACCATGGCTGAAATTGCTATTTTAGCCAACATATGCAATATCAAATTATCAAAATTGCTATTTTAGCCAACTTATGCACTATCAAATAATCAAATAGACTTGATTATTTCGATAGTGCATATGTTGGCTAAAATAGCAATTTCAGGGTCTTAAAGGTATGTGCATGCATAGTCAGTTCTTGATTAATTCTTCTTCAGTTTGTACATGCTTTTAGATCATCACTTAGTGTCTCTTGCTGCCCATTTTTGGCCCGCTTTGCGATTTGTTTACAACCTATAATCATGTCTAAGCGGAGAAGATCAGTGAAAGCCAGGCAAGTTGATAACATCTTCACTCTAGAAAAAAGCTTACATCTTGAGAGTGTTGGGGTGAGTAGGTGAAGGGGTTTGAGGTGGTCTGCGTCCTGCCATCTGTCTGTTTTCCCTGGTCCTCATAGCCATGTACAATTGCAGAAGTCAGAGGCAACCTTGCTTCCTCAGAATCTTCCATGAATTGAGAGCACTTGCAATCTGTCTGGGGCCACAGTAATTGAAATTAATTGAATTTTAGAGATAATAACGTTTATACTAATGTGTGTATTGAGAGGAGACAATAGTCCAGGAGATAAGTACCCAGGAGAGGTGGGGTGGGAGAACGTGCATCCCAGCAGGAGAGATTAGCAGTCCTGGGGCGGGAGTCTGGTGGGGGAGGGATAAGGCAAGTGGAGTTGTGAAGACGCTGAGGTTTTAGAGACACAAGAGAGAGAAGAAAGCTGGGGAGGAAGACGCAGGAGAACCTTTGTATGATAATGATCGTAATATTAATAGTGCCAGATGCCCTTTATTAAGTGTTTCTATGTGCAGGCACTATGTATTTTAAATTTGTGATGTTATTTTTATCTTCACAAGAAGCTCACGAGGTGAGTTGTCCTCCGTATTTTATTTTTTTTGAGACAGAGTCTTGCTCTGTCGCCCAGGCTGGAGTGCAGTGGTGTGATCTTGGTTCACCACAACCTCCACTTCCTGGGTTCAAGTGATTCTCCTGCCTCAGCCTCCTGGGTAGCTGGGATTACAGGCATGTGCCACCATGCCCAGCTAATTTTTGTATTTTTAGTAGACATGGGGTTTCACCATGTTGGCCAGGCTGGTCTCGAACTTCTGACCTCAAGTGATTTGCCTGCCTCAGCTTCCCAAAGTGCTGGATTTACAGGTGTGAGCCACTGAGACTGGCCTTATTTTATTTTAAAGAAGAGAAGCCTGAGACTTAAAGGGATTTAAATAATTTGCCTCAGGTTGCTTGGCATATACAAATGCCAAATAAGCACAGTTGGCCCTTGAACAACATAAATTTGAATTGCATGTCTCCACTTACATGCAGATTTTTTTCAATTAAAGTTACATGAGCGTTGCTGTCTCTCCAGCCTCCCCTTCCACCTCCTTCACCTCTTCCACCCTTGAGACAGCAAGATCAGCCCCTCCTCTTCCTCCTCAGCCTACTCAACATGAAGATGATAAGAATGGAGGCCTTTGTGGTTAACTTCCACTTAAGTGGTTAACTTATTAAGTGGTTAACTTCCACTTAATAAATAGTAATACATTTTCTCTTCCTTATGGTTTTCTTAATAGTATTTACTTTTCTCTAGCTTACTTTATTGTAAGAATAAAGTATATAATATGTGTTCATCAACTATTTGTGTTATCGATAAGGCTTCTGGTCAACAGTAGGCTATTCGTAGTTACGTTTTTAGAGAGTCAAAAGTTACAGTCGGATTTTTGACTAGACAGGGTTCTCCCACATTGTTCAAGGACCAACTGTACTCTTAACTGTTTATCTACAGCATCTCTCATTTATCCAAAGCAAGAAACCAAGAGTAGAGAGGATCAGGAGAGAAGACATTCTAGAGAAAGAGCCAAGGAGACTGATGATTGTGAAGCAGCTCCAAAGAGGGTGGTTTTGACAAGGACCTGCTTCCTGAGAAAATAAAGGAGGTCTGATTCCAGAGATTCCAGATAGCAAGCATTTCCCAGGAAAGGACTCTGGCTTTGGATTTGTCCCTAGCTCTTGTGTGGTCTGCCTATGGCACCCTGCAAGAATGCTTAAAGTGAGGGAGTAAATGCACAAATGGGGTACTGCGTGAGTGTGAGACCAGTTCACCCGACTGATGAAGTGACAGGGAAAACTGCCATCCCTTCCCCATCTTTATCCTAATTATTATTATTATTTTTTAAACTGAATGTACCCCCAGGTTCTCATAATGTGAGAAAATGTAAACTTTTATCTGTATTGAACTGTAAGGGGCATCATGGAGAGGACTGAGAGAGAGAGGTTTAGGAAAGAAGACGGTTTTAGAAGAGAAACCCTAGATCACATGAGTGATAACAGCAGGAACTTACCCAAGTGAGAAGGCAACCTTGCGGTGAAGTTTTTACCTGGATTATGAGCTGTTCTGTCAAGAGTCCTTGAAGGTTAGGTAGCTGGAGTAATCAGCCACCTTGGAGAGAGGTCTCTGGGCAGGTTGGTGCTTCTTTGTGTATAGCAGTGCCAGAAGCGTTTGAACCAGAGTGACTCAATCTTGAATAAGGGCTGGGTAAAATGAGGCTGAGACCTGCTGGATTGCACTGCCAGGAGGTTAGACATTCTTAGTTAAACAGGATGAGATAGGAGGTTGGCACAAGATACAGGTCACAAAGACACCAGTGATAGAACAGGATGCGATAAAGAAGCTGGCCAAAACCCACCAAAATCAAGATGGCGAGGAAAGTAACTGCTGGTCTTCCTCACTGCTCGTTATATGCTAATATAATTCATTAGCATTCTAAAAGATACTCCTGGCAGCACCATGGCAATTTATAAATGCCATGGCAACATCTGGAAGTTACCCTCCCTAAAAGCGAGAGGTACCCTCAGTTCCAGAAATTCCCTGCCCCTTTCCTGGAAAACTCGTGAATAATCTACCCCTTGTGTTGGCATATAATCAAGAAACAACTACAGATAGACGCAGTCAAGCAGACTTTGCTGCTGCTCTGTCTGTGGAGTAGCCATTCTTTAATTCCTTGACTTTCTTAATAAACTTGCTTTCATGGTACTCTTTGGACTTGCCCCAAATGCTTTCTTACATGAGATCCAAGAACCCTCTCTTGGGGTCTGGATTGGGGCACCTATCTGGTAACAGCAATGTGATGCGGTTTGGAGACACACAGAGCTGGACTTAAATCTAGGCTCAAACATCCACTAGTTGAATGACCTTAGGTTAGTCCCTTTGCCTCTTGAAACTGGGACTTTCTACTGTCAAGCAGGGCTGCTAATATCTGCCCCCAGGGTTCTCTTGGAGTTTCCAAATAATGACAAAAACCCTGGCTCATCACAGACATTCCATAAACAGTGGAGGTTTTATGGATGTGCTTACCTTTGATCAGGCAGAGAAGCAGAGAACAGAAGTTAGAATTCCTCTCCTTCCCCCACACCCCCCGATTTGTAGTGATCTTTGCTATATTATGCCTTTTGAAATCTGAATGTTGACCTCCTAACCTATTTTCGTTGATATTTAAGTCAACATTGAACTTCATGTTTCCCAAATGAGAGGCTGTGTCATTATTAATCCATTTGGTCATTTCTTTCCTTTCATTTTGAAGCCCTTTTTAGTTACTTATGCTTGAAAAGGTCTAACATGTACCTTTAATCTCCTTGTCACATAGCAAACTGCCATTTGCAGCTTTCTTTTTATAATATATGGATACTTTATTCAGTATAATTTTGTGCTATGGCAATATGCAAGTATCATTATGGTGTTTTTGCATACTTACTATCTAGGTCAGATCATGGAACTATTCTTATACATTTGAGAGAGATGACAAAATTAAAATGACAGTGAAGTTAGGTACTATTATCTCAGCCTAATAGAGCTGGTCTCAAATTGAATGATGCTTAAACTGATTCCAAGGTCATAATATGTGTAAATTTCATAAGTTTTCTTGGCTTGCATTGCCTTGCATTCCTAGTCATTAGAAAAGCCATTCACTTCCCCACTAATCAGTCTCTGAATCCTGCAAATCCCAGCACAACTCTCAGCCATTCCCTCCGTCTCAGAAACATGGCATTGCTCCATTCTCTTATTTCTCGTAGTCATTGTCTCTGGGCAGCCTTACACAGCCCTCATACACCTCATCTGACCTTCCAAAGGCATAAACACAGCACCATTACAATAGTCAATTAAATAAAAAGGCTGTCTGTCCTGACATTGTGGTGCCCCGAAAATACTGAAGACTGCCAGCCACTTAGATGCAATGAAAAACATCAAACTGGATAGAAATTGCAGTGCTGCTCTTAAGTTCAATTTTCCTTATAGCTCAATTTCCTGGCTTTGCACCTTCCTAGGTAAATCACGTTAATAGGGGAGAAGGGCGGGGGGTGCAGAGAGGTTGATAGCGGATAGCCAGATGGTCCTCTGGAGAGAGAGCATCTCATCCTGAACCATCAGGGAATAGGTAACAGGTACTCCTGACAAGCAGGTATTCAGTGGTATGAGAAGTCATTTAAATGGGAAGTGGGAGCAGAGGTCTTTTGCTGGAAGGGAGTATCTTCATTATTGCTGTCATGGTGCCTGTTAACTATCCCCATCCATCATGTGTTCAATACCTCAGTGAAATTAGCCAACTTCATATTACAGCAGAGCTCTGATGTGCCAATCTCCCCTGAAAGCATTAAGCTGTCTCTGTCACACATTCTCCACACCCCCCGCCCCCTTTTACTGCCCATTAATGGTCTTTCATTTGTATCACGGAACAATGAAGTCCTTTGGCCAATTATGTGAAATTACAGGTGCTCTGTAGATGCCCTCTGTCACCCGTTTACCATCTTTGCTGAAGCGGTGGGCTGGAGTGGATTTATATTTCAAACATTACTTGACTTCTGCCCATTTCTGGATGGAAGTGGTACAATTTTAGCTGGCACAGTGAGCCCCTGCCTTTGGCTTAATAAACTGGCTAATGCCCAGCCTGGATGAAACTATAAAGTCAGTCTTGACAGATCCCTTTAAGGGATCCTTTCAGCTCATAAACCAGGAAGTGAATAGGACATCTGAGAACACAACACCCTTGCCCCTTCTATCCCAGGAGACTTTTGGCATGCCTCCTCTGGGATGCTTCTCTTACCATAAAACCATTATTCCAATTTCTTTGATTTAGAAAAAAAAAAGTTAGCTTGTACTTTTGAGCACAAGTAAATGTATCATAATTTTCTAGGAACTGGAATACAAAAGTAGGGGAAATGAACACTATGGAACATCTATTACCAGTCAGGTGTGGTGATATGTACGTGTATGTTAATTTTCAACCCATCCCTGCAGAACAGATATTAAGCCTAACTTTACTAATGTGAGAATGGAAGCAATGATAGTTTAAGAAAATCATCTGGCCGGGTGCAGTGGCTCATGCCTGTAATCCCAGCACTTTGGGAGGCCGAGGCAGGCGGATCACCTGAGGTTGGGAGTTCAAGACCAGACAGACCAACACGGAGAAACCCTGTCTCTAGTAAAAATACAAACTTAGCCGAGCGGGGTGGCGTACACCTGGAATCCCAGTTTCTCAGGAGGCTGAGGCAGGAGAATTGACTGAACTTGGAAAGCGAAGGTTGCAGTGAGCCAAGATCGCGCCATTGCACTCCAATCTGGGCAACAAGAGCGAAACTCCGTCTCAAAAAAAAAAAAAAGAAAAAAAGAAAAAATCGTCTAGGATTGATGAAAACCACAAAGACCGTTACCTTTCTTTTGCACAAGGAGGCAGTATTGAGCAGACCCAGAGAAAGGCACTGGGATCTGAGCTGCACCACTTGTTAGCTATCATTGGCAAGTCATTTATCCTCTGTGTGCCCCAAATTTATCATCTGTATAATAAGGAGAGAAACACTGTTCAGCTCTAGGATTGTCATGAGATTATGTTAGACATCATAACAGCCTTGAGCACAAGGAAAGTACTCAAGGACTGTTACAACATTTCTTTCCTTTCCACATATGCTACTCAGGAAGAAAGCTGAAAAAACTCGAAAGAGAAGGCAAGATGTACTCACGTAAAAAAATAAAAGGAGCATAAAAGCCCTAAATTTCACAGCACTATTTATTGATATTACGTAAGTTTAAATAGGATGGTATAGCACTTAGTAGAAAAGCTTATCATTAAAGCAATGCCTGGGTAGTGCAAAAGTTAAAAGTAAGGAGTTAGGTGAGGGAGGGATCAATACCGAAGTCATACGGAATGGCAGTCACCTTTCTCCCTAAGATGACTTTGATTGAAAAACAATTTTATTTATTTATTTTTGTTTTGTTTTTTTTGTTGTTGTTGTTTCGTTTTGAGATGGAGTCGTTCTCTGTCACCCAGGCTGGAGTGCAGTGCTGTGATCTTGGCTCACTGCAACCTCTGCCTCCTGGGTTCAAGTGAGTCTCTTGCCTCAGCCTCCTTAGTAGGTGGGATCACAGGCAACCGCCACCATGCCCAGCTAATTTTTGTATTTTTAGCAGAGACGGGGTTTCACCAGGTTGGCCAGGCTTGTCTCGAACTCCTGATCTCGAGTGATCCACCCGCCTTAGCCTCCCAAAGTGCTGAGATTACACACGTGAGCCACCATGCTGGCCAAAACAAAAAATAATTTTAAGTAGCCAGTACAGTCATGTGACTCAAATATAAAAAATCTTACAGGTTTGCAGGGGAAGTTTTTTTCCATACATTCCCAAATTCTAGTACCCCCACTTCTCTTCCCCAGAGATAATTAGTGTTATCAGTTCCTTATTCTTGCAGACTTTTTCTTCTTTTTCTTTTTTGTTTTAAAGAGACAGGGTCTTGCTTTGTTGATGAGGCTGGAATACAGTGGCGTGATCATAGAACACCGCAGACTTTAACTCCTGCGTTTAAGTGATCCTTCTGCTTCAGTGTCCTGAGTAGCTAAGACTACAGGTGCATGCCAAGTTAATTTATTTTTACTTTTTTGTGGAGACGGGGTCTTGCTGTGTTGCCCAGGCTGGTCTTGAACTCCTGGACTCAAGCAATCATCCTGCCTCAGCTTCTCAACGTGTTGGGATTAGAGGCACGAGCCACTGTACCTGGTCAAATTTCTTATAATATGTGTTTGTTAGCAAATATATATATATAAAATATATATATATAATTTTTTTGCCCCCTCATATATTCTTTCTGGACTATTATTTACATTGTAATTTCACCTAAAATGTATTTTAGAGATTATTGGCATCTCATTATACCAAGAGCTTCCTCTTATTTTTATGTCAGCATAACACTCTATTTTATGTATTATAATTTATTAAATCCCCATTGATGGATATTTATTTTAGTCCCAATCTTTTTCCACCAGTAAAAAATGGTGCAGTGAATAATCATACACATATATAATTTCACATGTGTGTGAGATGAGAACTGGATTTCTAGGTCAAAGATTTTGTGCATTTGTAAAGTTGATAGATATCGCCAAATCGCCCTCTGTAGAGGTTGTGATTTTCTCTCTTCCTAGCATCGTCTAAGAGTAGTTGTTTCCCTATAGCTTTTCTATCCCAATTTTTTATGAAACTTCTGGATTTTTACCAATCTTTTAGTTGAAAATGGTTTCCCAGTGTAACTTAAACAAATAGTTATCATATGATGAAGGAGGTTGAGCCATCATTCTCATGTTTAAGAGCGATTACATTTTCTTTGTTGGGAAATGTCTCCTGTGAACCGTATTCTCTTTTCTGTTGTATTGTTTATGTATCTCTTAAAATTATGTAAAGTACTTCGATTTTTCCAGCTTGTCATTTGTCTTTTAACTTTGTATATTGTGCTTTTCCCCATGCAGATATTTTTGTTTTTTATGTAGTTAAATTTTAAATCTGCCTAACGTGATTTTTAATTCCCTAAATTTATGTAGAATTTTTATTCCAGTGCAGTCTGGGCCCTTGGCTCCTTTCCACATCCCTCTTAACTGTGTATGGAATAAAAGCAAGCAGTGAAATGATTTTTCTGATCTTCCTTGACTCTTGTTACAGAGCCAGAGGTCAGCCCCATCCACTGCTTTCTATACATTTTGCTTAATACTAGGTGGTTAATAAATATTAAATGCATGAATGGGAGAGTGGATAAAAGCATGAAGGAAATGCTGAGTTGCTGAATACAGGCCCTGACAATGATGATATGTGAGTCCACAAAGCACAGAGACTAGGTATTTTTGGATTCAATATGTTTATTCATTGGTCAGTGAGTTAACAATGCAGTATACGACATCATTCACTTTGCGAGTGGCCATTAAATGTTAATAGTTACTGTGCAACAGGTAGAATAAAGGAGGGGAAAAAAGGGGTAAATATTCAAGACAAAACCAACAAAAATTCACAACCTTGGACAGGACCAGGCCAGAGCGATTCTGGGACACACATAAGAAGTCCTAATGCCCTCTAGAGTCCGAATCCTCTAGTTTGGGGGGCACGAGGACTTTCCCTTTCACCATTTCTCATCTGTCCCTGTGTCTAGGGGCATAGTGCCATTTTTCTCTGTAGAACTGGGCACTAGATTTTCAGCCACTACCCCATCACCAGCACTACTCCCACCTACTCGGCAGTTGTTAATGCTGGCCTGTTCTTTGCAGGTAGCTCTTCTTGCTCCAGACCAATTTTTAGAACTGACCATTTTATAATAGAACATGCTTTGTCCTATCCTGGAAAGATGGATCCTACTCTCAGCCACTTAACACTGTGGGGCACGGCCAGATAAAGAAATCATGCTAAAATGGGAATGACTGCTATCAATTTACATATGTTCCTCTTTAAACCCAAAGCGTAATTCTCATGTAGGAAGGTTTTATATAACGAGAAAGCTGAATATAGATACATTTTTAACCTTAGAAATTTGGTTCGTAAATTCCCGCAGTATTTGGTTCTAGTAATTAGCATTATTTTAAAAACACTTTTTAGAGACAGAGTCTGGCTATGTTGCCAAGGCTGGACTTGAATTCCTGGGCTCAACCCATCCTCCTGCCCAGCTTCCCAAGTAGCTTGGACTACAGGTGCAGGCTGTAAGCTGCATTGTTAGGTTTGGTAGTTGTCGTAGATAAATGAATTGTGCCTGTGTCAGAGGCTTTTGAACCAGAGCAACTCCATCTTGAATAGGGGCTGGGTAAAATAAGGCTGATACCTACTGAGTTGCATTCCCAGGAGGTTGGGCATTCTAAGTCACAGGATGAGACACATCCTTGCTGATAAAACATGTTGTGGTAAAGAAGCCGGCCAAAAGCCACCAAAACCAAGATGTTGACAAAAGTGAACTCTAGTCATCCTCACTGCTCATTATACACTAATTATAATACATTAGGATGCTAAGAGACACTCCCACCAGTGCCATGACAGTTTATAAACGCCATGCCAACAACAGGAAGTTACCCTATATGGTCTAAAAAGGGGGAGGAACCCTCAGTTCCGGGAATTGCTTACCCTTTCCTGGAAAACTCATGAATAATCCACCCCTTGTTTAGCATATAAACAATAACCTTTAAAATAAGCTACCAGCAGCCCTCGGCACTGCTTTGCCTGTGGAGTAGCCATTCTTTTGTTCATTTACTTTCTTAATAAACCCGCTTTCACTTTATGGATTTGCCTCGAATTTTTTCTTGTGTGAGACCCAAGAACCCTTTCTTGGAGTCTGGATCAAGACCCCTTTCCAGCACCACATATGCTTTAAACTGAAGATAAAGTGAAAAAAAGAAGTCCCATTATAATAATGTCCCTTTATAATCTTAGTGTCAGGAGGAGTTTGGGATTGGGGAGCATGCCAGGAGTCAGGGCTATCAAACTTCTGAAAAGATCTCTCTGATACTCTGATAGCATCCGGGAGCCTGTGATACCTTAATTCTTCTGCAGGACACACAGTAAATAGCTCACAAGGCTTCCTGGTGCTGTTTTATCTAATCTAATTCCTTTTCGGCCCCCTTGACCACATATGCACTTACTTTTCTCCATTCCTGCCCTTCTGGATCGGAAGTAAGGTATGTCTCTGCCTTGCTGACATTCTTCACAGCAAATCATCCTCAATAGCCAGGATAGACTTGTGTATTTAAGCTGATAAATATACATTGTCGTGGAAGCTGTTGCCTTGATTTTGCATGACAGTATGCTGTTTAGTCCTGTTCGAAGCCTGACACTGGTGGGGGGATGTCTGAGGTCTTTACTAGAAAGTGAAGAGACTTCCCGGAAGGAGCTTCTGATCTGGATGCTGACAAATAAGTAGATACGTATCTATATCATGTTTTTAGGTAACTCCGGGAGGGTGTGGAAGTGGGAGAACGTCAGGGTGCCACACACAGGCTGTCAGAAATGCTAAGGCAAAGTTTTTCATAACGCCTGAATACTTCAAATGATTTAACCATTGGAAGAGAGACAGATGATTATAGAATCTTACAATAAGATCAGAGAAGTAGGGAGCTGGAGAGGGCCCTGAGGGTGGGCGGGAGAAATGATTGATTATTACATGCCTGTTATAGGCACCCTATGCGAGTTGCCTGACATAGATGCTTCTTGGTATCCACGGGGGATTGGTTCTAGGAGCCTAGGATATGCCCAAACCTGAGCATACTCAAGCCCTGCAGTTGCCCTGAGGAATCTGAAGGTACAAAGAGTCAGCCCTCCCTATACATGCATTTCACATCCCAGAAATACTGTATTTTTAATTTTTGTTTGGTCGAAAAAAATCTGCTTATAAGTGGATCCATGCAGTTCAAACCCATGTTGTTCAAAAGCCAACTATATATATATGTGTGTGTGTGTGCATATATATGTGTGTATATATATGTGTGTGTATATATATATCATATCATATATGTGTGTGTATATATATACACACACACACAAATAATTCCCACAATCTTATGACTTTAGCATTTTTAACATAATCACGGTTTAGGAAACTGAGGTTCGAAAAGATGGAATAATTTTCTCAAAGTCTTGGTACTAATAAGAGTAGAATAAGTCGGCCAGGCGTGGTGGCTCACGCCTGTAATCCCAGCACTTTGGGAGGCCGAGGCGGGTGGATCACGAGGTCAGGAGATCAAGACCATCCTGGCTAACACAGTGAGACCCCGTCTCTACTAAAAAAAAAAAAAATTAGCAGGGCGAGGTGGCGGGCGCCTGTAGTCCCAGCTACTCGGGAAGCTGAGGCAGGAGAATGGTGTGAACCCGGGAGGCGGAGCTTGTAGTGAGCCAAGATCATGCCACTGCACTCCAGCCTGGGCTACAAAGTGAGACTCCACCTCAAAAAAAAAAAAAAAAAAAAAAAAAAAAAAAAAAAAAAAAAGAATAGAATAAGTCAGTCTGTCTCCAGGACTTATCTCACTAAGCTGTCTCCACCTTTCCCACCCATTACATTCTCCTGCTTTAAAGGTGAGCAAACTTAGACGTAGGAAGATAAAATGCCTTAACCCGTTTCTCAGTCCAGAGCAGCAGGAAGCGAAAGAGGAGGAGAGGAGAATCCTTTCATCTTCATCCTCTCATCCTTTGTGTCTTTAATGATGTGTTTTGATCACCACAGAGATTTTATTGTTAACATAGTTTGAATCCCCTTCATGGCAGGTTCATTTAAGTGATGTGCATTTAATGAGTTGATAGAGTTGTTGCAGTTTGGAGCTCAGATGCTCACATGAGGGAGGGAGGGCAGACTCCCTCCAGTAACTCATTACTCAACATGCCAGCCAATACGCAGGAGCCTTGACTGGGACCCACGTGCGCCTACCTCTGCATGTGTGTTTGTGTGTGTGGATGCGCATGCATGTGTGTATGTTCAGAGATCAAGTAGGAATGATTTTTTTTGGTCTCTTAGTTGATTCCTGGCAGCTAGACCACTCTGCACATCCTAGGGAGCTTAAGGAAATTAGTGGTCTATAAATCATCCACTAAGCCCCCGAATGAGACTCTCTATTGGAAATGGTAACAGTAACTCCATCAAGAGTAGACTAGGGTTGTGGCCTCATCATTATTGTCATAACATCTTCTGAGTCAAGTCACGCTCTTTGCACTTGCTGTCTGAAGCTGGCATTTGGAGATAAGCTTTTGCGATGTGTCATCAAGCCAGGGACTTCTTATGCAGGAAAGGAGTTGTGTTTTCTGGCACGTCTAGCATGATAGAAGCAAGGAAAACAGAACCAAACAGCTTTGGTGGAGTCCAGATCCCTTTCATGTGGTCCAGAGGATAAGGTCTGTGTGGTCCAGCTTGGACAGAAGTTGCCCAGAGGCAATGAAAGGCTCCACAGATACGGGTAAGTTTTAGTAAAATCAGCAGTGATGGCTGTGTACCGGAAATGGCTCATAAGTGGGAAGCCACTTTACAATCCTGGCTGTGGCTGAGCCAGTAATTTTAATCAAGTGACCTTATGTTAATCATTTTACTTGTCTGGACCTCCACTTTCTCATCTGTGAAATGGAAATAATGGTATCTGATCTACCTATTTCATAAGATTGCATCAAGGGTCAAAAGAGCTCATATGTGTAAAACTGCTTTAAGGTATTTATGGCCCTATATGACTACAAGGTATTCTAATTGTCAGGGGCAGTGTCGCATATCCCCCATTCAACCAGCAAAGTCCTGTTGATTCTTCATTCCTTATAATTCTCCCATTGTACGAGGTGGACTTATGAGGTGGCCTCTAAGATTCTTACCCCTTGGTGCACAAGCTCTGTGTGATCTTCTCCTCTTGACTGTGGGTGGGAACTGTGACTATGATGAGTGATGTGGTTTGGCTGTGTTCCCACCCAAATCTCTTCTTGAGTTGTAGCTCCCATAATCCCCACATGTCATGGGAGACACCCAGTGGGAGGTAACTGAATCATGGGGGTGGGTCTTTCCCATGCTGTTCTCGTGATAGTGAATAAGTCTCATGATATCTGATGGTTTTATAAAGGGGAGTTCCCCCACACAAGTTTGTCCTGCCTACTGCCGTGTAAGATGTCCCTTTGCTCTCTCTTCATCTTCTGCCATGATCATGAGGCCTCCCCAGCTATGTGGACCTGTGAGTCCATTAAAGCTCTTTCCTTTATAAATTACCGACTCTCAGGTATGTCTTTATTAGCAGTGTGAAAGTGAACTCATACCATGAGATAGTCATTACTGTTTTTATGTTAGCTTATTTACCACTCCACCGTAACAGCCTGGAATGGGATCTCTCCTATTGGCCACCATGAGTTCTACTGCAAGGAAATGAATTCTGCCAACAACCAAGTGAGCATAGAAGAAGAATTTGTGCCTCAGATGAGACCCGAAGCCTAGCTGACACCTTGATTTCAGCCTTGTGATATGCTGAGCTGATAACCCAGCTAAGTTCTATCTAGACTTCTGACTTACAGACCTGTGGGATATTAAATAGATGTTGTATGAAGCTGCTAATATTGTGGTCATTTATTATGCCCAATAGAAAAGTAATACACCCATTTCTTCCTTTTATTTCACTTTTGCTACTATCAATCACATTCTAAAAAGTACCTTATTTTACCTAGACTATTGCCATAGTCTTCCTGGAGCCAGTCTTTTCTTCTCTCCCCTCCTCTCTGGTAATCTATTTCATACTGAGACATGTGACTTCTCTATATTATATATCCTTGATTCTATTGGTGAATTTTTTTATAACTTTCATATTTCTAAAATAGGGCTGTGTCTCATGATGGATGTGCACTTTCAGTATAGCGCTTGTTTTCTTCCCCTAAAAGCTCTTATTAAATTGATGATGCATTTTACTAATTGATAGTGTCTAAAAATTGAGGAAATCTGGTAGCTTAGTCTTAAAGATATCTATTGTAGCACTAAATAAAATCTAGTGAGAGCCTTCCTTCAGATGTCTTACCAGAGGAGAAAAGAGGGTCCCTGTCTCAAGACCTTCTTGAACAGCATCAACGGTAAAAGACACTGATGACCAGGAGTTTCCCTAGGAAGAAGCTGATGCAGGCGACATCAGTCAACAATACACTGAGACTCAACATCTTTGCAGTTATTTTCTTCTTTCTTATTGCTCCAGGTTGTTGGCATCACAGATTCTTCTGTCACCCCTCTTTCTCTTTGGCACCAATGGCCAGCATTCCTGATACAGACTATTTCCTGATTCCCAAACAATCCCACAGATGGTGACACATTTCTTGTGATTTTCCTATTTATCATGGCTCTGCTCTATCAGAGAGACCATCTGGGATCTCCTCCCAGGGATCCCAGGAGATTCCATTCATTGCTTGACTTAAGCCTTGATTGGATTTATTTTAGGCAGAGGAGAGAGCTCTGGCACAGGAGCAGAAGGCTCAGATATCACTCATCAGCTGTATGACCTTGGTGGTGTCACTCCTTCCTCCCCCAGCCTCAGTTTTCTCATCTGTACAATGAGATGTTCTCTAAGGTTATTGTTATATTCTCTGACTAGCCCCAGAGCATCTTTTGCCTCATTTCAAATCTCCCCCAAAGTCATAGCAGAGAGTGGGTACTACAGTGAAGTCAGTCCATGCCACCAAGGGCTCCTGGGCTCCCTTGGGCATCCCAACGAGACAGTCGGGAGAGGCCCAGGTCCTCTGTTCATCCCATTCTCCTTAGCAGGTAATAGAGCCATCACCCAGACTTCCTACAGCATGTTTTCCTGCACAGTCAGACTAACTGACATCCTTCTGTCTCCAAGTTCATTCCTGCAGATGTTTCCAATCCTCATCACTTTATCATAATAGTTATGATAAGCATTTCTGCCAAAATGGTACTAAAAACTCAATTTTCCTGAGCAAAATTAGTAACAGAAAGTGTTCACGGCTCATGCAACCTGGTTGGAGGAATTGGCTGCAGCTGTGAAGTAAGATATAATTAAAATCTGAGGCCCTTCACCACGTATCTGGTTTGTGCATTTGCAATGTTGTAGATACATGAATTACTGGGGCTGACCAGCTCATGCTGTCCACTGGGAACCTGTCCAGTGGAATTATATCTATTTGAATGTTGGTGGGGGGGAGAGAGAGAGAGAGAGAGAGAGAGAGAGAGAGAGAGAGAGAGAGAGATGCAAGTATATACACTCAGGACAGTGTAGCAGTAAGTTGGGTAGATACATAAGGCATGGAGGTAGAGGGGAAAGACCCCACCCTGACAATCATGGTTTAGATCTGCCATCAACTGTGTGACCTTGGACCAGTCACTTACCTTTCAGATTCTTAGCATCCTCTTTGGTGATATATGAGGGAGTAAATATTCATAAGATGCTTGGCTCTAAAATTCCTGGCTGCTATTCTATTTGTAAAAGATAGAAAGAATGGCCAGGTGCGGTGGCTCATGCTTGTAATCCTAGCACTTTGGAAGGCTGAGGCAGGTGGATTTCTTGAGGCCAGGAGTTCAAGACCAGCCTGGTCAACATGTTGAAACCCCATCTCTACTAAAAATACAAAAGCAGGCCGTGGTGGTGCATGTCTGTAATCTCAGCTACTTGGGAGGCTGAGGCAGGAGAATTGCTTGAACCTGGAAGGTGGAGGCTGCAGTGAGCCGAGATTGCGTCATTGCACTACAGCACGGGAGACAAGAGCGAAACTCCGTGTAAAAAAAAAAAAAAAAAAAAGTAGAACAGGTCCAACATGAATAACTCAGAACCATGAGAGTAGAGGACATCACAGATTCATGAGGGAAAGACAAGACTGATGGAAATGAAGCCAGGAAATGCTGAGCAGTAGACTTAGTTACTCTGATCAGTCTTTCATTTTTCAGTTTATATGGACACTAGTATCTCATTAACCCTTTTTTTCCCTAAGCAATCATGTTTTTATTAAACTCATATGCAGTACTCTTATCTGTTGAAGCCCTTGGCCGGGCTATTAATGATAATGCTTTTCTTGTTACAAAAGTCAAAGGATGTTTTGTGAGTGGTCTCTGGCCCCTCTACCATACTGCCACCCCTAGACGTAGTTGTATCTTCCAGTCTTTCACGTTCATTTCAATTGAAGGGCGTGTGTGTACAGTGAATATTATGGGTCTCAGAGCCTCCATAGACATCTGATGCTTTGATTTCACTTACATACCTTAGGGCTACTGGAGGAAGCTGATGTTTCTGGAATGTTTCTTATGCCTTACTCATTTATTTGGGCTTCAAAAGATGCTGGTGGTCCTGACTTGGATCCCTCAGAGGCCCTGATTGGTAGCTTGTAGATGAGGTTCTGCTTTGGAGCTGTGGCAGAGGACAGGAACGCTGTGGTTGGCAGGGCATCTAGAATGCAAACATCTATCTGCTGTCTTGGTTAACCTGCTGGGGGAAGCTGTCCTTCAAAATGGAGGATTGGGTTGAGGAAATATAGGCTCATTTCATCTCACGAAGGCTACTGTCTGCCCCTACTCTCTGGACACTTTCAGCAGTTTGGCCACGTGTTCAGTAATCTGTCTCCTAAAATCTCAGAGATGGTCCATCCTCTAACTGCCCCTTGTCTCCTGTGTCCTCCCCACAGGAACCATGTTAAGAATACCCCCGGCAGGGTGTGGTAATCCAGGCAATAGGGACTCACGCCTGTAATCCCAGCACTTTGGGAGGCTGAGGCAGAGGATCACATAAGGCCAGGAGATTGAGACCAGCCTGGTCAATATGGTGAAACCCTATATCTGCTAAAAATACAAAAATTAGCCAGGCATGGTGGTATGCATTTGTTATCCCAGTTACTTGGGAGGCTGAGGCACAAGAATTGCTTGAACCAGGAGGCGGAGGTGGCAGTTAGCTGAGAACGCATCAGTACAATCCAGCCTGGGTGACAGAATGAGATGCTGTCACAAAAGAATAAAATTAAAATAAGATGAAATAAAATAGAATAAAAGAACACCCCTGTGTTGCTGTGGTTTTCTCTTCACTGCTACACAAACTGTGTGGTGGTAGGTCAGCTTCTTGTTCTCTAAGGGTCTTGGTTTTTCTCATGACTGTGAGAATTGGGCTAGAGAGAATCTCTAGTTTTCTTGTAGGAAAAGTTATGGTCTGTCATGCTTCCCAGACCGATGTAGACAGCCGGGGTTGGACTCTAGCAGAATTGGCATAAGGAATTTTAGACCATGTTTTCTCTTGCAGTCATTTGACCCAGGTATTCAAGAATTGAAGTTAACGCCTGCCTCAGGCCCTCAAGATAAAAGCAGGCGAATCTGAAATGGGACAACAAAGAAAAAGAGTGAAGGGTCCCTGAAAAATGTCAAATATCAGGGGTCTGCCCCTGTGCTAGGCATTGTCACCAACATTGCCTCATTTGGTAGCACACAGTGCTTAGGAGCAAAAGCTCTGGGTTCTGATTGCCTGGGTTCAAATCCCGTCTGTAATACTAAGTATCCACCTGGTTTTGGGAACGTTATGTAAGAATTTCACACCTCAGTCTCTGATCAATCTGTAAAATGGGGTAAGAACACCCCGTCACGGAGTTATTGTCAGAAACTAAATATGTACGTGCAAAAAACACAGAAAAGAAATGAACGTGTAACAAGTGCTGAATACGTGTTAGCTATTATTACTACTATTCCGTGTTAATCAAACACACACCTGTTTACAAATATGGAAACAGGCTCAGAGAGGTTACACAGCCTATCTGAACTCACTTAGCCAGTTAGTGGCAGAGTTGAGATTCAAACCCAAGTTTATCTGGCATCAAGCTCATATTGATTTTTTCCCACCCTACCTTTAGAGTCGATGAGGGTCTAGAAGAATTATTTTCCCCTTCCATTTTGGCTTTCATAACATTACCATGAAAACATATTAGAGAAATCTGGGACTCACAGTTCAATCCCCAAATGTAGACTCTCATTCAGGAAGGTGGCTGTCATGCTGAAATTTCAATGCCTCCAATGTGGAATTAGGCTGAGCCCAGTCAGAGTCCCGGCTGGGCAGAAATTGAGCCACTCACTTCGATCGGCCCTTTCCACCAGTCAGCGTGGGAGAGGCAGAGAGTGTGCTTCTGTTACAGTCAGATGTTGATCACGGAAATAGATAATTTAGCTTCCTTGAGGCTTTGTTTCTGCATGTGGGAACTAGAGCCTGATCCACTTGCAGGGTTGCAGTCAGCATGGCCTGATAGCTCCCTGTTCGAACTTCTTGGCACGCTGTGGGGGAGACCTCAGCCAGTGTTCATTTCCTGTGCACCCCCTTCTGTCTTTTATGCTAGTTGGTGTGATACATTTTCCCAACAATCTGAAACTGTGTATCTACAATCCTCCAATCATTTCTGTGTTTTCATATATAAAAGTAAAAGCTTATTGAGGATTGTAATTGCTTGGGGACTTCCCTTCTCGAAGTCTCTTTGGGTAACCAAAGTCTCTCTGGCTTCTCGCACTGTTTCTGATGTTAACATTTTAATAACACACTCAGAGTGTTTTTGTTTTATGAATTCTAATATAGATGGAAGTTCTCCCCCAGAGAGGGTTTTAAAGCAGGTGTTTTTAAGTGAATAACTCAATATCTACATGCATATTTCTGTGACTAAAAGCCATTTTTTCTTCTAGATGTCAAATTGCTCTAGTTTTCAGGCAGCTCTGGGGTGGTCACCTGCCTTGTTTAAAGATTCTTTTACCTTTCTCTGAGGAGCTTACTGCACTCTGAAAGCCTTGTATGTGTGTGTGTGTGTGTGTGTGTGTGTGTGTGTTTGTGTATGTGTGTTGTACAATCAGAAAAGTTTGTCCACAGCTTAAGGCTGACTTCCACTCCCACATTAATTGGAAAAAAAAATAGCTGTAACATCTATGGATATATCTTTAAAAAGAAGGCCTGAGTAGGTAACAATTCATGTACCTCTTCTGTTGGACTTATTTGCTCCCTTCTTATAGAGAATTGCAGGATCTGCCTGATCCGGAGGAACCTTCTGGTCTCATTCCACACATCCTGGACATGAGTTTTTGATCTCAAAGCTTATAGGACAGTGCACAATTGCTGTACCCAGAGAGTTTACTGCGGAGGGGAGAGGAAAGAGAGATGATCACTGGTGTGGAAGTGTGGTCCTTACAGAGCTTCCCAAACTCTTGTATCTAGGGGACTCTCCTGGGAGATCTTAGTAGGCATTTCTCCAAAGTTACGGTCACAAAAGCTTGGGCCATAGCCCAATGCTCCAGCATTCTCAGGGTGTCAGGATACCTATTTACAGATTAGGGAGCTCAAAATCTTGCAATTAGAAGTCCAAGACACAGAGAGGGGAACAACATATACTGGGGCCTGTCATGGGAGCAGGGGGAGGGAGGGCATAATAATAAATAGCTAATGCATGTGGGGCTTCATACTTTGGTGATGGGTTAATAAGTGCAGCAAACCTCCATGGCACACGCTTACCTATATAACAAACCTGCACTTCCTGTATATGTGTCCTGGAACCTAATAAAATAAAATAAAGTAAAATAAAAAGTCCAGTTATTGCCTTTTTATAACCAGCATTTCCTAAAGTTATTTCAACAAGGAACACATTTCTTGTTGCACATGTAGTAACATGACAGGGAAGGCCGTTCTGCAGGACATCAGTTGTGAAGTGCTGATAAGGAATAGACAGATCCCTGAAAGGAGCATGGATACTCGGTTCATCCATTTTGGAGCTGATGAGAGGGGCCACGTCACCTCTGGTCTTTGAGATCACAGAGCCTGAGAGAATAGAACATCAAGCTGGAAAGGCCTCGAGGCCCAGTCAGCTCAACCTTCCCACCTTGACCTTGCTCAGGGAGGGCAAGAAGCTTTGCTCAAGCTCACAGAGTAAGCGGTAGCACGTGACAGTGACTGGAACCTGGGTATCGCTACCCACCCGCGTGGGGCTGCAAGCTACCTCCCTAACAGCAGAGACCAAGAAACGTGGAGCAGAGAAAAGAAGGGAGAGGAAACATGCAGAAGGAAAGATATGGAAGAGACAAAGGAAGAATTTTGGATGCGGATTCTTAGACTGGATTACCGGGGGTGGTGGAGGACTGGCAAAGCCTAGAAGTGAGCAAAGCATATTGAACAAGCTTCTGGCGAGAGTTAAAGAAAGTATCAGCGTAGAAGGAATTGTGTGTGCCTAGGAAAAGGGTGTGGCAAGAGGAGGAGCAGCACCTGCGGAGAGCCCGGAACACTCCGCCGAGAATGATTTTTGGAGCCATTTGGCAGAGATTAGGGAAAAGAATAAGTGGACACGCTCCAGTTATGAAGAGAAGACATATGGGGATTTAGATTATGAACAGGCGGAAGAGGAAGAATGAGGAATCATTCTTTGGAGATAAAGACTCTCCGGAACAGAAGCGATGCTGAAATGCGTAAGTCGACGGTAGTGATGGATCCCTTTACTTTTATGGTACTTTACAGTTTATAAAGCACATCCACCTGTGTGGTCTCACATTCCTCTGGCAGCGCATCCAGGTTCTTACATAATGAGAGCTGGGAGAGGAACTGGTGATAAAGCTCCCTGTGAAAAGGAGGCAGGATAGGAGGGAGGAAAGAATGATCATTTGGATTCATTCATTTATGAAAATAAATGGAGAGGCAGTGTGCGCAGTACAGCAGTTAGGCGTGCGGAATCTACAGGCAACTCTCTGGGTTCAAATCCCTGCTCTATCACCTAATAACTGTGTGACCTTGGGCACATTGCTTAACCTCTCTGTACCCTAGTTTCCTTAGTTGCAAAGTGGGGATAATCACAGTACCAATTTCTAGGGGTTTTATAATGATTTGTCTTTCTTCTGCTTATAGGTGTGCGACAGTCAGAGGTAGGAAACCACTTGGGGAAAAAGTGGGAACACCCTTATTAGAAAGTAAATTTCTCTATTGTATTATAGATACTATGTATTTTTAAAATAACATTTGTAGAGGCAATAGATTTGGTGTTTAATCCATTCGGGGGAGGTGCTTTGGAGTTGGTAATGGAAATGAATACGTGTGCAAAGTCCAACACAGGAGGCAATTTAACCATAGGTGTGTCAACTGGAGGACTGAAAGTATCTTTGTGGTATTTCGAGACCTGGACAATGTTCTGATTTTTTGGTCTCTGGGTAAAATGGGGACATGTGTGGGCCCAGCTGCCGGGACTTACTGAGGGGCTTCATAAGCTTGCCCACACTGCACAATGCCAACTGTCTCCAGAATATTAGTAATGTCTGCATGGGTAGACCTCTCTCACCTGCACCCCTGCAGACACAGCCTCCAGGTCGAACTTTAGTCTGGTGGCTAGAGTTCACTACCAAATGACAGCTTCCTCTCCTTTTTCCTGCCTTCCTCCAATTAAACACACCGTGGCTCAGGCCTCCCAAAGCCCATAGATGGAGTCAGAGCATCCCCCGAGCAGGTGTCACCCACTCTTCTTCATTGCAGAATTCCCGTATGAGATTCTGCATAGTGTGTGGTCTGAGCATAACTCGTGCTTGGCACACGGAGAGGCCTCAGTTCATGGCTTTTTGTTTTTTGATAATTTGGGATTGTGGTATCTTCTGCCCCAAAGGGCTAGCTTAGAAACTCTGTGAACGAAGGAGGGTGGTGAGTGTGCCCAGGGGTACCCCCTAGAGTTCACCCTGAGACCTGGAGTGCCCAGCAACATCTGGACAGGGATCACTCTCCTCCACTCTCAGAGGCGCAGTTTCGGGAGAGGTAGGCGAATAGGACGTCTGGTGACAATACGTCCTCAGAGCTCCTTGAGAAGGTCTAAGTACAGTAATTTGTTGTAATGACTCAAATTTAAAACAATAACCCAGAGGCATAATAGCCTGGGCCAAGAATACCTCCTGCATGTGATGGGCCGTTAATGGGAAATGAATGGTTTGATTTGGTGGCAGAGAATTTTCAAATGGCTTTCACTCTGGATGTGTAACGTGCGGCGTGGAGAGCGAAGTTTCCTATCAGGGTTAATTTGGACCACTTCCTCTCCGCCTGCCGAGAGCCATTCTTCTGATGGAGGCCCCTTTACTGCGCCACTCTCCCGGCAACTTGAAGCAAATCTCTGAGGCCTCACTCCTGTGCTCCTTCTCTCTCATTTTTTTCCCTCCCTCTTCCCTCTCCACTGCCCTCTCAGTGAAGCTGCTACTTCAGAGCCACTCTTCTTAGTGACAGCCAGGGAGTAAATCTATTGTAGCTGTAGGGCATGTGTCAGCCAGGTGGAGAGGTGACAAGACAGTGTGGAAATCTGCCCAGACCAGGGGAGACCTGGCCGGCCATTCCCGAAGCTCCCGTGTGACACAGAAGAGGCAGGTCCAGCAGGCAGTGACTGCAGTGAGGTCTCCCTGCTGAACAGCCGAAGGGCTGGCACTGGAACTCAGCTCCACTCTCCTTCCCCTCTCTCTGGAGGACTTCCCACCTCTGACAGCGTTGACTCAAGAGCCTGGCAACCATCTCTCAGGAAGGCCTGAGTTTAGAGGGCCTCGTGTTTCAAAAAAATCGTAGAATCTTAAAAGTCACTGAGCCCAGCTGCTCACCCAGGGAAATGGCTCTCTTTCTTTCCTTTTTAGGCCTCACTCCTCCTTCCTGGTACTGCCTTCCAGGCACCCATTGCGGACCCACTCAGACAGCATCACCAGGACTCCATGTGCCAGCATCAGCTGTGCTTCCCTATCAACACGGCCATCCTCACAGTGCCCTTCACTCTGCAAATGCTCTTAGGGGACTTCCCAAGAAATTAATCTCTAAGGGTTGAATTCCACATTATCATTATGACAGGCCAAAAGGAACACACACACAGACACACAGAGTGACACGCACATATATACAAAGACATACATAGATACACACACTGAGAAAGACACACAGAAGCACACACCTACATATGCAGAGACATACACACACACACCCCAACACGTGCACACAGATACAGACACACACAGACACATACACACCAACACCTGCACACGGATACACACACAGACACACACAGAGACATACACAGACACATACCAACACCTACACAGAGATACAGACATACACAGACACACATAGGGACATACAGACACACACACCAACGCCTACACACAGATACAGACATATACAGACACACATAGGGACATACACAGACACACACACCAACACCTACACACAGATAGACATACACGAACATAGAGGCACACACATACACACCACTTATACAGACATACACAGACACACACAGACCACACACCCAGATACCCACAGACACATACACGGACACAGACAGTTTTTTGTGGAAGGCTTTTACAACTCAGCGCTAAGAACACTGGTCTCATGATTCCTTGCAAGAAAATAATTTCTTTGTTAAGAGTCAACATATTCAGTTCAATACAGCAAATAGCCCCTGTAGTAGGTTGAACCATGTATTCCAAAAAGCCATATTCAAGTCCTAACCACAGTACCAGTGCATGTTACCTTATTTGAAAATAGGGTCTTTGCACATATAATAAGGTGAAGATGAGGTCAAACTGGATTAGCGGGTGATATGGTTTGGCTGTGTCCCCACCTGTATCTCATCTCGAATTGTAATCCGCATAATCCACAAGTGTTGAGGGAGGCACCTGGTGGGAGGTGAATGGATGGATCATGGGGGCAGTTTCCCCCATGCTGTTCTCGTGATAGTGAGGGAGTGCTCGCGAGAGCTGATGGTTTTATAAATGGCAGTTTCGCCTGGGCTTTTCTCTCTCACCTGCTGCCTTGTGAAGAAGGTGCCTGCTTCCTCTTCTGCCATGATTGTAAGTTTCCTGAGGCCTCCCCAGTCATGTGGAACTGTGAGTTAATTAAACCTCTTTCCTTTATAAATTACCTAGTCTCAGGTGTGTCTTTATAGCATGTGGACCCATCCTTATAAGAAGGGGAGAAGAGGGACACATGCACACACACACACATACACGGAAGTATGCTGCATGATGAAGGCTGAGACGGCAGTGCTGTCAAGGGACGCCAAGGAAGCCACCAGAGGCAGGAAGAGGCAAGCAAAGTTCTCCCCCAGAGCCTTTAGCACAAGATGGCCCTGATGACATCTTGATTCCAGACTGTGTCTTCCAGAAGGGTGAGAAAATAGATTTGTGTTGTTTTAAGTCACTAGGTTTGTGACCATTTGTTAAAGCAGGCACAGGAAATGAATGTGGTCCCTAAGTACTCACTGAGTGCCAGGCAGGTGCTCTTTCAGAGGCAGGAGACCTAGCAGGGGCTGAAGTGGGCACAGCCCTGGCCTCAGGGAGCTCCCCAGGCTCTCTTCAGAGGGTTCTGGAGTGCTCAGCCCTGACTGAGGTTTGCCCTCATTTCATACCAGCAGCACCCACATCAGCTCCACTTCCCTTTCATGTAGCTGTACTGTGGACTGGGCATCCTCCACCCATCCAGCATGGGGCTGAAAACTGGTGGAAGGTGGTCCCGTCCCCTCTAGACAATGACTTCTTTAGGAGTGTGGAAAGTATTTGGCTTTGGTGTTGAATAGGTCCTAGTTTTAAATCCTTACTCCATCACTTAGCCGGTAAAACTTCCATTTCCTCATGTGTACAAAGGGAATACTTGGATGTTGACAGGAAATTGAGAGGCAGATTCCAGAGGCAGACAGACGGACCTAGGTGCTTTCATCTCCCTTTCTACTGACCACTTGCAAACAGTGTGATCTTGAGCAAATTGCTTACCTTCCTATGTCTCAATTTCCTCATCTATAAAATAGGAATTTGGATAGCATTGGTCCCATATCAGGGCTGTGAGTATGGACTGTTATACCTGTAAGATGCTTACATGAATTCCTGGAAAATAGAAGATGCTTGATAAAGAGTCGCTGTTGTTATCATTTTACTAGTAAGGAAACCAAGTCCCAGAGAGGTGTTAGAGGCTGCGCTGGTCTTGATATCATTCTCAGGCTGATGGATTCTCTGAATAGTACTGGATTGCTCATTTGAAAAGTATTCATCAAGAGGCTGTACTTCATGTCATTAAGAGTCCTGACCTTAAATCAGGCAGCCCTAAATGTCGTCTCAAAACTTATTAATTACAAGCTATGTGACCTTGAGCTTGTTACTTAACCTTTGTGGGCCTCAGTGTTTTCACCTATGCAATAGAGATATCAACCTCATTGGGTTGTCAAAGGGGTAAGTTTAGAATAAATGTTAATACTTAACCACGCATTGTAAGCATTCATAAATGTTTGTGGCTATTTGTATTTATTAGGATTAACTTCAGCTGTATCTAACTAAATAATAGTGACTTTAAAAGCCCCCAGATTCATTTCTCTCTGTCAAAGGATTACGGAGACAGGCAGTCCAAGAATAATAAGACTGGGCCACAAAGTCACCAGGGACCCAGGCTCTCCCTGTGTTTCTGCTCTGACATCCTCAGTATGTGGCTTCTATGCTCAAGGTCATAGCATGACCCAGTGTGACTGCTAGAGATGCAGCTATCCTGTCCATTATCTGAACAGCCCAAGGGAGGAGGTGTGTGTGGGGATGCGGGAAACACCTCTTAGTTGAGGTGGCTCCCTTTCTCTTTCTGCAGCTTTATTGAGGTACAGGTGACACCCGTCAGCTCCTTTTAAGGGTCTATCTCTCAAGTCAGCTCTTTGCTTCAATCTCATTGGCTGGGACCTCATCACGTGGTCACATCTCTGCAAAGGAGGCTGGGAAATAGTCTTATGGCTGCTGGCCGTCAAATTGAGGCTCCATGACTAAATATAAAGGATAAATGGACATCAGGAAGGCAAATACCAGCCTCTGCCAGATTGTTGTTACAGTTTTTATAGTTGTTATTCTCATATGCCAGGAACGTATCCTTTAGGAATTTTCTGTTTTTAATGCAATGTTATAAATATTGTGAGAGAGGTGCATAGTAAGGGACGTGGAGCACTTGGTGGGGAAGGGTTAACTTGATCTGAGGCGTCAGAAGTTTCACAGAAGTGATGTTCAAGGTGGGCATGATGTTTAAGTGACTTGCTAGGATTACACAAAGGGAATGGAATTCCTAGCAAAAGGCACGCCATACATAAAGTCTCGTTGTTTCATGAGCCTGACGCTCAGTTGCTTGGAATTGGGCTTGTTGGAAATTATGCTACTGAGGGACGGGACAAACTTCCAGGGGTTATCCTGGCACATCTCTGATGCACATAGTCTCCAGGGTAGGTGGTGAGGGGTGCTGAGCCCTGCTATCCATGAAGGTTTCCTGATTCTCAATTCCGATTTCACCAGACAGCAATCTATTTGTTAAATTAAAACCAGCTGGTTATTGAAAGAAACATATTTATTGAGAATTAACTGCCGTGTGCAAAATGGGTATTTACTACCTACTTGTCAAACATCAGTGAATTTGTGTTTAATAGTCATTTTTTTCAATTAACTCACAAAAATGCATCCCATTAATTCTAAATTAAATGCATATTTGCAGAACTCTAATTCACAACATCATCAAATCACATCTTCCCAGCCAGTTTCTGATGGTTTTGTGTTGATGAAAGAATCTCAATTGTTGTCCTTAGAGACAAACATTTTTTGTATGTATAAGCAGTTGTAACTTGGGTTAGCAGACAAGAGCCTCTTTTCTGTTCACCTCTTCCCTTCACTCCTAAATTCTTCATGTACTACAAGCACCTGAAGGGTACCTCTAGTTGGAATGATTTTGGATGATCTAAGTTGATGGTTTAAACTTGACCTCTGTCTTTAACCTCCCAGTGATAGAAGGTCTTGGAAAACTTACCAAGCAGTAGGTCTCCTTTCTCTAAGGTGCAGAACAAGATCACATGGCTGGGAGTCAAAGAATCTGGGGGTTTTTGACTCTTCTTCCTGCCTCTGCCTCTGCCTCTGCCTCTGCCTCTGCCCCTGCCCCTGCCCCTGCCCCTGCCTCTGCCCCTGCCCCTGCCCCTGCCTCTGCCCCTGCCCCTGCCCCTGCCCCTGCCCCTGCCCCTGCCCCTGCCCCTCCGTCTCCTTTCCCTTCCTTTTTGTTGAGGCCGAGTCTCACTACAGGCACGCACCACCATGCCCAGCTTATCTTTTTTTTAGAGACTGGATCTCGCCTATGTTGCCCAGGCTAGTCTCGAACTCCTGGCCTCAAGCAATCTTTCCTACCTCAGCTTTCCCAAGTGGCGGGGATAATAGGTGCGGACCACTATGCCAGGCTAATTCTGAATTTCATTATGTGCCCTTGGATAAGTTCTTTTCTTCCTTAGAGCATTTGTATCAGAATTAAGCTAAGCAGGTTTCTTCACTGCAGCATTTTGTTAAAGAGAAATTGCTACGTTAATGTGTGCAGAGAACCTCCAGTTGGGAAATGGGTATAGTTTTTCTAAAGTTTCTTTGACCACAGAACATTTTTTGCTACTGGATCATCTGGTGGATGGGTGATATGAGAAATACATTTTGGTAAAGGGTAGGCAGGATGATTTCTAGGGTCATCTGGCTCTAGTATTTTAGAATTTTGTTTCTTAGTCCTGAAACTGGATCCAGCTTCCAAAGGATGACTTGGCAATACAGGCCTCTCTGCCCGCCAGACTCTCCTACTTCTGCCCCCCACTTCTGGCCAGATTAGAGGAGATGTGAAACATTGCCTGGCCTCCTCAGAAGCCCTGCCCTTTGGAAATCTGCCAGACAAGGGTAGGAATGGAGTGATCTCTGGAGCCTGCTCTCTCCCTGCTGCATCCAGCTGCACTTAGCATTCGTCCCCTCGCCTTCCCCAGCATAGCAATTACATGCTCAGCATCCACCTCGGAAATGTGTAAGTGGTAACAAATGCCCTGAGGGTTCATTATCATCCAGCAGTGCAGACAGTACTTGCATGGGGGCATGGGGCACCTTACAGAAGGCAATGATTTCTCTCCTCGCTGGCTGAGCCATGTGGCTGCACATATGCTGAAATTGCAGTGAGAGGGGCTGCACAGCCCACTCTCCTTGGCACACCATTGCTGTGGCTGCTAGTATGGCTGCCTTTGCACAAAGCTGACTACTGCACACCCTCCATACAACTCAGCAGCGATGTGGACTCCCCACCACTGCCATAGCTGGTAGAGAAGTCTCTTCCTAGCCAAAGAGGAGACTTCACTGACAATCCATAATCAAACAAGGCAAATCTCCTAGAAGCCCCAGAAAATGCAAGCCCCCAGGAGTCCTCACAGAGGTTTGCTGATACCCTAACTGTCCCTTCCCAGTCCAGGATCTTTTAGGTCATTAAGATAGTGGGTCTAATGTCTCACAATGCTTTTACATTCTTAGAAATTATTGAGAATCCAAAAGACTCTGCTTTATGCTGATTATTATTATTATTATCATTATTTTATTTTTTGAGACAATCTAGCCTCCTAGATTGTCTTCTGAACTCTATTTTTCTTCCTTACAATTTTTTTCCTTTTGCAGTCAGGGTCTTACTTTGTTACTCAGGCTGGAGTACAGTGGCACAATCATAGCTCATTACAGCCTCAACCTCTTGCTCTGTTGCCCAGGCTGAACTGCACTGATACAATCATGGTTCACTGCAGCCTCCATTCCCTGGGCTCAAGCAGTCATCCAACCTCCGCCTCCTGAGTAGCTGGGACCCCAGGCATGTGACACCATGCCCTACTAATTTTTTATTTTTTGTGGAGATGGGGTCTCACTATGTTTTCCAGGCTGGTCTCAAGCTCCTGGGCTCAAAGTGATCCTCCCATCTTGGCATTCAAAAGTGTTGGGATTACAGGCATGAACCAACCATGCCTGGTCGATATGCTGATCATGTTCATTGGCATTTATTAAAGTAGAAATTATAACTGAGAAACCAAAAAAATTTATTAATTCATTTCAAAATAAGACAAATAAATGCCTTGTGAGTTAATATAAATACACCACTTTTTTTCTTCCATAAAAGAACTATATTTTCCAAAGCAAACAGCACATGTGTCAAGAAGAGTGGCTTTGTTTTACACTTTTGCAAATCTTTGTAATGTCTGGCTTAGTAGAAGACGGCTAGATTTTGTTATTTACTTCCTAGGTCATCTGTCACGATATGTTGTTTTGGTTGAAGTGTATGAAGACAATCGGGTATCATACAGATATATATTTGAGAAAGGGAAGACCTCTCAGGCCGTCCTGAACAGATCTTGGGGATGCCCAAGGGTCCCCAGGCCACACTTTGAGAACCCTGATCTAGTGTATACCTTGTGGGGAGATGATGTGATGGGGTGGTATTGCATTTAGGTGGTCTACACAGCAGACAAGCAGCCACTTCTCAGATCACATATGCTTCTTTTGCCTGGGCTATTGCTGTAGCCTCCTAGATTGTCTTCTGAACTCTATTTTTCTTCCTTACAATTTTTTTCCTTTTGCAGTCAGGGTCTTACTTTGTTACTCAGGCTGGAGTACAGTGGCACAATCATAGCTCATTACAGCCTCAACCTCTTTGGCTCAAGCAATCCTCCTGCCTCAGCCTCCTGAGTAGCTGGGACTCCAGGTGTGCACCTTTGTGCTTGGCTAATTTTTAAAAATTGTTTTAGAGACAGGATCTCACTATGTTGTCCAGGTTGGTCTTGAACTCCTGGCCTCAAGGGATACTCCCATCTCAGCCTCCCAAAGTATTGGGATTATAGGCATGAGCCGATGTGTCCAAGTCCTATTTGTATCCCTTTATAAGCATCCTCCACACAAAATCCAGAGTGAGCTTTTCAGAGATAAGTTGAATTGTATCACTTCATCGCCCACAAGCTTTGGATGGTTCCCATCACACTTAGACTGAGGTGCCATCTTATTGGGCTGTGTGCCCTGGTCCTTGCCTGAGCATCCTACCTTGTTCCTCAGTTATCTCTCCCTTGCTGGCTTTGCTTTAGCCATTCTGGCCCTTTCTGTCTCTGTGAACATATGGATCAGTCCCCATTTGGGGCTCCTGTCCAATCTGTCCCCCTGTCTGGTTACTCTTCCCCCGGACATTGGCATGGCTGGCTTATTCTTGCATTCAGATTTCAGTTTAAATGTCACCAACATGGATTCACACTTATTACCCTCTTGTTTTCTTTATAGCCTTTGTCACTATCTGCAATTGTCTTTATTATTTTGTTTACTTTTTTATGATAGCTCTCCATATGAGGAAGTAACTTCTATTGGAGCAAGAACTTTATCTTATTTAATACTGTATTTTCAATGCCTTGTACAGCATCTGGCATGTAGTCGATAAGCAGTGAATATTTTTGAATGCATAAATGAAAAAATAAAAAATATTTTACTCTAAATCAGACTCAGTTTTGGATTATGACTTTGTCATTTACTAACTCTGTGAACTTGGGGAAGTTTCTTTTTATGATTTTCTTAAAGTGAAAATCACTGTTTCTTAAGTGAAACACTGATAACAATGATCTATTGTACAGGGTTGTTGTGAGCTTAGATAATAAATGTAAAGCACTTGTCACATAAAAATCATTCTGTAATTGGCTCTGTCTTTCCTTCCTCTTCCTAACCTAGCTTGCCAGTAACACTTCTAGCTCCAGAAATGATCATATCCCTCTTTTTTTTTCTGAGCTCCCACCCTTCCTAGACCCTTCTTCTAGTGGCATAGTTGAGTGGAAGCTAGGTCTCTTGACACCTAGACAAGTGCTCTCACTACTGCCTGTTTCTGGACACAGTAAAACTCATAGCCCTGCTGGATGCACTTGGTTGTGGGTCTTCAAACTGTGGCTCCTTGAACACCTGATGAGAATTAACTGGGATATTTGCAAAAGTGCTGGCTGCTGGCTTCTGGCTTCCCTGGAAACCTATTGAATTAAATGATTCAGAGGACAGGATCCAGAAAAGGTATTTTCCAGGAGATCCTGGTGCATGCTAAAATGGGGAGAAAACTGGTATGAGAAATGAGCAGAGTACACAAAAAGATTTTCTTTTATTCTTCCCTATCTGTTCACAGCTTTTTAAAGCCTTCTCAAATATTCAGTGGCCTGACTTGTTCTCTCAGTTGGGCCCCTGAAGACACTGGCTGTCTGACCAGCTCTACCCCAGGGAGGAAGCTACTCCAGGGGCCCAGGACAGGGTGGGAGCATCCACAAGTGCTGCTCACACCCTATCTTGGGCTTGCTTTCCCAAGACAAAGGGGTGCAGCAGGGTGCCTAAACAATCCATAGCAGCGGACACAGTGTGGATTCTCGGGATGGTGCATGAAAAAGCTATTTGAAAAACAATCGCAGCCACTCTTACCAAATTCTCAGGATTCACTAGAAAAAAGGAATAGTCGTTTCCCATAATTCCATAACTCATTCCACTGAAAGCCATCAAAAATGCATCCTGAAAAGACATTTTCATTAGCAGCTCAGCTAGAAGACATACATCCTGCCCCATTCAGTTTTTCTCTCCTGATAACCAAAAACAAAGTTCCAGGAACAGAGGGATAAGCTTTCTTGGAGCAAGCTGTCATTCTCCATTTTCAGCATTTTGCCCTGGATTCTAAATGCAACTGCTTTCCCCTGGGGTAGATGGTTTGATCTGAGAGGCAAACATTCTGTTGGAACGTACCTTTTATTGACAGCAGTTAGTGTTGCCACAGCCCTGTGAAGGTGGAAAGAGCTGTTGGAGAGCCAGACGGGGCTGGAGTTGAATCCAGGCCTCTACTCATTAGCTTTGAGATCTTGGACAAATCACTTAATATCTCTGAGCTTCAGTTGCTTGAAACAAATGATAAAAAATATAGACTCACAACATAGTCACAGCACATTTGAAGTTCTCGCACATGCCCAATACCTGGCAATAGCAGTTGCTCAAGTAATACTATTTTCATATTGTGGCCAATAATGGAGTCTATCATGTTGCTTAAAGAGTAGTAGGAAGTAGAGAAATGATGTGTGTTCCTCTCCCTGGTGTAGGAGGCAGTAGAACTGGTTTTTGACTTAGCCTTGTCTTAGAACCACCAAGGTGTGACCTCGGTGATGCCACTCTCCCTCTCTGAGTCTCAGTCTCTTCTCCCAGAAAGTGAAGGAGCTGCAGTAGCTAATCTTGAAAGTTCTTCTTTCTAACTTCAGACTTCAGGGTTTCAACACTGATAGCCCAGAACTAGCTGATAGCCCCGACCTGGTTCTCCTCCTGGAAGTCTCTGGTTCTGCTGGCTCTGTGAATATCTTCCAGGGAGATCAGTGGGCTCCTCTGTGAAACGGAAACATCAACATCCTTGCTGCTTTGCTTGGGGTTGTGGTGAAGCTTTAAAGGTACAGCAGCTTTAGGGAAGACTCTAAAAAATTAAGAAGCACTATGTAAGTGACCCAGCATGGTTGTTTTCGTCTCTTGTGCCTGGGCTTTTTCTTCCCAGAGCCGAGTACTGGGCGGGGTACTGGAGGCTAGAAGGCAAGCCTGCTGTGAGGGCTGCACACGGACCCTGTCACCTGTGCATTCTGGCTGCGAATGGCTCTGCTCTGCTCTTCTCTTGGGGCCACTCCAAAGAAGTAGTGACAGGCAGGAGGAACAAGGAGAAGAGGGACAAGAAACAAGAAGTTTCAAAACGGGATTAGAACAAAGGCGGTAAGAGTAGAAGTGGGGAGGAGGAGACTAACAGGAGCTAAGGAAGAGGAGAGGAAAAATGATTCTCCTTACTCTCTCTTAATTTTGCCCAGGCATCAGCAAGACCATCATCAGCAGATCGGAACACCTCACTATGACCTCTTAGCTTGATTTAAAAAATAATTCCTAGCCAAACGGTGGTGCCTAAATCTATCGCAAATGTCAGCAGCCAGGCCTGAAGCCAGAGCTGTGATCTCCCTCGTGTCAATAAATTCTTGAAGTTCCTTCTCCCTTGGAAGTTGGGGTTTCTTCTGATGCCACTGCTTTCTACCCCAGGCTGTCCTTTCATGAGTAATTTCTTTTAACCCGAGGATCACAGCTGTGAGCCATAATGAAAAGATTTCTTCCGGACTGACACTGTGGAGAAGCCGCTGTGCCAGCAGAAGAAAGCCAGGAAAAAATACAGTGAAATCCAATGGCCGACCCATGGCCAGGTAGAGGCAGAGCCGCGGACCGGGGAGGCCTGGCTGTCGTTCGCGCCACCGCTCCAAACAGAGGGATCTTGCAGGTGGTCCAGGAGACACATAGTCTTAGGTCAGTGCTGTTTTATGTCTGCTGGGACTGCAGAGATGCCAGGGACAAGAAGAGCTGCCTTGAAACAAGGAGAGGCAGTAGAAAGTACTGTCACCTGTTCCTGCTAGTTCTTGTTTCTCAGAGTCCCTGCCTTCCACCCCTAAATGGAGGAAATAATACTGAAGTTCATCTCGGTTATTGACACTTGAGATTTGTTTTTGTTTTTTTCTGAGATGGAGTCTCACTCTGTCACCCAGGCTGATCCAGTGGCAGGATCTCGGCTCTCTGCAACTTCCACCTCCTGGGTTCAAGCAATTCTGCTGCCTCAGCCTCCCGACTAGCTGGGATTACAGGCATCTGCCACCACACCTGGCTAATTTTTTGTATTATCAGTAGAGACAGGGTTTCACCATGCTGGCCAGGCTGGTCTCAAATGCCTGACCTCAGTTTATCCACCTGTCCAGGCTTCCCAAAGTGCTGGGATTACAGGCATGGACCACCGCACCCAGCTGAGATTTCTATTTTTTATAGGAAAAAGTTGTGCATTCAGATGTTTGCAGGAAGCTCTCTCCATGGCCTTGGGACCTCAGGAGAAGAGGAGCCATGTAGATTTTCAGCCTTGAGCAGCACAGTTCAGACATGGAGGAGAGGACTCTGTGCTGTCCTCTCGGCCTCTGTCCACACTCACATCAGGGATAGAAAACGGAGGCAGGCTCTGCATGGGAGCTTTGAACATTCCTCATCTCATCTTGCTCCCAAATGGCATAGCTGTGAGGTCGTGAACCTCTGGCACTATCCCTTGTTTTGACAAAGTGTGTGCTACGTGGAGAGAGAGAGAAGATGGGTGTACAAATTCAGCTTGGAATGAACATTTCACTTTGGGTGGTGGGGCCAAAATGTGTGACAGCACATTTGAAGTTCCTGCACATGCCCAATGCCTGGCATTAGCAGTTGCTCAAGTAATGCTATTTTCATACTGTTGGCCAATAGTGAAGTCTCCCATGTTGCTTAAACAGTAATAGGAAATACAAAAATTCCTCTTGGCACTTGGGTTTGCATGGCGTAGATGTGTGTGGGCATGTGTGTGCACACACGTGCCTAGAAACCCTCCTTTTTCAACATGGCAGGACTTCATTATACCGCAGCTTCATTAGTCCTTCTCCATTCTGGAGACTCAAGCTGAGCTGGTTCCAGCTTCTCAGAGTCCCTGCCCTCCACCCCCAAATGGAGGGAATAATACCGGAGTTCATCTCTTATTTACACTTGATATTTCTATTTTTTATAAGAGCCTGTCAATCCAGGTTGGATTAATATCCTTTGAGTATGTTTTGGGGCACGTCTCACCAACACAGATGAAAATTTACTTTGGTTCTACAATTGAACGTCCCCCAGGGATGCTGTTTGCACGTTATTTAGGCAGCTCTGTACTTCTTGATGTAATAACATGTTCCTAAAAAGTTGTATAAAACTAGAATTTTGGTAAAATAGGATCATATTTTAATGTAATGGAAGTGTTTGTTGCTCATGGGAATTCTATGATGAATCATTTTATGAAATAGAGGGTTCTTTTTAAAAAACACTAATAGCCGTTCTCAATTTAACTTTTTGTTCTTCCACGTGGTTTTCCACAAACCATATTTTCTGGAATCGAGCTCCTCCTGTAAATGCTAATGGCCAGCTTCAACTTGTTCCTAAATGGCTAAGGTAGAGTAGTGACAAATGAGTCACTAGCTGAGCTCACTCCAGGTGTGTGCTACCTAAGACAGAGCCCTGGACAGAGATTTCGGGCACCTCTTCTAAGTCTCTTCTTGTAACTGCCATGAATTCGCAGTGTGGCCCTGAAAAATGTCGCTAGCTACTGTTCTGTCTTCTGAATAAAAAAGTCGGGGTTAGAATGTGTATCATATAGAAACTATTTTGTATATCATTTTACTAACTCTGAATGCTATGTGTTTCCTTGCTTGTATGGGTTGGGAGAAATAAGAGATGCTCACACATCCAAACTCGGAGGGAATCTCTTCTTTATATTCTCTTCTTTCTGTCACAGAGCATAAGCAGATATTAATGGACTGCAAGTGTCAGGGATGAGGGAGGTCCCCTCTCACTTCGGAGTTCAATCCAGCTTAGGGTGCCATTAGCTTCCTGCTGGCACTTGGCTTTGCACGGCAGGTATGCGTGTACATGTGCATGCACACGTGTGCCTAGAAACCCTTCTTTCCCCGTCACAGTAGCGCTTCGTTACACCACAGCTTCCTTAGCAGGATGTTAGGATTCTGGGTCGAAGGCTCTCCTTCAAAATCATCCTCTTAATCTGCAGAAGCAGCAGCAGGGAGACTCTTAAGATGCCGAAAACTAACAGAAGCTGAAGTGATGAAACAGAGGTGACAGGAGCTGGGAGAGTGATGGGGAGGAACACACACTTCATTCTACCCAGAGGTCCAGCCCCATGAGGGGATTCTTGCTGTAAAAGGTTTGAGTACCTGGTATTTATCTGAAGCACTGTGGATTTATTGAGTGTTTCTAGAAAATAAGAAAAGGCTGAGTTGCACTAGTGAAACCAGCGTGGTGGAGAGAAATGAAGCCTTTCTGGCAGAGGGAGTGAAGAAGAGCCATGAGATGGCAGAGGATGGTGGGAAGGCTGGGAGGAGCGGCTTCCCAAGAAAAGGGACCTAAAGGGAAGGAGGTGGGAGGAAGAGGAGGTGAAGAAGGAATTGAAGGAAGGGGGAGGAAGAGGAGCAGGGATTGGACAGGATCACAGTTGAAGGGAAGCAACATTACACAGGCTGGAGGAACTGCGATGGAAGACTCAGGAATGAGTGGAGGAAGAGGCCTCATCAGCCTTCTGAGTCATCAATGGCTGAAGTGGACACAAGAAAGAGCCCACCAGTCCAAGAGGACAGGTATTTCCTTCATCTTATCAACACCAGTGAGATGAGACACGGTCGTGGGGGGTGTAAACACTTGCCGATCTTCCCCGTGGCTTTCTCCAGGCAGTTATGCTGAGGTATGCTCAGCATAACTGAGGTATGCTCCTGCAACGGTACCTATGCATCAGCATCTGTAGGTGTGTGCATTTCATAGCAATGGTTTCATTTGCACCAATATCAGCGTGTCCTGGAAGGGCCAAGAATTGGGAGGCAAACGACTCACTGCACCTCATCAGCTTCAAGCTCTAGTGCCTTCTACTAACCGTGGAACTTTTGTTTTAGCAGAAGGTGGAAGAAATATTTTTTAAAACTTTTAGGTTCAAGGGTACATGTGAAAGTTTGTTACATAGGCAAACTCATGTCATGCAGGTTTGTTGTACAAATTGCATCATCCAGGTATTAAGCCCAGTACCCAGTAGTTATCTTTTCTGCTCCTCTCCCTCCTCCCACCTTTCACCCTCAAGTAGACACCAGTGTCTGTCATTTCCTTCTTCTTGTTCCTGAATTCTCATTATTTAGCTCCCACTTATAAACGAGAACATGCGGTGTTTGGTTTTCTGTTCCTACCTTAGTTTGCTAAGGATAATAGCCTCCAGCTCCATCCATGTTCCTGCAAAAGACATGATTTTGTAAGAGAAAATAAGAAGAGATAACATCTTGTCTGCCACAGCTGAGAGTCCCAAGTTCTGTTTCCTTCCCCACTTGTTGGAAATAGCCAAAGGCTCCTAGAAAAAGAAGGGCTAGGGCAAGAAGCAAAAAAAAAAAAAAAAAAAAGCTATCTCTAGGAAAAATTTCGAAGGCTGTTTGGGGATTGCAGGACAAAATGAAACAGGAAGCAAGAAAGAGGTGAACTTTGTCCATTTCCTCCCTTAACTTGGGACTCAGCTGTGACAGTGATGAGGCTTTTAGGTGTTTTATCTGTGAGTGGCCTCTTTCCAAGAGGAGGAAGGACATGGGAGGTGCTCTTCGGGGACTGTGCCTGACACAGAAGTTTGTGAATAAAGATAAATCTGCATCTGGGGCTCCCGGAAATTTTTGAGGATAGGTTTAAAATTTCCATAAAGGAAGAAGAACAGGAACTACAAATTACTGATTTATTGTTACTTTATTTCTATCTGCTAGTCGATGAGACCTTGGTGACATTTAAACTACTCATTCACTAACAAACTATTAGAAATTCATGCGTTGTGACTTTTGATTGCTCTTTTATGCCCGCGCCCCTCCCCCCGCCCCAAAGATACTTTTTTGACTAAGGACTATTTTACGCCTTTGTTATGGGCTGTTAGTCAATGAATACTGCTCATATTCCAGGCAGGTATTCAGGCATCCACATCTCACACATCACCACAGGAGGCAGCCCTGAAAAATATTTTCATGCCGTGACATCTCTGATTGAGGCCAAAGATCTCAATTAAGCAAAAAGATAATTAGAAGAGAATGTACACCAAGGCATCGCCAATGAATTGGTGAATTCTCCAAAGCTGTGGACCTTAGGCAGGTACTGTTGGAAGTTTAACAGAAGTAGTCATAGATGTGAATCCATCCCTCCATATATATTTACTAAATATTTACTGTATCCAGCACTGTGCTAGGCTCTACAGAAGAGCAAACAAAATATGAAGTGTTGTCCTTGATCTCAAAATTTGCTAATGTAACTTCATTTTGTAAAGAAGAGTCTAAAAAGTAACCCATTTATGGTACTGTAGATTCCCTGACACCTATTATGTAAGTAATATTTCTTTTTGTTTCATGAGAGTGATATGGTATCAACAAACCCTAACTATTGTCTCCAAGTTGATCTCATTAAGATTCATAGAGTCCTTTCCAGAATATATTACATATAATGAAACAAGGAGAAAGAATATGTAAAGTTTGCAAAATTCCTGGGAGAAATCTCTCTCTGTCCACATTATTCTTACTTCCTGCTTAGTGTTTGTATTGGAGAATAAAAACAATTTTGTGCCCCAAACAGGGTAAGAGACTTGGTGGTTGGTTGTTGCCACTGGCCTATGGCTTTTGTCCAGAGAAGACGGGAATGGGGGTCCAGTTACCCAACCCCTTGAGAACAGATTGTCTCTCATGCCCGGGGACCTTGGTTATGGAGTGTGCACAGGATTCTCCTAAATATTTCAACTTCAGAAGACCCGATTGAAAGTCATCTCAATTAAGCAAGGACTCAGAGCAGTGCAAATATTATTTGAATGTTGGTTAACTTTTCCTCAAATGGAAATGAATGAGCAGTAAAGTCACTTTGATGAATCTTACACAAAGCCTCTGTCCCAGAGTTCTGAAACTTTACCTGATGGTCATAAAGAATCACAGTAAGTCCTCTGCCAGGCTGCGTTGGGTTGGGGTGTGTGGGTGAAGGGTCCTTTCAAATTTTGTAGATTCCAGTACATTGCATCTACAGGATATGTGTTTAAATGATGGGTGATTGACCCACATAACTCCCCACCCTCCTGCCTCATGGTTAGAATGTGTGTGCATTGGGGATTCTGCATACATTTTCATCACGTATCTACTTTTCTGGTTTTTAAGTAGTATCTTCTCTTTTGTTTTATGCCAACAATGTTCATGAATAGTGAATGTAGGAAAGCATTATCATTGCTATGTTTTATTTTCACACTGTATCTCTGTATGAGGCTATACTTTCAATGTACTAACAATTTTCACTGAGGCACAAAGTTCTAATTAAGCTCATACATGATTATTTTCCAGCAAACAGAGCCTAATTGATGAAATTGCTAATTGTACTTCCAGGTGGAGTCAGCAGCCAGTAGTGCATCATTAGTATGCAATATGGCATGGGCTGTAACATGGTGTGATACCAGATTATGTATTTACTATGAACGTATGTATTGTTCTTTAATGACATCTATTTGTTCATTCAAAAAATATTTATTGAACACGGACTCTGTGCCAGTTATTAGAGTAATAATAGCTGCTGTGGCAAATGAGTTTCCTTACCTAAGAAAAATCAAAGTTAATTATTTTTTTCTCCACATAAAGGTCTAAAATGTTCTGCCGTGTGCCTTCCATGTCGTGATTCAGGGACCCATGCTCCTTCCATCTTGTGGCTCCCTCATCCGCTAGGTTCTCAGACTCTTTCATTTCCAACTGGTGGTTGTTGAAAGAGTTATGAAGGCATACCCCACTTACATCTTAACCACTTTCACCTAGAAGTGACACATATCACTATTATTGACTTTTCATTAGCAAGAATTGTCCTGCAACACACCTGGAGGAAGGGGGCTGGGAAATGCTGTCCCTGGCTGTGCACTTACAGTATCATATCTATTTTATGAGACTCTTTGCAGGATAGCTGGCTATCTGTGCCACAGCTGGCCATGTCTGCCATGGTTAGACATCATTTCAGGCTCTAGGGAAATAGCAGTGAAGAGAAACAGACAAAAATATCTGGCCTCATGGAGCATAAATTCTTGAATTAAAATTCTTAAATTATTCATGGGATGAAACAGACAATAGCCAGGCTAAATCAGTATGTTGCAAAGCAGTGAGAGCTGCTAAAACTAAGCAGGAAAAGGGGTAGAAAGCATGAGAGAAAAGGGTTTGAGATGAGATAGTGTGGTCATAGAAAGCCACACTTTCTATAAGCATGAGAGAAAAACTAAAGCAGGAAAAGGGGTGGAAAGCATGAGAGAAGGGTTTGAGATGAGATAGTGTGGTCATAGGAAGCATCTTGAAAGAAATGATATTTTAAGTAAAGAACCAGAGAGCATAAGGGGTCCAACCAGGTGACTATCTAAAGCAAAAACCTTCCAGATAGAGGGAATAGCTAAAAGGACCCTGAAGTTGGTGAAGATAATAGGAGTGAGAATAATAGAAGGTGAGATCAGAGAGGTAATGGTCAGGCCAGACTGTTGGGCCATTTAGGTAAAAGTAAAAATCTTGGCTTTTTTTTTTTGTAACTAATTTTATTGAGCTATGATTTTCATAAAATAAAATATACCCATTCGATAGGTTTTAAAAAATGTACACATGAAGACATTCATGTAATCTCCACTATAATAAAAATAAAGAACATTTTTATCATCCTCTAAAAGTATCCCTATTTATAGTTCATCCCTGGCCCCAAGCAATCACTGATATGCCTTCTGTCATCACAGATTAGTCCTTTTTTCTAGGATTTCATATAAATGGAAAGGAACAGTATGTACTTTTCTGTGTCTGTATTCTGTCACTCAATGTAATGCTTTTGAGATTCATTCATATTGTTGTCAGTATCACTACTTTATTTCTATTTACTGCCATTACGTGAATTACATTATGTGGATATACTGTAATTGATTTAATCTTTCACCTACTGAGAGGCATTTGAGTTGTTGATAGTTTGGGGCTACTATGAATAAATCTGCTATGAACATAATGTGCAATTCTTTTTTGCGGACGTGTGTTTTCATTTTTCTTGCATCTAGGAGTGGAAATGCTGGAAACCATAGGGTAAGTATTCGCTTAACTTTAAAGAAACTGTCCCTGTTTTCTGAAGCAGTCGTGGCTTTTCACACGTCTGCGAGCAATGTATGTGAGTTTCAGTTGTTCCGTGTCCTCACCAACCCTTGTTGTTGGCAGTCTTTTAAATTTAAGCCATACTAGTGGGTGTGTAGTAATATATTATTGTAGTCTTAGTTTGCATTAATCTAATGACCGAGAGTGTTGAACACCATTTCATGTGCTTTTGATCATTTATATAACTTCTTTTGTTAAGTGTTCAAATCTTTTGCTTGTTAAAATAATTTTTTGTCCTATTGAGTTGAAATAATATTAAAATATTTTTTGGATATAAGTCCTTTGTCAGATATATGCAGTCCATGAATATTTTCTCATAGCCTGTGGCTTGCCTTTTCTCTTTCCTAATAGCATCTATCAAAGAGTATGTGTTCTTAGTTTTGATGAAGTAAAATGTATTTAATTTTTTGCATAGTTAATGCTTTTTGTGTTCTAAAGAATCTTTGCTTAAAGATTTTCAAATTCTAAATATTTCCTTTTGTTTTCTTCTAGAATTTAATTTTTAACTTTTTTTTAGTTTTAGATTTAACCTTTAGGTTTATTATCTATTTCAACTTAATTTTGGCATATAGTGTGAATTGAGGATTAAAATTTATTTTTTTACAATGCAGTTATATAGCTGTTTTAGCACACTATATCAAAAGAAATATTTTTTCCTTTTTGAATTACCACGGCAGCTTTCTTGGAAATCAATTTACCTTGTGGTAAATATGGTAAATTTGAAACTCTGTTTCTGGACTCACTATTCTGTTCTACTCATCTATAAAGTAATTTTTCACCTGTACCACATTGTCTTGATTACTCTTGCTTTACTGTAAGTCCTGAAATCAAATAGTTTAAGCTTTTCAATTCTATTCCCTTTTTTGAAAATTGATTTACTATTTGGTTCTTTGGAGGTTGTTAATTTCTTTTTTTTTCTTTTTCTTTTCTTTTTTTTTTTTTAAAGACAGAGTCTCGCTCTGTCACCCAGGCTGGAGTGCAGTGGCGTGATCTCGGCTCACTGTAGGCTCTGCCTCCCGGGTTCGCACCGTTCTCCTGCCTCAGCCTCCCAAATAGCTGGGACTACAGGTGCCCGGCTAATTTTGTGTATTTTTAGTAGAAACGGGGTTTCACCATATTAGCCAGGATGGTTTCGATCTCCTGACCTCGTGATCCATTCGCCTTAGTCTCCCAAAGTGCTGGGATTACAGGAGTGAGCCACCGCGCCCAGCCTGGAGGTAGTTAATTTGTACCAAGAAGTCTTCTAAGCTTTTAACAGAAGTTGCATTGAATACATAGATCATCTTGGGGGAAAATTAACATTTTAACTATATAGATCTTCCCAATTGTGAGTGGTATACTCTCTATTTAAGCCTTCTAAATTTCTCCCAGCAATACTTTGTAGTTTTTAGTGTGTAAGTCTTGTATACATTTCATTAAATCTATACCTATGCATGTCATATTTTTTGGAGCTACTATAAATAGTATTTTTAAAAATTTTATTTTCTAATTGTTCATTGCTGTCATATAGAAAAAATTTGATTTTTGAATATTGCTTCTGTATATTGCACTCTTGCTCAATTTACTTATTAGTGCAACTAGTTTTGTTTGAATTGGGCCTTATATAACATAAGAAGTATTTTGGCTTTTATACTGATGAATCATATGGGGATATGAGAGCACAAATTTTTGGATCTTAGTTTTTGAACATGTTAAATGTAAACATGTAAGGCTGCTAGTTAAATGCATCTGGAAGTCAGAGAGGGGTCATGGATGAATATGTGCATTTGAAATCACTAGCTGAGCAATGATAGTTAAGTCATAAAACTTATTCAGATAATCAATATTTAGGAGTTAATGATGAGGAATCAGCAAACCAGTTTGAAAAGGAACAGTCAGAGAGGTAGGGGGAAAACCAGATGAGTGTGATACCCTGAAAACCAAGAAGACAATGTTTTGAGTAGATTGCTTTGGGAGGACGAGGTGGGGAGATCACTTGAGGTAAGGAGTTCGAGACCAGCCTTGCCAACATGGTGAAACCCTGTCTCTACTAAAAATACAAAAAAAAAAAAAAAAAAAAAAATTAGCCAGGCATGGTGGCGCATGCCTGTAATCCCAGCTCTACTTGGGAGGCTGAGGCGGCAGAATAGCTTGAACCTGGGAGGCAGAGGTTGCAGCGAGCCAAGATCGCACCACTGCACTCCAGCCTGGGCAACAGAGTGAGACTCCATCTCAATAAATAAATAAAAATGAAAATAAGTAGATTGGTCTACTGTATCAAATATTGCTTATAGATCAAGGAAGATGAAGGCTGAGCTAGACCCTTGGAGTAGTAGATGTCATTTGTGACCTTGACAAGCAGCTTTGGTGGAGTGCTGGAAATAAGAGACTGCTTGGAGTAAGTTGAGAAGAGAAATTGGAGACAGTGGGTACAAAGAACTCTTCCAGGGATTTTACTCAAAGGAGAGAAATGAAATGAAAATTGGAGGTAAGTGGAGTCAAGAGAGGGTGTGTGTGTGTGTGTGTGTGTGTGTGTGTGTGTGTGTGTGTGTGTGTGTGGTTTTGGTTTTTGGTAAGAAAAAAACACAGCAGAGTTTTATGTTAGTTTGGATGATGTTGAATGACCCAGGCTGATAGGGGAGAGTGAGAGGAGAGTTGCTGGACAAAGGTTTTGAATAGGTGGGAGAGGTTGGGATCTAGGTGACAGGAAAGGCACAGATGGCTCATCCACAGGGACTGGAGAGAAGGGAGGGTAGGTATATGCAGATGGTGTATAGATGGGTGGTAGGAACTTGTGAACATTCTCTTCTTATTGCTTTCGTTTTCTCATTGAATTAAGTTAGGTTGGTTCGTTGTTGTAAAACATTTAGAACAGTGCCTGGCCTACAGTCAGTGTGATGTAATTCTTTGTTAATTAGGTGCTTTTTCTGGTTTCCCAGAATCCGATCATAGGATGATGACTGGATACAGATTTTCACCTTTGATGCTTGAGTTTATAGGCTTTGAGCTACAACCAACACCCAGGGGTTGGATTATTGCTTGGTGTTACCTGTGAAGAACTGTGATCTTGTTGGGTAACTGCTGCATGTGGATCTCTGTTCTAGAGTGCAGATAGTGTAAATAGTCTATAAATAGTGTAGACAGGCAATAAACAGTGTAGTAGCCTTCCTTCCTACAAGGCTTCTACACTATTTATTCATGGAATGATAGAAGCACTTCCTCTTCTCCAAATGATGAAGGCCTAGAGGCATGGGCCTGTTGTTTTGTGGTCAAGTGCATGGACAGGCTTATTAGTATTATGAATAGGTAATCTAAGCTAATATATATACACTCAGCATTTACCATGTAAAGCATGTTATGCTAAGTGGTTTCTGTTATTTTCTTTAGCACACTCAACAGGCTTGTGTGCATGGTCTTATAAAAATTATTTATTTGTGGAAACTCAACTCAACCTGCACCAAGCCACTCGATAAAATTAGATACCAGGTTTTTGTCCTCTGATTGTGCCCTTCTGCTCCACCCGCTCACACTGCCTCCGTTGTCAGCTATCACTGGGCCGTGGACAGGAACACTGGGCTATCAGGTGACACTGGCTCTTGTGCCAGGACTACCAGCCACGGGCTAATTGAACTTGGGAAGTGACTCACCTCTTGGGGGATTTTTTCATCTGCATTCTCTGAACTCAGATGATCCATACCATTTCTTCCAGCTGTAACATTCTGAGATTTTAATATTTCCATGGCTGTCATGTTCACTCCCCACATTTTTTAAGTATCTAGGTCAGGGCCTCCCTAGGTGAGAGGGTGATTACAGGTTTAATCAGGGCAGATCCTGAGGCAGCTCCTGACAGCGTGAAGCCACCACTTATTGCTTTCTCTCTGTGCCTTTCCCGCGGGTTACCAGCAGAATTAAATAGCTGACACTCCCCCAGCCTGGGCTCCAGGAAAAGCCACGAGACAGCCTGCTAGGTCAAGACACAGGCTCCTCTGGCTCCTAGAACACTTGTCCGATGGCCTGACGGGCTAGTTTTAGTGCCTGGTATTTATTATCTTTGTGGAACCTTGGCCAGGAGCCTGGAGCCTGGACGTGCAGGGTTGAGTGATTAGACATGGGGCTCTCATACATCTAACTTTAAAAAAATCTCAATTACATCAGAAAAAGGGTCCAGGGTAACAGATGGGGTCCTGGGGACGATCGTGTAAATAACAAACAAGTGCACTTGCCATGATGCATGGCTGGTCCCAGGGAGCAGGAGGAGCTGGCGTTGGTGTCTGGGCATGCTCCCCAGCTGGGCATCCAGAGGTGGAACATCCAGCAGGTGGCAGCACTCACAAACGGCACAGCCCGCGATGCCACCTGCAGGGTCCTGGGGGGTGTGGGCTCTGGGTGAGGGGGTTGGGGGTGGCGGTGGTGAGGTGTTCTGCGATTTCACAGGGGCTGGCCAGAGAAGTGTTTTATGAAGCAGGTGGGTGGAGTCAGGAAATGAGTACACGTCCAGAATCTTGCAGAGACAGAGTGGAGAAGGCACAGACCAAGGCAGTTAAGTTTGATTTGGCAGTGACCCCTTGGATGGTACACTGTACCCCTGGAAACATAATTCAATGACAGAGGACACCTTTTCATTGAAAGGGAGATGGAGAGATCTTTAATCCAAACAGCGTTTTTGTAGATTAAGAATCGGAGGCCCTTGGGGAAGAGGCTGCCCAGCTTGGTTGGTAGATGGCCCTGATCTAGACTCCACAAATGCCTGGATCCCTGGGTTCTTCTTCGTTCCTGCTTCACTCAGCTCAGCTTCCTGTAGTGACCAGCTATGTTTGTGAACAAGAATTTGGTCCCTTGCTTCTGTGGGTGTCCCTGGGATCTGACAAGATGACAAAAAATTTGGGGCTATATGGACCTCCTTGAAGAGTATAAGGCTCCATAGCCTGTGTTTGTCTGGAACGCCATGGCCAGAGAACCATTCTATCCTTTTCTCATATGCACACAACGCACACACATGACACACATGCTTTGCTTTCCTCTCCTTGACGGTGGTCTTTTCTTTCTGTGTGTTCATCGTCACTCATGGTGAAGAGTGCTTGTTGAATGGTTCTCTGGCCATTAGGCTGCAGGCAAAGACACACAGGCCAGCGAGGTCCAGTGGTATGAGGAGCTGTGGGGCCCCATCGAAGGGCACTGCTCCTGCAATGTAATGGCCAAGGCTGGAGTCTCTGCTCTGCCACTTCCGGACTTGGGACCTAGAATCAGTCACCTAACTTATCTGAGCCACCTTCGTAGGATGGAGCTAGAATTTGGAAGCAACCAAGTGGCATATTCAATGTGAAGGGGCTTTACATAACCTATAAAGTGCCATGCAAATGTGAAACGTTCTGATTCTAATCTGAAGTCAGGGGAAGTTGTTGTTGGCTGGATTTAGGGATGGAAGAGTATGTGAAATTGGCTTACGGTGGGGCCTCAGAGGATGGGGGCTTGGTGGGAAGAGGAGGTAAAGAGTCAAGAATAAAGATGAGACTCTGTACTCAACACAGCATGTGGAAGGGTTGGGCAGGAACCAGCCTGGGAGCAGGAGGTGTTCTAGGTGGGACAGGAATAAAGGTTTGTCAGTGGGCATGCAGAAGATGGGTATGAGGAGCTTGGGTTTGCTTCATGAAATGGGGAGTCACTTGGATAGTCTTGAATGGAGTGATATGACAAACAGCGCTTTGTGTGATCTACTAGGTGGTAGCTAAAAGAATAGATTTATTCAAAGTTAAATATTGAGTGCCTGACACTGTGGTAGATGCTAGGTGTATAATGGTCAGTGAAACTGGATAAAGTTCCTAATTCATGGCACCTAGAGTCTAGTGATGAACTGAGGACATGGGGCTGCTGGAGAATAGGGAGGGAGTTTTCTAGGGTCTATAGGATCCATGCATGAGGTTCCATTCGTACTCAAGATTGATCACCAAGGCCAGGTGCAGTGGCTTACACCTTAATCCTAGCACTTGGGGAGGCTAAGGTGGGAAGATTGCTTGAGGCCAGGAGTTGGAGACCAGCCTCAGCAGCATAGCAAGATTCCATCTCTAAAAAGAAGAAAACAATAAGTAAATGAGCTGGACATGGTGGTGTGCACCGTGGTCCCAGCTACTTGAGAGGCTGAGGCAGAAGAATCACTTGAGCCCAGGAGTTGACTGTTACAGGGAGCTATGATTGTGCCACTGCAGTCCAGCCTGGGTGACAGAGTGAGACTCTGTCTCTTAAAAAAGAAAAGATTAATCCCCAAGAGAAGGGTGGTGGGCATCTTGTAATGGGGCATTTTCCAAGAAGATGTAAATCCCAACCACGATTGTTAAAGGTATCATCGCTGATATCAGAGCAGACCCAATCGAATTGTGAAGCCTGAGATCTCCATGAAAAGCCTGTGACAGATTCCAGGGCAAGCCATATCTCAAAGGAATGGTTTGCAGTTGCTTTTAGTTCTGCATGTGTTACCTCTTGATGCCCCAATATATTAGACATGGACTTTACCTCTAGAAGTCATCCTCTTTGGGAGCATTGGCTTTCTCTCTCTATTCCTCCTAACGATTTATTTCAGTTTGTGCCAGTGCACAGTTTTTGAGCATCTCCTTTGTACAAGTTAGAGTCATTTATCTCAGCTCTTGGACACTGGGGGATATGGCAGAATGTGCTATATGAGTGGCAGAAATAAAAGGCCACCATCCAGGAGAGGAAAGCAGACCATGTGTGAGCATTGTGTGTGCATTGTGTGCATATGAGACAAGGAGGATGGTTCTCTGGCTGTGGAACTGCAGGCAAAGACAGACCGTGGGGCCTTATACTCTTTAAGGAGGTTCATAGAGCCCCAAATTGCTTGTCAGGTTGTGAGATATCAGACATCCACAAGGGCAAGGGGCCAAATTCTTGTTCACAAACATAGCTGGTCACTACAGGTAGCTGAGCTGAGTGTAGCAGGAATGGAGAAGGAGCCAGGGAACCAGGGGTCTGGGGACACTAGATCAGGGTCTGCTACCAAGCAAGCTGGGCAGCCTCTTCCCCAAGGGCCTCTGTTTCTTAATCTGCAAAGATGCTGTTTGAATTAAAGATCTCTCCATCTCCCTTTACCAAATATTCAATTTCCTCTTCATTCCCAAATAGCAGGATCCTGGTTTTTAGGTGGGCACATTTCCAGGAGGAATAGCTAGGGTGCTCAAAGAATGCTGTTCTAAGCCTTTCTGGCAGCTAGGTGTAGTTACACAGCTAAGTTCTGGTAAAAGAGATGCAAACAGGTGTTGTGTGAGATCCTGGAATAACTTTTTCTTTCTTTCTCCATTCTGATGCTTTTAACATGGCCCCTGGGCAGCCCTCCATAATCAGAGCCAGGGATGCTGGAAAGATCCTAGGTCTCTCATAACCACAGGGCATCCATATAAGACCAAACTTCCTATCTCTCGGGCTCTTTTCCTGGAGAAAGACATAAATTTCTATCTCATTTCTAGTGCCACCATCCAGGCACTGTGAAACCTAATCCTAACGGACACATTGGGATACAAGGTTCTTTTCTTTATTTGAGTCCAAAATTCACCCTCTGATCCTACGTTGAACATCTCTGAACCAAGTCTTGACAGCTGTCCTAGGTCCACAATTATTCTTTACCTCCTCTGGGTACACAGCCTCTGAAATACCTATGGTATTTCTTAAAGGCTTTTGGTTGGGTTTAGAGATGAAGAAACAGGCACAAAGCATATGTGACAATGATTAGCACAGGGTCGGTTGTGTAATGGCTGCTGAAGGAACAAACGTTACCAGAGCCTGGTTTGAAGATTTCTGTCCACTTCCAACCCCTCATGGGTGTGTGCTGACACATCTCATCACTTCGATTGTCAATCCCCATCCCTCTTTCTGTTGAATCAATGACTTCAGGAATTTCCACGTTTATTTTATTTATTTATTGTTTTTACAGTTCCCTCTCTATAGCTTTATTTCTGGGAAAACGGGTCCTGCAAAGCCCCAGCATCCTAGGCGAGTCCTCCAAGTACGCAGCTCCTCTGGTTTCTCAGTACAAAACATGGATTGTGCGTAACAGTAGTTCAAAAATTCCTGCAAATACTCTTTCTGCCAGATTGATTCTTGAGCCTATGTGATTTTATGAGAGCGTGTTGCTGCCAAAACTCTGTTATCTCTTTTTCCAGTAGTGTGACATGTAATCCATGATGGTTTATGGATGGGAGTCTGCCTCTTCTTTGCCTCCTGGATGCCTTGTGCATTTTTACAGAGGCCTGATGGTCACAGTGGTTAATGCAATAGGGGTCACCATGGACACAGAGCAGGCTGGCAGGGGAGCCATTTGCAGGGTGTGAACTATTTGGCATCTTCTATATCACACAGCCCAGGGAGAGGCACCCTTAACACAGGACTAGGTCTCCCCCTCATTACAAATAGAAGCAAGAGGGCACTTTCTATGATGGCATTGACTTTGAACAACAGTATCTGGTTTCAGAAACCTATTCAAAAGGTAAATGAGTAAGAGGATTCACTCCATCAAGATGGAATCAGAAGTAAAAAGGTCATTAGTCCTCTACTTTTTAAAAATGTGCATTTTAAAAAACCAATGCTATATGCAAGTACTGGTTTTATAAAAAGAAACATCACATAAATTGATAAAGTGTTGTATGTGCACATAATGAAAGGTAATTCAGCCTTAAAAAAGAAGAAAGTCCTGCCATTTACAACAATCTGGATGAACCTAGAAGACGTTACGGTAATCGAAATAAGCCAGTCACAGAAGGACAGATATTGCATAATTCCACGTATATGAGGTATGTGGAATAGTTAAACTCAGAAGCAGAGAATAGAATGGTGTTTGCCAGGGACTGGGGAGGGCATGGAAAGGGAAATTGTTACTGTATGTGTATAAAGTTTTAGTTTTGCAAGATGATTAAGTTTTAGAGATGTGTGCACAACACAGTGCCTATAGTTAGCCATACCGTATTGTACACTTTAAAATGTTAGAGATAGGTTTAGTACCTTGATTGTGGTGATATCACAGGTGTATACATATGTCCAAACTCATTAAAATACATACATTAAATATGTACAATTATATATCATTTGTATCTTAATAAGGCAAATATATATAATATGTAATAATGTAAATATATATATATGATATGAACCAAAAAAAGACATAAGAAAGAAAACCTTGGACTCTAAGTAGAGTCAATGAAAACACGATTTCCTTAGCACTCACCACACCCCACCCAGAGGAAACTGTGGTTAGAATGTGTGTGTGTAGGCCAGGTGCGGTGGTTCATGCCTGTAATCCCAGCATTTTGGGAGGCCAGGGTGGGTAGATCACCTGAAGTCAGAAGTTCGAGACCAGTCTGGCCAACATGGTGAAACCCCGTCTCTACTAAAAATATGAAAAATTAGCCAGGCGTGGTGGCGCACGCCTGTAGTCCCAGCTACTCCAGAGGCTGAGACACGAGAATCGCTTGAACCATGGAGGTGGAGGTTGCAGTAAGCTGAGATGGTGCCACTGCTCTCCAGCCTAGGTGACAGAGTGAGACTGTCTCAAAAACAAACAAACAAAAGAATGTGAGTGTGTATGCTTTGGAGCTTCTTCTGTCACTGATTAGAATAGATTATCTGGTCCTGATCCTGAATTGAGGCAGAAATGTTATTATTACCAACCCACAGGGCAGCTAACACGTTTATGGCTTGCCTAACACTGGGTGGCCTAGTTGGAGGCGAGGTTGAAGCCATCACAAAGTCCAGCAAGAGAGCCAACTCGGTGCCTGTCAGACTGGGATGGGGTCTAACTGGCCTGTAGCTTAGATGTTGCTGCTGTTTCTTTCATTGCATTCATTGAGCACCTACTTTGCTATGGGTACTATATTCCCATGGACATCATTCTATTTAAAATAAAAAATTCCTTAAGAGATATGGATCATTCCTACTTTAGAAAATGAGGCATAGAAAAAAAGGATGACTGACTGAAGGTTCATGAATTTTCAGTTAAAAATTTGAACAATGACCTTGCTAAAATCAACCCCCTTTCTTCCTCCTTCAACAGCGTCTTTGCCCAGTGTATGTGTGTGTGTGTGTGTGTGTGTGTGTGTGTGTGTGTGTGTGTGTGGCTGCCTTCTGTTCACAGGTCACACCTTTCCCAGCATCTGCGTTAAGAAAGGATCCTGGAGACCAGGTCTTGGTGCACACACCTTGCTTTGTCACTCTTCACACTTGTCTCCAGGCTACACCAGGAGCTGTGTCGTGCCAGGGCTGCCAAGAGCTGCCTTTTCCTTCTCTGGCTTCTCTCTTATTTTTTTTAGAGCCCACTGGGCAGGACTAATATGCAGTAAAACTGATTTGTATACTTTCCAGCCCTGGCTGAGAACAACAGCCGTATATATTAGTTGGGAGGTATTTAATGGATGATTTATAAGATGTTCAAGATAAAATTGGAGAGATACATGGGGAGCGTTGAGGTGCAACATTCTTGAGGAACAGAGAACATTAAGTGCTTGATTGGCTGGGATGATTTAGAGGGCAGCCCCGGGCAGCCGTCCAGTCATCCCGATGTCGTTCCAGCTGCATCGTGGGCTGCGGCTTCTCTCCCAATGGCTGCAGCCCGCAACGTGGGTCTGGGATAGAGATCAGATCTCAATGGAAACTTGTGCTTCATCTATGACCAAGGCCTGAGGGCTTTCCTTCCCACACCCACTTAGGGGTGCAGCTTGAATTCTGTAGAACGGAGCATAACACTCAGAGGGCGAGATGTGTCCTGGGGAATGGCCTCTAGCAGGTAAACTGATCTTGATCTTTTTTTTTTTTTTAGAGCAGTTTAGTGTAACAGTTCAGGGAAATTCAAAAAGAAACCCTGAATGAGTGCGTGGCATGTTCTAGACAGTTAGGTCTGGGGGAATAGAGATAAGGAAGTCAACAGAGGGTCCCCAGATTCAGAAAACTCGTTGCTTTTCCTCTCTTGATATTTTCCAAACAAAACGACGATACCTGCTCTGAGAGAAAATGTCAAATCAGAACTATTTAGGAAAAGCTGTCTCTCTGATCACTGATTCCTAACACAATAAAGACACTGAGACATCATTCGTCTGAAAACTATTCTTCCCGTATTTATTTAGTATGCACACAGCCCCCCTTGCTCACGGTCTTGGTCACTCGTGGTGTCGGTGGGACCCACGGTACCTTGTAGCTTCCTCTTGACAAAACTATAACATAGCTAAGTAGCTCCGTGCCTCCCCTCTCCAAAGATCCCCTTCCTTTCTTTCTTCTCCCATATCACCCTCCTCCCCCAAACGAACAAGATTCACCGACCCTGCACCATCTGCGGCACCATCACGAAGCTCCTGCTGCTGTAGCATTTCCAAAACTGTCATTTGCATCCAGACTTTTAAGGACAAAATAACTCTGAGACCCAAACAAACGATTTCCCTAGTGGTGGAATTTCTCTCAGTGACGGGAGAAGATACTTGAGAGAATAAACAAGGAGATGATCCTTCCTGGTCTTGTCACATCCGACTCCATGGATGGGTACCTTTTTTTATTTTTAGAAATGGGGTCTTGCTATGTTTCCCAGGCTGCAGTGCAGTGGCTGTTCACAGGCGTGATCCCACTACTGATCAGCACAGAAATTTAACCGGCTGTTTTCTACTGGGGCCAGTTCACCCCTCCTTAGGCAATCTGGTGGTCCCCTGCCACAGCCTTCTCATTCTCTCTAGCTGCCCCTCCCAGACCACTGGGATGGATGACAGAAAGAACCCTGGGTGTTCACTCTTAGAAGGTGCACTCACAACCTTTTTGGGGTGTGATCCGTGGCATATCCAGACCTTTGATTCTAGGGGTCCAATCAGAAAACCTGGCTATTGCAAATAGAAATATGAATTTACCCAAAGGATGGAATGGGAAGAAAGTTGTTTATTATAGAAAAAAGAAGACATTGAGTCCATTTGCAAACATTCAGGAGAGAAGGAGGTTAGTTCCTGTGCCAGGTGACAGATTTGCTCATGACCATAAGTGACCATGCACCAGGTGACAGGTTTAGTCATCCACATTCCTGCAGCTTTTTACAGTTGAGAAATTTGAGGACCAGAGAAGTTAAGTGGCTAGGGAAGGCTACCCCACTAGTCAGTGGCAGATTCCAGATTTGTATCCGCATTACTTGTTATTAAAGTTTAGGCTTTAATAATAATCTCTGGAGTGAGGCCTCTCTGTGGGGAGGAGGGTGCCTGCTGGCCCACCCACCCAGGGCCATGTTTGTGGCTTCCCAAAAGTGCCATCTGTGTGTACAGGGCTGGCCTTCCTGGTCCTTGCCCCTGCTTTCAACTGTAGTGGCACCTTGTCTGCCCCCAACCCTGCAGCTCTGGTTGATGAAGAAAGAATGCAAGCTAATTAGCCACATTCCTGTTTTACGAAGGGTGTAAGAGAGATCCAACAAGAGCTTCCTGTTTTTTTTTTTTTTTTTAATTTGTTTATTATTATTATACTTTAAGTTGTAGGGTACATGTGCATAACGTGCAGGTTTGTTACATATGTATACTTGTGCCATGTTGGTGTGCTGCACCCATCAACTTGTCGTTTACATCAGGTATAACTCCCAATGCAATCCCTCCCCCCTCCCCCCTCCCCATGACAGGCCCCTGTGTGTGATGTTCCCCTTCCTGAGTCCAAGTGATCTCATTGTTCAGTTCCCACCTATGAGTGAGAACATGCGGTGTTTGGTTTTCTGTTCTTGTGATAGATTGTTTTTGAATAATGGCTGCACTGTGGCTTCTCTGTAATCAGCAGCTCCAAGGTCAGAACACACTTCAGACATCAATATCCTCAGCAAACAGTTCCCAACCATGGCCAAGGCACTGTGATAGGCCTGGGGAGAGAGGGGAATATCAGACGCTCTTGAGAAGTTAATTTAATTCAATGTAATTGGAGTTTGCTGAGGTCTATGTGTGCTGGATATCGTGAAAGGTGATGAGAAGATTAAGATAGAAGCGAGATTGAAGCGTCTTACTGTCTAGTAGGAGAAGTAGGCTATGCTGATGAAAACTCTATTAAAATACGAGATAGCGTATACTTAGTCCATATAAGTAGGGATTGAAACACGAAGAAGTCAAATACTAGATGTGTTCTCGGAAGACCTGGATTCAACTCAGCGCTTCACCTAGCTGTGCGGTCTTAAGCAAGTCACTTAACTTCTCTGAACCTCACTTTTCTGAACCATAAAGAAAATAGTTACAACGTGAGGTTATCCTGAGGTATAAATAAAAGATTACGATTAGTTTAAAATTATTCAACTTTATATCTGACATCTAGATGCAGATAAAATTTTAGACAAATAATTATATATTGGGGGCTGAACATGCTGCTTTATTTTTTTTGATGGTTTAAAAAAACACTTATTTAGCTCACAGTTTTGTTGGTTGGCAATTTGGGCTGGGCTCAGATGGGCAGCTCTTCTGCTGATCTTGCCTGAACTCTGCTAGATCTCTATGTGTGTCTGTGGTCAGCCAGCGGGTTGGCTTACAGTTGGACAATCTGGAATCTCGAATGGCCATGCTTACATGTCTGGTGGTCAGCATGCTGATATTTCTGATATTTCTGTCATCATCCAGCAGGCTAGATCAGGTTTCTCACATACTTAGTTGAGTTCGAATCTAGCAGATTAAAAACCTAGGAAAACCCAATTAAAGTGGCAACAGATGCTTGGGTACTTTAAAAAGAGGATAAAAATAACTCATCATCTTCTGTCTTTCACCACTACAGGGATAGGAGAAATCCATGTGGGTCAGTGTAACCAATGGTCAGGGAAGTCTTCCTTGAGGAGGGAGATTTTGAGCTGGGATTGGGAAGATGATCAGAGTCTAGGGCTGGTGTAGAATGGTGGGTGCTCCAAGGATCTTGCGAGGCTCTTAAGGGAGGAAACATCCTTACTGATCATTGACAGGGAAGGAAACCAGGTCTAATGTAAAGAAGATTTTCCCTTGTCACACTGTAGTCTCCATGCCTGGCCATCAGCAGATGCTTGCCCCAAAGGGTCTCCCCCATTAAAGGGGAGGATGAGGGGGAAGGAGGAGTCTGGGAGAGTGAATATAAGGTTTATTTTGGAAGAATTTTAGATTTACAGAGAAGTTGCAAGATAATACAGATAACTTCTATATATCCTTCACCAAACATCCCTTAGTGTGAATACCTTACTTAACTATTGTACGTTTGTCAAAACTATGCAATTAACACTGGCACAATATTATTAACTAAACTACTCACTGTATTCAGATTTCACTAGTTTTTCCAGTGATGTCCATTTTTCTTTTTTTTAAGGATCCAGTTCAGGATATCACATTGTATTTGGTCACCATGTCTTCTCATTTCTTGCCAGATCTGTGACAGCTTCTCGTTCTTTATTTCCTAAAGTATCCAGGTCACGATAGAGAATTGGCACTTGGAAGAATGCATTTCAGTTTGGTTTGTCCAATGTTTTCTCATGATTACACGAGGTTTTTGAACTTCAGAAAAAAAGTCACAGGGGTGATGCGTCCTTCCCGTCTCTTCTTAGCAGGGGGTACATTATCTGCACAGCTTTCATTGATGATGCTGACCTTGATCATCTACTCAAGGTGGTGTCTGCCAGGTTTATTCCCTATAGAGTTACTTTTTCTTTTCTCTACTCCATTCTTTGGAAGGAAACCACTAGGTGTAGCCCACAGCTAAGGGGAAAGGAATTAAGTTGGGGCTGAAAGAATGTTTTTAACTTTATATTTTGAAATAATTGTGGATGTGCATCCAATTGTGAGAAATAATTCAGAGAGATGCAGTGTGCTCCTCACTCCTTTTTCCACAGTAGTGATGTCTTGCATCATCATAGCGTGATTTTATAACCAGGAAATTGCCGTTGATAGAATCTACCAACCTTATTAATATTTCCCCATTTTATATGCATGAGTGTGTGTGTGTGTGTGGTGAGGGAAGGATTTTAGTCCCATGCAGTTTTATGCCTGAGTAGATTTGTGTGATCAGCACTGCAGTCAAGACACGGAACAGTTCCATTGTGTTGGGAATCCCTGGCGTTGCCTTTTTATAGCCACAGCAACTTCCCTCTGCCCGCCCACAACGCCTGACCATCACTCATCTTTTCCTTTTCTCTAACATTGTCATCTCAAGAATGTTATAAACATAGAATCACGTAGTTGGTAACCTTTTGGTATTAGTTTTCTTTTCACTTGCCATCATTCCCTCGAGATCCATCCACATTGTTGCCTATATCTGTAGCTCATTTCTGGTTATGGCTGAGTCCTATTCTATGGTTTGGAGGTACCACCATTTGTTTAACCTCTCGCCCAGTGAAGGATATTTGGGTGGCTTCCAGTTTTTGGCTATTACAAATAAATCTGCAATGAACATTCACATGCAGGTTTTGGTGTGAACAACATTTGGATTTCTCTGGGATAAATGCCTGTGGAAGATTGATTTTGAACAGAGTCCAGGGCATTCGTGGTTTTGCTCTCTCCTTCTTGATGCCCAATTTGATCTTGGGCTGGTGTCTCGCTACAGCATCTCCACTGCCCCTCCCTGAGGCTACCTAGCGAAACAAGTGAGGCAGTGCAGTTGCCTTTCAAATTGGCACGAGGGGAATCAGTTCTTTCCTTCTTTCTGGGCTGTGATGGGCTGGACTGACAAGGAAGGCAAGCCGAAGCCCTGGTTCTGTGAGGAGTGAACTCAGGGCTTCTACCAAAGATTCATCCTGGGTTCCCTCTGCCCTTGGCTTGCTTGTGGCAACACCATGAGAAATGTACCATCTGAAAAGGCTCAGGGAAGCTGCAGGAACCAGAGTCAGGCCATTTGGGGTGAGCTGTGTGAGCTGGGGTAACTCGCATGGTCTAAATGTTCATTAGCTGCTCGTTTACATGTGGCGCAGTGAACTGACACACACTCACTCCCCTTCTTTTGGAGTAGAGATTTAAGTGTCAGGTATACTCTAGCGGGGACCTCACCACTAGAAGGCTAAAATACATCCATTTGCAGCTGTTACGGTGACCCTTGCAATGAGAAGTCCACTGCTCCGTAGTGCAGTAACATTAGGGTTATGGTTTCACAGGGAGCGTTTCACAGGGATCAAAATCCAAATGATTTTGATGAACATCGTTTAAAGGAGCAGAAAAGCCCCATTAGTTGGGACAATGTGCATCCCTTTTGTGAGACCGCGCTGTGTTTTCACCACAAAATAATGCTTTCTTTGATGAAGTGTCTTGACTTTTTGGGTAATTGGTGAGAAAATTAGGCACTGCTCTTGCTGGCAGGGAGTCTGAACAGAACTGGGCCATCCAACCTTCCCCTCATTCTTGAGACCAGAGTCCTCCTCCTGGAAGCTGGGCCAGCACAGGGCAAGTCTCCTGGCCTGCGGCACTGGAGTTTGTGAGACATAGGGAGAGGACAAGCCAGAGCGCCTCATTCTTCCTTGAGCTGGAGCGGAGGGTTTGGGACATGGACTGGCAGCTGCCAGGAGATGACAGACAGAGGGTTGAATAAAGAGTAAGAGAAGCAGGTGGCCAATATGTGAGGTAAAGGACTAGTCTTGGAAACTTCTTCGCATGCATATGTTGGAATGGGCCTGCTCACCATCACTGACCTTGGTGGGTTTGTGGTCTGGGCAAGAATGAGGCTCTGGTCTTATGGTATGAGTCTCTGTGAAAGACTGTGCTACGGGGCCACTGCCGCTCATCTCTTCCCAAGGTGCAGCGTCCATTTTCAGGGTGAAACCTCTGCTCACCCGGTACCTGACTCCTTCTCCATGGGTTAGCCGGGGACACTGAGAGACAGGTCATATGAGGCACTGCCATGTTTAGATTTCACTTGAAATGAGGGGTTGCCAGAATTAAGATTTTATCTGTATACAGGTCTCCAGAATAAGATGTGCTCACCGCAGGAGGTGCCCAAGGTAATCCACTATGGTGCATAAAAACAATGGAACTTCTCTCCATATTATTATAAGCTTCGCTTTAAAGAAATTATATGTCTGATTTTCTAATTTTTAGGTCAATAAAATTATACAATTTCATAAATAAATAAATGCTCATATACTAAAAAGAGGGATTATATTAGTGTGGTCCCCAAGCCTGCCTGGTCACCAAGACATTGAGAGATTCTGAAACAAATGTCAAATTCTGGGGCTCACACTAGAGGCCCTGAAGAAGTTCCATGGGGGAGACAGGAATCTGTATATTTTATTGACTTTCCAAATGATTTTGATGAACAACCAGTTTTGAGGGAGACTGCATAAGATGATCTCTAAGGGAGCAGAGGACGTGCAAACACAAAGGTGGAAGCGGGTCATTATTTTTATACTCAGTATCCTTGTATCATGAAATTCCAAAGCTTTCTGCGTGCTCTTGTTCCCTTAATTTTCCCCTTTCAGGCATGGCAGTAAGAAAAATGCTACACAATTTGCAATGCTTTTGAGAGAAGGTGAAGCCCAAGAGGAACATTTCTTCTAAATTTCTTACTTCTCAGAAATATTTGGAAATTATTCACCTGACAGAAAGGTCAGCTGGAAAGAACAGTTCACCACAAATTTGGGTTTCCTGGAAAAGCCAAACAATGGAGATTCTCATTGCTTCAGAGCTACATTTTTGAAAGAACCTTCTCTACTCACTCTCTACTAATCTCCCACTAAAATGATACCAGCTGGCAGCTTGATCGGCAGTAGTCTGACTTCCTCTCCCACCGCTGCCCTGAAACAGCTCTGACTCACATCCCCAGCGACCTGCTCTTTGTCCGATTCCAAGGCTTTTCCATAGTTCTCATGCTGCGTACCGTGACTCACCCTACACGACTCTCCTGTGTTTCACAGAATGGATCGCTCCCTTCTGCTGTCTCCATGAAACCATTTTCCCATGGATTTTTTGTAATCTCTGGACATTCCTTGTGGTCTCTTCTTCTCGGTGTGTCTTTTTCTGGTCTTTCACAGATTGCTCTCCTCAGTCTCTTTTCCTGGAAAGCCACATGCTCTATACCCCATCCTGTGTGATCTGATTCACCCCCTTCCCCGGGCTTCCAGTATCACTTGTACCTGGTGACTTCTTAATCTGAAGCCCAGATCTCTTTTCCTAAATCTCCACTTTAAATTCTACACATCCCAAACTACAGGGATCTTCCTCCCCAAACACACTCTGCCAGCTTTGTTAGTTTTGGGAATGGCATTACATGCAGTTGGCCGAGCTGGAAGTCTAGATGTCTTCGTCTCTGGAAGTCTGTTCCTTCTTTATCCCATGCTTACTCCTCTCTTATCCTCTCATTCCTGGACTATAGCAAAACCTCCTAAATGGCTTTCATCTTACCACTCACTGTGCAATTTACAAAGTGATCTTTATATAGCACATATTTCGCCATGTTTTTGCCCAGTTTAAAACATTTGCCAAATTCCATCGTCTGTTACCATCTATAACACCAGCTCCTTAAAGCTCTTTGCTGTCTTGCTCTGTCTGGCCTCTCCAGTTTCTTCTGCCATCCTGCTCCATCTACCAGCCCTTGTTGCAAGCCTTCTGTGCTTCAGCCACACTGGACTTCGAGAGATCGCTAAACATGCCCTGGGTTTCCTGGATGAGGCCAGACTCTGTGCTAGGAATGCCCTGTTTTATAATGTTTTCTCCACTTGATAAAACCCTACCCATCTTTCAAAACCTGTTTTATTGACGGAATGTTTTGTTTCCCCAAAATTCATATATTGAGGTCCTAATACCCCACGTAGTGTTATTTGGAGATGGGACCTTTGGGAGACTATTGGGTTTAGATGAGGTCGCCAGGGTGAGCCCTGGTCTGATGGGGTTAGTGCCCTTACAGGTAGAGACACCAGAGAACTTGCTCTTTCTCTCTCTGTCATGTGAAAGTACAGCAGGAAGGTGGCCATCTTCAAGCCAGGGAGAGAGCCCTACCCAGAATCTGACCTTGCTAGCAACCTCATCTCAGACTTCCAGGCTCCAGAAATGTAAGAAAATACATTGCTATCATTTAAGCACAAAGTCTGTGGTATTTTGTTATAGAGCTCAAGCTGACTAAGACAGTCCAGTTCTCACATTCTTTGTGAAGCATTTTTGGACCCTCTGGACAGAATTGAACTCAGAATTCATGAGGCTTCCACATCATTTTGTTCATGGTGCTAATCGAGCGCTTAGCGTATTTTATTATGATTCCACCATCTGCCTCCTTCAGTCCTGCCAGTGAGAAGCAGGGAGTGTGTTTAGTTCATCTTTCTATTCCTAATAGCGCAGTAATTGGCACGTGGAAACTTCTTTAATACGTGTTTATAGAACAAATGATGCCTTAAGCTTCCACAAAGAGATAAGAATAATAGTAATCATGAAAACCGTATGAACTAGCATATATTTATTTATTTATTTTTGAGACAAAGTTTCGCTCTTGTTGCCCAGGCTGGAGTGCAATGGCACAATCTCAGCTCACTGCAACTTCTGCCTCCCAGATTCAAGTGATTCTCCTGCCTCAGCCTCCCGAGTTGCTGGGATTAAAGGCATGAACCACCATGCTTGGCTAATTTTGTATTTTTAGTAGTGACAGGGTTTCACCATGTTGGCCAGACTGTGATCCACCCATGTCGGCTTCCCAAAGTGCTAGGATTATAGGTGTGAGCCCCTGTGCCCAGCCCAAACTGGCATTTATTGAAGCCTACTATGTTCACGGCACTTAAAATACATATTTAGACCTCATATTGGCTCTATGGAATGGGAATTGTGAGTAATATTGTCCCCATTTGATAGAAGAAAGACTGAGGCACAGAAAGGATCAGGGTCAGTAATTTTCCCTAAGTATGTTTGCAGGAACCACGTGTGAAGTCTCAACAGCCTGACTTCTTTTCCTGCTTCTCTAGTCTAGAGCTGAAGGCTCATTCTTTCCTGAGTAGGGATTGATGAGGAGGGAGAGGGGTTGGGGGCTTCAGGGAAGGAGCAGAAGTGCAGAGAGAGGCTGGGATCTAGAATCAAAGCATCTGCCCTTTGCAATTTAGCTGGGCTAGGTTGGCGTTGCAACTGCAGTTTTCTTATCTCAGGTTGGGGGATTGAAAAAGAGAATAACAGAGACAAAGAGATTTTCCTGACAAGACAGCACCGGGTTGACACGTCCAGTCTTCACCATCACCTCAGTCAAATCTCCAAGTGAGAGAAGGAGGAGAAAATCACTCTAGGTTTGAGGAGTATTTCCTTTAAAGCATGTAGTCAAATGGCCTCACCACCAGACAAGCGGATCACATACAGATGATTTAGCTGCCATATCACTGAGTTCATGGAGTGAGGAATTCCCATTCCCATCTCCAAGAGGACTGGAACTAAATAAAGTTGAACTGACACCTGACAGTGAGGTGCTCGGGAATCTATCTCAGTTCCTATTTAAAGGTGCAAAGCCTTATTTTAAATTAGTTTCCCAGGGTTTGGATAAGACACTCCAGGGTATCAAAATATAAATTTTCTTGCACTGTAAAAAGCTTCCTTTGCTTAGAAAGTTTCAAAATATTTCTGTACCACATGCTTCTCCACCTCTTCGGAACTGTAAAGCTCAGAATAATAGTAATAATAATTACTATTCTTTCCTTATTTTGTTTTTAAATATAGAGACAGGGTCTCGCTGTGTCTCCCAGTTTGGAGTGTAGTGGCATGATTTTAGTTCACTGCAGCCTTGAGCTCCTGGACTCAAGTAATCATCCCACCTCAGCCTCCCATGTAGCTGGGACTACATGCATGCGCCACTATGCCTGGCTAATTTTTAATTTTTTGCTTGTAGACATGAGGTCTCATTATGTTGTGCAGACTGGTCTTGAACTTCTGGCCTTAAGTGATCCTCCTGCCTTGGCCTCCCAAAGCACCGGGATTACAGGCATGGGCCATCATGTAGCGTAATAGTTACTATTATTTCTGCCAGGTACTTTCCTGTATTATCTCACTGAAATATCACTCATCCCTTATGGGGCAGGTAGTATTATTATCCTAAATTTGTAAATGAGAAGACTGAAGCTCAGAGAGGTTAGGTCACTTGCTCAAAGTCACACAGCTAGTGAGGGAGATAAATGGGTATGTTTGCATTCTGCCCAGTCTGTAACTGATGGAACTATGAAATTCTACTTCAACGTTGAGTAACGCAGGCTACCCAAGCTGTGAACTCTGGAATTTAGGGCACCTAGCCCTCTGCTCAGGGTTTCTTTGCCAGGACCCAATTTGGGCTGGAAGTTTTAGTTTGTGGGTGATCTGGGTGGGAGATAACTGCTTAGTGTATGGCCTTGAAGTAGTTCATATCCACCTTACGTCTCAGTTTTCCCATGTATAGTAAGGGTGACAAACCTCACCCACTAAGTTCTGACACATCTAGCAGGACCATATAATAAACGGGTTTAAGAAATTTCAGGCTGGGTGAGGTGGCTCATGTCTGTAATCCTCACACAGTTTGAGAGGCCGAGGCAGGATGAGTGTTTGAGCCCAGGAGTATAAGGCTTCAGTGAACTATAATTGTACCACTGCACTGCAGCCTGGGTGACAGAGCGACACCCTGTCTTTTAAGAAGAAAGAAAGAAATCTCACTGTAAGTGTACAACACACGGTCAGGCCCAGTGAGAGCATCAGCCAGTGCAGGTCTTGGAGGAGTGTTGGTTGGTGCAGCCAGGAACCGTGGTTCCACAGACTGCCTGAGCTCGCCTACAGCCTGGCCCATGGGCACCTGGCTTTCTAGAGCCACGCAGCTTCTCTATCTCCATCTCAGTATTCACTCGGTGTGACGGGTGGCAGAGGAAACTCTGGTGCTGTGTTTATTCCCTTTATGCTCCTGGCCCAGTCAGGATTCCTTCCCAACCTGGAGTCTTAATCACACAGAGCAATTACACGAAAACAGAACAACAAATCGGGATCGATACAGACTCGACTGTCGACTAGAAGAAACAAAATTTATGACTTGGCTGGATTATGCTTACCAGCCAAGAATAGCGGTAATTCCAAGCAACCTCACCGACCAGGATCAATCATGGCATTTTATTACTTTGCTAAACCCTGCTAGCTCCCACCCCGCAACCTCCATCTAGTTAGAACCCAATCTCCAAGGAAAATATTGCACTTGTTATCAAATTTTAGAAAGAGAATTTATGGCAAAGGCAGATTGATTTAAAGCCTTCTTCTAAAGGGGAGCAGAGGGAGGTGGAAAGGTAAATTTTGCTTCGTCTTTTAGATTGGTTCTTTTGCTTATCTCTCCGTTTTATGACATAATCTGTTGTAGCATTACCCAGGGTCCTCTGGGCTAAAGCTTCTTGCCTGGCATTAGATAAGGGGGAGATATTGTCTGGGTGTAAAGTTTAAAGCCCGTGGCAAGGGCTCATTTTTCTCATTTCAGGCAAGGGAGAAAGGATATAAAATGAAAAGCAAGCAATCAATAAAGAAGAAAGATAGAGATCTTCCCCAAAAAAGGAAAAAAAAGGAAATCTTCACCTCACTGACGACTCCTCTAACTAAGACTTTAACAGGTGGATAATGAGCTCACAGATCCTCCGGTTGGGGCAGGGCTGGAGAGCAGACCCCCAATGCCATCATAATCCTCTTGCATCCCCCTCTCCTCTTGCGTCCTGCAATAATGGGATGCAACTCCCATTGCGAGCCTTTGGAAGTTTTTGTAGACAACTCAGCCTTCCTTATTCCTGTCAGTCAACCTTTAAAGTAAGAGCAGAATGGTTAATTACTTATCTGGCAATCAGGATGGGGAATTGTGGTGGTTTGTTCAAATCAAGTAATAAATGCTGCAATCCTCTCTGCTTAAGTGGAGGTATCTACCCTCTGGTGGCTCATGAGAAAATGAAGGAAAAGGTAAAAGTATTCTTTGGTTAATCCTGGAGTTTATGATAGACTAGTTTGATTTAATGGCTCTACAGTCATTCCGTTGTTAGAAAATCAATATTTTCCTAAGAAAGTGTATGGACTGCCATAAATACACTCCCAGCTATATGAACCTTGGCTACAGAACTTACATACTGCAGAGACCATAATGAGTGGTGAGGAAACAGCCTCCCAAAGCAGCAGGGAAGCAGAGCACCCCATAAAGAAGCCTAAGGACCTGTCTATGGGCTCAGCACCTCGGAGACCCTGAGAAGCTCTCCTGCAACCACTGGGGAGACAGGGGAATTCTGTGATTGGTTTTCACTGTGGAGTTTCTTTGGGTCACTCATTCTGGAAAAATAGGGGGGATCTTAGATAGGGAACGTATCTTCAGGGCCAGACACAATGCTTTCAGGAGGGATAGAGGGGAAAGAACCCTGAGAGAAAGGCAAACAATGTCATGGGATGAACGCGGGAGTAGCAATTGGAACACTGAGTTTGAATCCTTCGCTACTACTTTTCTGGGTGACCGCAAGCCAGTCATACACCCCAGCTTTACAGAGGAGGAAACTGAGGCTCAGAGGGGTTTATCACAGCTAATACATGGAGCCGTTTTGCGTTTAAAAGAAGGTACATGTTGGACATTGCTGTTTATTCTGGCTCCCCAGCATCAAATCCCGCCTTCTATGTTCAGGAATTTTACATCCCATTGAGTCTTGGTGAGAGTTAGAGCCTTCTTTCTGCTACAGAATCTGAAAATGTATTTCCCAGCCTCATTCACAGAAAGGGCATTTTGGCATTTTCTAGCCTCTTTCACAGGTAGGACACCACACCCAGTGCAGCTGTGGTCAAACATGCCTGCCCCAGATTGGAATCAGCTGCTTGTGTGGTGAGGCAGCAACAATGGTGGGGAGTCCCCTGGATTCTGGGTGCAGCTGTGGGTGACCACTGTCCAATGGCTGCAGCATGGGCAATGCTAGCTGTGGAGTATGGGGTTCAGCATGGGAGCATGTTACCTTATAAACCTATCTGTAGGCCGGGCGCGGTGGTTCACACCTGTAATCCCAGCACTTTGGGAGGGTGAGGCGGGCGGATCATGAGGTCAGGAGATCGAGACCATCCTGGCTAACACAGTGAAACCCCATCTCTACTAAAAATACAAAAAAAAAAAAAAATTAGCTGGGCATAGTGGCGGGCAGCTGTAGTCCCAGCAACTCCAGAAGCTGAGGGAGGAGAATGGTGTGAACCTGGGAGGCGGAGCTTGTAGTGAGCCGAGATCGTGCCACAGTACTCCAACCTGGGCGACAGAGCGAGACTCTGTCTCAAAAAAAATAAAATAAAAAAATAAAAAAAACCAAAAAAAAACCCTACTATCTGTAGATAGATTTTAAATGTCATATCTGCCTGTGCAGGCTTAGGGGTTTTGTGCACATTGTCATACTTAATTTTGTCACAAAGTGGACTCCTTCATCGGATGGGATGTTTAGAGGTTTGTTATGAAACATGGGATGCTCTGTAAGGCCTCAGATGGTGGAGCTGACAAATGTACTGTGGGTGGGAAAGGCAATGAAACACCCCAAATACATCTCAGATACACCCATCTGGAATCACCATCTTCTCCAGGAAACAGGGATCCAGTGTGAACATCTTATCACTAAGGGACCATGTGGTCTGCTTGAGAGATAGCACCATGTCGGGGGCACAGTATCAATAATTCCTATTGTTGACAGGTCAGAGGTTCAGAAGAGTGAACGATTAGGCTTGCTGATATGGAACCCATGTTGCTCAGCCCATGCATGCATAGCCTCTACCTCTGCTCTGTGACTGCTCCATGCACAGGCCCGTTGTGCAAGAAATGGCTGAGGATGGGGGCTGAAGCACTTCCACGGGATGCGTCCTCATGTTCACCTGCTGGTCGAGAGCATCTTCTCAGGTGAATGATCTCTTCTCTACACACTCTGTGCCCACTCCCGTGAGTCCACCCTGCTTTATTCCCAGGCCTCTTTGTTTCTGATTGTTCAAAGTGACTCCTCCAAGGCCCCCAAGCAACCATTCAATCCATTCACCACTGCCTAAGAGGAGACAGATATCTTTACCTCGGGCTACTTCACTCTCCATTCAGATGTTTACTGTTCAAAGTTCTCCCCACTGGAGGGTTTTCCATGTGCCACTATCTTTCAGAACTATTCCTGAGGGGACTGTGTTATGACAGCAGTCCCTTTTACATTCATAGAAAAATAGCAAGCTGACCCTACCATGAACCAAGCCTAGGTGTTGTACACTCTAGTCAGCTGAGGAGGCCAGAAATATGAGCCAAAAAAGAGGTTCAGTGCACAGAGGTCGCTGGCATGGGGGTCCAGACCATCCTTCATTGTAGAATGGATTGCTGCTGTGCCCCTTCAACCTTGTAACTTAATGTGTCTGAAAATATCCAGCTCATCTTTGGCACCTACAGTAACATAGTCACGGATATTGCATAGTCAGGTGGCTTAGTATCATGCCAGGAGCTGCCGTTTAAATTGTGAGTAATGTTCTGCTGTAGATGTCTTGCTCCAGAGCCCTAGGATTCTGCACCTCAACTCTGCAATTTAGGCTTTCTAGAAATACCATTGAGCACTCTTATCTGCCATGAATATGTCTAAAAGTCATGGAAGCTGATGAATTATACGGGAGAATCATTAGGGCCACTTGTACCACAACATATTGCAAAACCCTGTTTGGCCCTGGTCACCACTCAAAACTGACAATTTTATGTCATCAGGAGTCACAGTAGTATTCCTAAGAGTGACAAGCGCTGTCAAAAATCCAAAGAAACCTACAAGTGTTGAGTCTTTTTCTAGGTGGTAAGAGATCCAAGATATAATAATTTATCTTTTACCTTGGAGAGAATGGCTTGACATACTGCACCCCACTGGGCCTCTAAAATCTTCAGGGATGCAGTCGGCTCCTTAATCTTTGCAGGTTTACTTCTCAATAACTGGTGCACATGTGTCTTTACAAGGTATCCAGAGATCTTGCTATTTTTCACTCATCGAGTCCCATTAATGTGGTTTAAGTGCCGCCACTCAGATGTCCCTATTGCAAGCATCCCTTTCCTGACTCTAGTATAGGAAAATCACCAGGGCTGTGAAACCAGCCATATTTATAATTCTGTGATATTTGGAAATCAGATTATGGGCCTGATTTTCAGCAGTCCTCTCTTCATCTGCAGAAGATAAGGCCTTCTTTAAACACTTTCATAAAATGATGAATTTTATACAACCATGATGTGTCTTATTTCACTCTATTTATTATCAGTAATGAAACCCTTGTCACATGGCCAGCAAATGATCTAATTTTAGAATTCCATTCTGAGAGTCTCCTTCTTAATACTACTGGTACCAACTGACTTAATGTAGGTTTTCCAAGAAGACCCTGAGACAAGGATAAAAGTACAAAGCACCAATATTTTATTCGAAGGAGACGTCAGCAATGCTGGTAAGTAGACAGTGAATGGGAAAAAGTCAATGAAGACTGTGTTTTCAAGCAAGTTTACACTGTAAGCACCTGGAACATAATTTTTCTGGGCAATGTATTTCCCCGCCCAAATCTCATGTCAAATTGTAATCCCCAGTGTTGGAGGTGGGGCCTGGCAGGAGGTGATTCGATCATAGGGGCGTATTTCTCCCTTGGTGCTATTCTTGTGATAGTGACTGAGTCATTTAAAAGTGTGTGGGACTTCCCTTCTCCTCCCTACCGTGTTGCTCCTGCTCTGGCCGTGTAAGACGTGCCTGCTTCCCTTTTGCCTTCCACTATGATTGGAAGTTTGCTGAGGCCTCCTCAGAAACAGAAGTTGCTGTGCTTCCTGTACAGCCTGCAGAACTGTGAGCCAAGTAAACCTCGTTTCTTTTTTTTTTTTTTTTTATTATTAATGTACTTTAAGTTCTAGGGTACATGTGCACAATGTGCAGGTTCGTTACATATGTATACATGTGCCATGTTGGTGTGCTGCACCCATTAATTCATCATTTACATTAGGTATCTCTCCTAATGCTCTCTCTCCCTGCGCCCCGCCCACACGACAGGCCCCAGTGTGTGATGTTGCCCTTCCTGTGTCCAAGTGTTCCCATTGTTCAGTTCCCATCTATGAGTGAAAACATGCGGTGTTTGGTTTTCTGTCCTTGTGATAGTTTGCTGAGAATGATGGTTTCCAGCTGCATCCATGTCCCTACAAAGGACATGAACTCATCCTTTTTCATGGCTGCATAGTATTCCATGATTTATGCCTCTTTTCTTTATAAATTGCACAGTTTCACCTATTTCTTTATAGCAATGTGATAATGGACTAATACAGCAATCTAGAAGCCAGTGTCGAATACATACTTCAAGGTTATCTGAGAGGTAAGAGAGAATGGGTATTTATTTATCA